>NC_048410.1:9729331-9786225 GCF_013103735.1 Etheostoma cragini | reverse complement strand
CCCCCTCCCTTGTCGACTGCTGCCTCCAAAAGAAAAAAATAATCCCCCTTCGTCCAAGCGTGGAGCGTGAAACAACCCCTCCCTCAAAATCCTGACATCAGCCCATCTCAATCCACAGCTGCTGGAGGGTGTTCAGACAAGTGTGTTTGCAAGGATCATCTGAACACAAGTATTCACATACAAACACAGATTTAGTCACACACCTGCATGTATGCAATCTTACACACACGCAGCACATATGCACCCACACTAATCCCCTCCATGAGTTTCTCCAACACCCCCAAAACCATGCTTTCCCCCCATTGAGGGTTATCATCCCCCCTTTCTGTCTCTCCACATTGGGCTTTTGTCCCCATGGGTGCAAATGACTGGGAAGAGCTCAGAGTGTGTGTGCCAGTGATAGTGCTGCCACTTCTCTGGTGTCATGAGAGCTGAGCTGGGGCTGTTGCTCTGGTTCTGTTCTGTCAACAGACACACAAAAAAATGTGGAAACACACAAAAGCTAGACACAGCCTTACAGTTAATCAATATTTTTACTCGATAAGCTGTATGTGTCGGTCCAAACTCTACATTCACACTTTCTGTCTCCTCATTTTACCCATATTTCCCGTTCTATACTGAGAATCGCTCCAGAACACATGATTTACAAGTTTGCTTTCTAATGATGGCAATTTCACCACTTATAAAAATTGTTACTTGCCCAAACAATAATCTTTAAAAATAAAACAAATAAATAAAAGCATTAAATTACAGGAATTCTATGATTTTATAGTTTTATTTTGGCCTTGATTTGACAGAGCATAGTGTAGAAATGGGGGAGAAAGAGAGAGGGTCCCAAGGCCAGAATCAAACCCAGAAAGTTGCAGCTGAATAGCTGTAACCACTTGGCTACCAAGGCGCTCGGATGTCATAGTTTGCGTGGATGAGTGCTAACCTGACACACCAACTGGATTTTTTTTGTTTTGATTGAAAAGTCCCAAAATAGTGTCTTTGCTTTTTTTTTTTCTTGTTTGTTTCCCCTGCTCGCTTTTTGTAATTCAACAATCCTTTTGATATGCGTTTTTTTGGGGAGGGGGAATTTTCACATTGTCTTTTTGTGTCACTACACCCTGAGGGAGGCTCAAGCCGAGCGTTGGTGTATTTTTAATGTCTTGCCCTGTTAATTAAAGGGCTTTTATCACTTTTTTAGCCTGGACATGTTTTTTGAAGGACTTTTCTTGTCATAGTTATTCACCGGATGTGATTGTTGTTACACAGAACCCTCTGAGAAGCTGCCATTGGATACTGGTAGGGAAAAGGCACGCACTCTCAGAAATATACCTGGCAGTTGATTGGATGGACCATCCGTGTATCACTTTTGCCATTGTTTTGAACGGATGGTCGCAGCCGTCACACATACCTTAAGCAGGCCCGCAGCTGCCAGTAGCTCCTCCTAAACCTATAAATAAATCTTTATTCTCCAACTTAATATATCTTAAGCATTTTTTTGTACAGAAGCTAAAATTTAAACCAGTAGTTAAAACCAGATGCGGTTTAAGGTTGTTACTTGTATTTTCCCCCTCGACCAATTTGTGTGTTCTACATTCCCTCCTCTAGCTAACTCTCTCTCGGCATTGGAAGGGTGCAAACTAGGAAATGGAGTAGGCAAGAGCGGGAAAAGAGATGACCCCCTCACTTGCTTCTCACCATGCTATCATTGCTAAATGTGTTCATTTGTTTATCTTCTTTAAAATCGGAGGCACTGTATCAGCTATTGCCTGACCGCACGAAACCCCCCAAAAGTTAGAGCCTTGTTAGGATGCACCAATCATCAGTGAGAAGTTAACGTTACCTTTAAACAATCTACTTGCTGCTTGGTGCCCTACTCTCTATGTCCTGCATAATCTGAGGCACCCTTGGGTTTAACACCCTGTGGAGGTTTAATTTTTTTTTATCTTGGCTAGAACAATGAAAGTCCCAAAAGGCAACTTCAATATAAAAGACTTTCAAGTTTCAGCTCAGCTTTCCTCTTCTGAATGTATTCACTGAGCCCTTGACCTGAGGCTAAAGACTAAGATGCTAACATGTGGCTAACTTCTTACCACATAGTCCTAGGGAGCCAGCCAAAACATCAGCTAAGTCACCTTCAAGAAGAAATGAAACTTACTGTGTCTTTAATGTCCATGAATCCAGGGCTTGGTCTCAAGAACTTTCAAATCAAGACATTTATTAGTAATGTTTAATTCGTAGTAGAGGGGTAGTAGAGTAGTAGGTCTTGAGGTCTGCGATTAATTACACTTCCAGTCCTTGGATCTGCAGTCTAGGTGTGGTATTTAAACCTAGTCCAGATATTAGCAAAGGAGAGACTTAGCAACAAGAGAAGTATAATTCTCAGTCAGGTCCTGGGCAATCTAATAGAACAAAGCCAGAAAACAAAACTGGAAGGTATAACGTTGTACACAATAGGGTTGTTTGGCGTTGTGTATTACAGTGACAGCCAGGTGACAAAAGAAAGGTAATCTGTACAAATTGGTACACATTCATCTTTCTAATATACATTGTCTTTAGCTTGGTTCCAGATCACAGAAATGCTGCCACTCATTTCATTTTTGTGATTAAAATAGCTGTTGTGCTAATTGTCTGTTTCCAAGCCAATCCGAACTTTGAACTTCGTTGTCTTCCAGCACCAAAGCCACTCAAATGGCAACAAACATGGCAAAGCGTGGATGAGATCACCAAGGTGATATATGTTTTTTGTAAATCCACTTACAGAAATAACAACTCTTAATTTGGCATATTTCTTCAATCAATTGCAGCAGTTTCCCTGATGACTGAAATTTAAATTGACTGTGCGGATACTTAAACACTACTAATTGGATTAGGGCAACATATCCTCTCCTCCATACTAGATGCATGATTTATATTTTACTGTCTTCTCTTTAAAGATCAGGAAAGAAAAGGATAGAGGGACAGATTATTACATTGTAGTGAATTCTCGCAGATAGGATTAAGGAAAAAAATGCCTATGACATTACTTGAGTCTTTTCCAGCACCAGTCATTCAAAGCAAGGGAAGCATGTCTGCAGATCAGCCTGAAATAATAAGATATGAAATTGACTAGGGGGCACTGGAGGACTACGGGATTGTGGAGGAGGTTTGTGTTTGATCTCATCTTTTTCCCTGATCAGTCACTTCAATTATCTCCCTCTCCTATCACCCCATCTATTGGGAACGTAGGGAATAATTAAGTAAAATCGCGAGCGCTAGGGTTATTGGTTTAAAATGGTGATTACTGCGCAGTGAATGTGTATGAGAGAGTGGCAAGAGAGATTTGCTTAGTGTTTGACGCATTCTAGACAAACAATTTAATATATTGTGATACAACGTCGATAAGGTGGTCATTCATCTTAATATAAATAATATTCTCACCACTGTGGCTAGACATACAGCACACATTATACATTTTATTAACCTACTTATACTCTTGACGTCTTGGTAGTCAGTGCAGCTCTGACCACGATTACTTCAGTAGAGTATATGAGGCTCCAGCTGTGTATCAATTGCTGTTTAAATGCCACTGTTCCGCGCATGAAATAAATCATTATGGAGTACGAACAGGCCATCAGCCTTTGTAAGTAGCGCTGTAAAATTCAACGTCCGCTAATTTAACAAATGTGACATTTGGGATGGTACTTTATGCATTTTGCTTATCACCATTGGCGTATTAGAGCTTGAATTGAAGCTAAAACTATTTTTGAAAATGTAATTTTATGTATTAATAATGTAGATAATGCAAGTAGTTAAGCTCTTTTTTATCGGGCTTTATTTGAAGATGTTGTTTTATTTGTTTTTAAATGATATGATGTACAAATTTGATAATGTTAAATCTATAGCTAAAAGCACCATATGCCTGAGCAGCCTGCTTGATGTTATATATTGTAGTGGAATTTTTTTCAGAGCTGTATGATACCACACAATTGATTCTTACCTTTCTGTCTTTGTCTCCAGAATGTTGACAACTACAAGCAGATGGCTGAACAGTACAACGAGGCAGCTACTAAAGCTGAGGCCTACATCCGGTAAATACTGGGAATTACCTTGCAACACTTTTTTTTCTGTGGATTGAGCCATTCAGTATACTCATGACATTCTTCCTTCTTACTGCCTCAGTATTGTTATATTTTAATGAATACACTTGTAAGTAATATATTAGTTTTCCCTCTGCTAACTCTGTATATCTACATTTATGGCAGACATTGCTTTCCAAATTAGAAGAAGAAAAAAACTTTTCACAATGGATGACAGATGTCAGAAATCAGATGTGGGCAGAGACCTGAGTGTGAAGGCTGGTTGCAATGTTAGTGTGCTGCTAATATGAATCCCACACCTCCTGTAGCTGCCTGACAGTCAAAGCATTCATTTCCACACATGCAGTGGTAAGGCTGGGTGATAATTTACTATTTTCACTTTTAGTCTCACATATAATAATATTGTGACAAAATACTTTCATATTAACATATCATGGCTCGCCATATTCCTATTTAGATAAATAATATGTAATAAATCGGTTTCTCCTCAGGGTTTAAATACTTCAGAATATATGGATATTTTTTTAAATAAAAGATTTTGATCCACTAGAAAGCAATTCAAACAATACAATGAACCATTTGGAGTTTTCATCATGTCATTTAGTCATAACATGTAAAATATAACAGCTACAGTAGATACTGCTGTGATCATTATTATTAGCAGTTAGCCTGCCTCTTCAGTTATATTAATTCTCTACTAGGTGCATTATATTTGGACCCATCTTAACATGTTTTTGCATTGTTTCTGAGAATGACACTATACTTAAATTTGGCATTAACATTCTTGGCTTTATTTTTATTTTGTTTAATAATGCACCTCAAAATTATCTTTTCTCTTGTAGTTATTACTAGCTTGGTAATCATGCCAATACGTTATGAACGACTTGGCCTTTAAAATTGCCCCATTCTGCTGGTAGAAAAACAGAAACAGCAAGATGTGACCAGAAGCAGAAGTGCTTTACTGGGATGGCAAAGTTCAGATGTCACCTGCTAAAAAGCATGTCAAATTCATTCAACACGGAACCTGCCGGCACCCTGACAGTGCCAGAGCGTGTGGGCCTTGCCAATTTACACCCCTCTTTAACGCCCATTCTTACCCCTTTTAGGATGGAGAGAGAGCCAAAGTGCCTAGGTGAATCCAATTTAGTCAGAGTTATAGATTTCCCTTTATGCTGTGTGCATCACAGTGATTATTGCAAAACTGATGAAAGACGGCCAATTCTCATGTACGAGATACTTGTACTGGTACTTGTATGAGTCCCCCCTTTTCACTTTATCTCCCTGAAGGACCTTCTGTTCCTTTGGTAGTCCACCGCAAGCTCATTGGTTTTGCTGAATAAAGGCTTCAGGTGATTGTTGATGCACATTGACAAAGCTCTCTATTAGTCTGTTAAAATAGTCTCCAAGTGAAGATAGCTTAGCTCTCACTTGAAATAATTCATTGGAATACATGGCAACATAGTGATATCTTCATTCCTTTTTAATAAATTCCTTCAAAGTCTTCACTCCATGTATTAAAATGAGTCTGGACTGACATTGACGTAAACTATAACTTGACTGGTTGGCGGAGGCTCTTCTCATGTCTTGCTGTTTACCATTAAAACCTGAACTTCATTTAAAATGAAACAAACCTTTTAAATGTACAATGTAGGAGCCAGCTGTTTTCCCTCTGCTGCCAGCAGTGTTAAATCTATCCACAAGATACTCCCTGCTGAACAGTATTAATTTTATATCGGGTTTGTTTGTAAGTTCATTGAATAATGAAGGTAGCGTCAATTTGTGGCTCAAGTCATTAAAGGGTAAGTTGATGCAGTAGCAGCACAGAGGCATAATTGAATTCTAAACCAACTCTGTACAATATCACAAACATCTGAATACATCTTTCATTCCTTAACAAGAGTCATTTTTTTAGCATTATTTTGCTACATTGCACATTAGGCTTTGTGAGTTAAGGTGCTGTGCCTTGAAAAAAAGCAACCTTCTGTCCAAGGACTTTAGTCGCATGGCATCCCTCTCTCTATTATTTAAATTGTCATACAAAAGAAAAATATAAAACATAGCTGTACAAGAAGTAAATGTCAGAATGTTATTAAGTCAGAAGTGAAGTGTAGTACAAAAGCAGTCTAGTGCTTTCCTGGAAACAGCAAGAGAAAAAAGTAGATGCGTTTTTGCTTGCTTTGCACTGTATGATGGGTAGTGACCTTATCCATGACACTGCCATCTTCTGGCACCTGGTGCATTAAATTTCACAGCATACAATTCAAGCCCAAAATGTTGTCCAAATGATTACATCCATAGCTGCATGGAAGAGGTAAGAAGATCAATTTTGCAAGAGTTCTCCAAAAGAAGAGCATTTTGTCCTTGCACAATGTGTTTCAAATGTGCGCACACACACTTACGTGCACACAGAATCTCACCCCTTTTTTCCTTTACTATCTCTCCCACACATACAGCCACACTTTGTATTCAGGCAGCTACTTACTCGTCATGTTCTGTCAGCATTTGGGCAGCATTTCATTGTGCCGTGGTCACGCTGTCATTTCACACTACACTGACCACCCAGTAATTATTCTATTTACCCAATGATGAAGGGAGGGTGAGTTTGGGGGGATGTAGCACAGTCCAACACGTTATGTAGCTACAATATGTCTCTGGCTCCAATTTTACATATGGGTCCCTCTCTTATTGTCTCTTTTTCCTAATTCTAAAATAGTTTTTCTATCTCACTCATGCTTGGTATTTCTCTGCCTAGTTGTAACTTTGTCTGACTTTACTTATTGTCATCAGAGCCTTTTATGTGGAACTTCTTACTTCTGCTGTCTTCATGTTTTTTGTGGGTATATCCTCGGGATAGTTGATGGTTGTATTTGTATTGGTTGCACTTTTACACCTGACCTTCACCTTTGCACATAGAAAGATGTTCAGGCTAACACATAAGGCATAAGGCATACAATGGTCCTCATTTACGAAATGTCCGTACAACCTAACACAGCCGTAGGATGGCCGTAAGCCGATTCCTACGCAAAGCTCGGCATTTATCAATTTGAACGTGAGCATAGGCTGCAAAAAAATCTCACGTCTGGTCTGACTTGTGCACGCAAGTTTTAGAGTCAGCGTGGACTTGCAGTGCAGCATATAATTAGTTTAAGAGGAAAAGTCATCAGTTGATTACTTATGGCAGATACGGTGGGGGGGTGGAGGACACGCTCTCTCCCTCACAGCTGTTGCCAGGCTCTGACTAGTGAAAAAAAAATGCATAAACTCTGCTACCTTGTGTTTATTTAAATATACTGAACGTAAGGCCTAAGATATTGCAATAAATGCCTGTATATTACTATAAGGAGTCAATAAAAGCCTGTATATTACTATAAGGAGTACATTTGTCAAGAATGTATAAATTGAATGAACTTCAGCTGGAGTCTGATTTAATACAGCAACACTGTTGACCGCATCAATGGTTTCTTTCTATTCCGCATTCTTCCTATAGCCTAATACCAGTTTTTAGGCTGCCAAATAGGGCACACATTGCTGCAAATTAAACTGAGATGTCAAGGTTTCAATCTCCGCCTCTGGAAAGTGCCTCTTCTTAGCCGGATTACGTCTGGTCTGGTGTTAAATAGTAGGGCGTAGCCTCAAAACCAAGAATATATTGGGTGTGTGATATTTACATTACGATCGTTTCCAGCGACTGCATTGTTCAATGTACAACCATTCTTATGCTCTGATTGGTCTGATACGAACGTTTCATGAATCCCACGTGAAGCCTGTTGTAGGAGGATTTCTGCGCTCATATCTGCGCTGGTTTCTATGTTAGGTTGATAAATGAGGGCCAATATGCCTAAATGACACTAGCAAAATGATAGGCACCTAATGAGGAGTGTATCTATGGAGAGATAATATAAGAGTTAATCACGGCAAAAAGAAATGCAAGACATACTTTTTAGGGAGAGAAATAGAAGAGATGTTCTTGCAGATCAGACTCAGTCATATCACATTATTCAGTGGTGGAGAAGGTGATTTGAGTATTCAGTACTGATGGAAGATGTTGACTGATTGCTTTTCTTTCTTGGAATAATTATGGTAAACAGCTTAACCATGAGGAAAAGCAGAGGAAGCAGTTGTTACTGACTGGTATTGACCAATGTGATGCAGTCTGATGTGTAATACCCCTTTCACACCCATGACCAGGGTTGGACCAGCGTTAGACCAGGGTTAGCTGACCTTGTGTTCAATCCTTTTGGTGCAATTCAAACCAAGCCAGTCAACACAGGTTGATCCCTGCGTAGTGAAAATTAATTCATGACATTCATAGGACTGGACTATGAAGGTGTGGCTCTCTTGATAGACTGTTTACCAGCACTAGGGATTGAAATGGGATTAAAGCAACCATGGTTAACTTGTGGAGGAAGTAACTCTATTTGGAGAGTTGGAAATCAGGTACAGTGCTCTCAATTAGTTATAATGGACACCATAATTACAAATCCCTTTTAGTAATTTCCAGTTGTTTATTGAAGGTTACAGTAGTTCCATTTTGGCTGATACATCCTAGCTGTGATTCCAGAACCCAGATAGTTTAAGTGCAAAAGTTTAAGCTAAAAGCTGCCTCTCACTGCTGAGGGCACTTTGTTGATTGCAGGGAAACGAGATGGAAGCCTCAAGGGTTATTGCCTCTCCTACATTGGACAGGTCACACTTTCTTAAACACCATCCTCGTGTGGGAAAATAGTAGTAAAATGTTATCTAGTGCCATTTTCTGTTTGCCTTTCCCAACTAGATGGGGCATTTTAGGGAAGTTCATCCATTAGCCTTGCCTTGGGGTGTCAGACTCCCCATATTCCTCAAAAATACCTCACCTAAGGGACCCACAACATTGCAGCTTAGCTTACTTTAAGATCTAAAAATCCATTAATCCTCTTAAAAAGCTGTGTTACCCTCAAAGTGTTAGCAAAGACAGAACCCAAATGAACCTCAGGTGCATGTCTTCGTGAGTATTCACCATGAAGTAACTGCTGACAGTTTGTGGTTAAAAGTCTTCTTGCATGTGGGTTTGTTATATCTACTTTATTTCATTTGTGTCTATTCTTGTGTGTATGTGGGTAGCGTGTCCAATTAGTGAAACAGACACGTAGCTAACTGTAAGGATCTCTGTGGTAGTAGACTGCTAGTCATTACTGGAGACCAGGAGACAAGACTTATCTGCACTGTGGTCCAATAAAGATTTACCATTGAGACAGGAGGCTGCCTCTGTGTACCTCTCTTTGACAGACTCTAGTGTATGTGTGTGTGTGTGTGTGTGTGTGTGTGTTGCTAAAGTTAATTAAAAATATTTTAAAATTGATCTATATGCCTTAATTCAAAAATATTTGTGAAAATCCAACCTTTTAAGGACACCAATTGTCTTTGTGAATGCATAATGTATTGTAAATACATAAATGTTCTTCCTTAAAATAGAAGGGGGCAAAATATACACCCCTATGTAAAATTCCCATAAAGGCAGGCACGTTTTTATTTTTAAAAGCCAGTCATTTCATGGATCCAGGATACTATGCATCCTGACAAAGTTCCCTTGGCCTTTGGAATTAAAATCACCCCACATCATCACATACCCTTCACCATACACCATTTACTTGTAAATGTACAGCGTAAATGCATGACAAACTGGTTTAAAGAAACTGATTCCAAGGTTTTGTTAGCTGAACCATTAATTTGATTGCATAGTAACATGCAACAATAAGCCTATTTTAGAAATCGAATGCCATAATGTATGTGAAGAGACAGAGGGAACCGTCTCTACATTCTTGGTTAAAGATTATTACTTCAAACAGTGTGCATCTTTGCCACATGCCTCCTGCTAACCAATCATACAGTCTACTCTTCTTTCAAGCAGTTGCTCGGGCAGACTAGCTTGTTGACATCTCCAGGTTATAGAAATGACCTCTTCTTCTGCAGTATGTTAAGAACAGTCTCTTACATGGCACTGTTGGGGCAGGTGTAGCCAAGAACCTTTTTGCAACATGGGCCAGCTTACAATGTGCACCTGCTTGTGACGACCATGTCCAGTGGTCTCCAGTAAGTGCAATAAAAGCCCCATCTGCCAACTGCCTCACTTCCATAGCTTTTTTGTGTCGTACAGTTCATGCATTCTTGTAACAATAGTTCTCTTCAAAGTTATCTTGTATAATGGGTTACCTGTGGATTTAAAAAGCTACAGTGTTTTCTTCAAATGAAAAGGGAAGTTTAAAGAAAACGAATTAACTGACATAAAACTGGAATGGAATAGTTGATGATTAAAAGGCCAGCAATGGAAGGGGATAGCAACGAAACGCTCCAGAGACCACGTCTCACCCCACATCACCCACAACTCGAGTGAGTCGTCCAACCGCAAGGTCTTCTGATTGAAAAGTTATCAGTGATGAGATGTCACACACAAACACACGTACACTTGTGCGCCTTATCTTGTTCCCGCATGTCACCTGTTTTAATGAAACACTCCTTATCCCCTCCTATCTCTCTCTCCCTATATTCCCACAAAGTGAGTTTGTTGGGGATCAGTCAGCCAGGCTAACAGAGTGCGAATTGTTCTCTTACATTCCCATCTCCCTTCAGCACTTCAGCTGCCAGCGTATGAAGAGACGGGCGGAGTTCTGTCTGTCTTCAGTCCATGGCTTGTAGTAGTTTTTGATTGCTCTTCCCGTTTGAGACATATACTCTAGAAGTGTTTTGGTAATTTCAAGATTAAATTTAGTAAGGTTTTTGTTGTGTTGTCATGTAATGAGCTTAAGATTCAAGTGAGCTGCTTCACTTAGCAAAGGTAGAATAGGTGATTATGATGTCTACCAAAATGATCATGACTTCTGACTTAGACATACCTTCACAGGCTAGATTTATAATGCACATTTTTTGTAATTCTGAAAGTATGCTTTCTGCCAGTTAAAATATAATGTAGTGAATGTTTTCCTTGTGGTAGTATCCTAAAAACTTTAAAAAGCCTCTAATAATACAGGAGGCATGCTCTGTCATTCCTTTTGATCTCATCCCAGCTATGACATCTTTGATCCTTTATTTTCTCCCCCTCCACTCAGCGTAATATTAAAAACCAAAAGTACAATGCCAGGGCTGCTGCTTTAAAGTAACGGGAATCCTTGTCATCATACATTAACAACCGTGCACACGCATACACACACGCACGCACACACACCACTACCACCACCACCACCACACTTAGACACAAAGAGAACGATAAAATGCTACACTACAATTTTTTCTTTTTTTGCTTTGCTTTATTCCCTAATGTCACGCTTTGCAGCAGCGCAGAACTTGAGCTCTCTTCATGAAAACCACATGCTGCCAAGGTGAGACAAAAAATAATGAAATACAATACAATTTGAGCCTAATCTTTCACCCCCAACTCTGCACGTATTTATGCAAAACGTCACAGACAGAAAGCAATTGGAGTTTTGTTTTGCTTCTTCTCCCTGAAAAAGTTAGCTATCAAACTAGCTGGGGCGTCTAATGTTTTTCTAATAAGAGCTCACCTTTAATTTCAGTCAAAGGAGACAGTTGGTGCAGATTAGCAGAGGCAATTTTCTGCTTCAGATTCCTTTATTAAAACACTCTTGCTATCAGAAAGTTTCTCTTGTTGAATTGAGTAAAGTTTTTGTTTTTTTATACTTAACCTTAGATTAATACCTTTGGACAATTGTTGCTGTTATCTCCCACTCTAAGGGAGTAAATCAGAAGGCCCACCAGCTGTCGGAGTGCTAAGCCACACATCAGTCATTTAAATCATGTAACTGAAATTTTTGGTAACTGATTTTAAACTGACCACCAGAAAAACCATGCTTTCAACAATCAATACAAATTATTTGATTTCAAAAGCTGACCTTCGCAATCCTTTCTTTTCAATATCATAATATCCCTTTTAATTTGAATCCTGTATCTTTAGGCTATTAAGTATTTAATAGTAGCTCAAGCCAACCCCTCAGATGAGCATCTGGCTTGCTCTAACATGATTGAAACTCTGTTTGCTCTCATTGACATTGGATAGTGAACGATATACACCCTGATAGCACCTTGTCAGTGGCTTAACTCCTAATTTCCACTGGTTGCAGAACAACTAAGGCTCGGCTCCACTGCGTGTTTGCTCCGTGCGTCACCATGCGTCAATACCCACCAGGTACGGATTTGTTGCAGAACCGCTGCGGCCATGACTGACAGCTGAAGTCACAAGGACCCACAAGATCTTCAAATTCATGTAAAATAAAACCACAAAACCAACAACAGTTTGTTTCCATCCAGAGATGTAGAGGGAAACAACTCTGTTTTCACGGTGTAGTGCAGGGAAATATTATACACCGTGACCACGGTCTATATTATTTTGAAAATTAACCGGATTTTTTATTTTGTTTCTGTGCTCGACTTCCTATCCTTTTGCTAAATTGCTGCGGAGCTCTCCGGTATCCGGCAAAAATATAAGCTCTATGTATCTGCTCCGGAGAGCTGCGCATCACCAAAGCTGGGACAGAGTCGGAACGCAGCCGTTCTGCAGTTGGTGGAAATACATACATTGACTTTAATGGAAACCTAGTGACTACGCTGCCTTTCCGGAACAGATCCGCAGCAGTTCTGTAACCGGTGGAAATTGCCATGTGTTGGTTGCTATGGGTTACTGTTTGTCTATGCAAGTTGCAAGGGTTATTTGTCATTAAATACGTCACTGTCACTTTCTGAGTAGGTTTCTCTCTCTCACTTTCTCTCACTCTCTCTCAGGTTGCATTCACTTCTGTTTTCATGAATATTCTCTCAGTCAGTGATTTATTTAATCCTGTCGCTCTACCCTCCACTGCACATGCAAGAACACGCAGACAAACACACTCAGACTACACAATACACAGACCTGTGCAGAGAAGTCTTCCATACACAGTTTATCTCATGCACACACATGCAATTCAAACACACACACAATTTATTGTGTGTATTGCTCAGTGAAGGCAGGGACTAGTGAGCTCATTTATATGTGAAGGATGCATGATTCTGTAATTATCTTGAGGGATGGCTGGAGGACTGTTCTCTCTGTCTCTGTCTCTCTCTGTCTCTCTCTCTCTCTCTCTCTCTCTCTCTGTGTGTCTTGATGGGTGGGACAAAAGCCTTTGGTGTGGGAGATCTGGGTTTGATTCCTACTGCGCTACATCAACCAATGTTTCCCTGAGCAAGACATTTACCCCCTTAACTTAACCCCTAGTTGTTCCAGAGGCGTGCAGCCTCTGACTTATATAGCAATTGTAAGTTGCTCTGGATAAAAGCGCCAGCTAAATGGCATGTCATGTAATGTGTGTGTGTGTGTGTGGGAATGTCAGGTGGTCAGCTTCACAAAATAAATAGGCATGTGCCATCATGTGTAAGGAAGCCATGTGTCTCCTTTTCAAATGAACACTACTTCTTTTTTTTTTTTTTTTTCTCGCTGTCTTTTTTTATTTTTTTTTGTACAGTACAGTGCGTATATAGACTGAAAAATAACTCTGGGTAAGGGTGTGACGAGATCTCGTTTTACAAGATGTCGCGAGATTAAACCGTGACGAGATTTCTCGTCGAGGTGAAAAGTTGTCTCGTGAGGCGATGTGATGTCAGCGTAATGGAGCGTGAAATTACTATTGAAGATTTTTCTCTTATTTACACATTTATTTTATTTATACTGTTTATTTTTTTATGTTCGGTTTGTGGAAAGGAGTTAGATATCTCGTGTGAAATTATACAGGGCAGAAGCCAGTTGGTAGAGTTTATACAAAACATTTTGCAGTGTTTGCAAGTCCTTTACTGCATATAAGTCATTAAAATAGTACAAAAAAAAGTTAAATAACATTCATCAATAATAGTTGATTTCAAAATGCACCTAAATTGTTTTGCAATTTGTGATTTTTCAGTTGAATAAAAAAACTATTTTCCATTCATATATTTCATCGAGGATTTCTTAAATTAAAAAAAAAAAATCTCGTCTCGTCTTGTTCTCGTGAACCCAATCTCGTGATGTGTCTCGTCTCGTGGAGTAAGCGTCTCGTCACACCCCTAACTCTGGGATAACATTGTGACGTTCATTAAAAAATTGAAAACTTTAGGTTCCATTTTGTATATGCTTCGCATGCATAGTCGTGAAGATTTTCTTTCCCGCCCTTGCGTCCAGCACAGGCTTCAACTACGTCCGTTGATACTGTGTATATATACAGTGTGGACCTGTTGCTGAGCTCCCATTTTTTTCTTCAAGTTAACAGTATGAAGACAATTTCGACTTACAGCGGTGTTCGCATCTGTCTCTCCTGCCGGACAGGCTACATCGTTCAGCCGGACCTCCATCCCTGCGGTGAGATCTTCCTCGGTGCCACTCACGCCGGCCTGGTTCTCACCCGCAACGCCTCCTGCCAGTTCTGCGCCCGCCTGCCATCTAAAGAGCTTAACCAGCGGGCAGACGCTTTTCTGGTTTTTCAGGCTAGTGGGGATGGCAGCTGGGCAGACAGATGGGAATCCCTCAACATCCTGGACCCGCTGGAGGAGTTTTTTTTTAATGGGCACTAATCCGATGGCTCAGTTCCCTTGGCCTATGTAACCGGCTGTCCCTTCTTCCCCCTGGGAGGACTGGACCCCGAAATGGGTATCAATGCCCTCTCTCTACGGCTCTCCCCATCGCCAGAACGGCCAGAGGCACCGCTTTGACGACCCTCTTCCTCAAGTGGCTCCATCCTCCACCGCTAAAGCCCTCTTCTTGGATTTGCCAGGGATTATAAAAAAGCCGGAAGATCAGAGAGGCATAGCGCTCCCGTCACAGCTTCTAGCCCCCGCTTGCGGCCTTTTGATCGGGGATGTTTAGCTACGCTCTGACTCACAGGCCCCACTCTGGCCATGGCCGTTCGTGGTGGAAGCTCTTTCCCAGCCTGGAAAACTGAAGGCTCCCGTCTCTTGCTACGTCCCGTTCACTTGGGTTCAAGGTGACATGGAGGCAGGCCTCCTTTCGCTCCCCACCTGGAGCAGAGTCTGGCGTCCACCCTGGTTCTGAGGGCTATTGGTTTTGGCCACCGGAAACCCACGCCTCTCTCCCCCCCTCTGGATCAGGTACGTGCTCAGGTCACTGACCATTCACATCAGTGTGCGGCCCAGGGCCTCGCGGCACAGAGCCATATAGCTTTGCTAGCATCCGCCATGAGCACTGTCATAATAGGAAGCGCCCCACAGCCTCTTCTGCAGCGGCATCTTCTCATGCTTCGACCTCTGCTCCTCAGCAGGGGTACGGACAATGGGTACGAGTGCCTACCCATCATGAACAGCGCCGCCTGAGCACCAATCTCCCCTCGGCTATGCTGGCGAGATGAGGGAAACAATAAGCCGGTGGTTGCCCCCCGCCCATCACAGCGGCGGTGGCGGGCCTTTGACAATGCCCTACCATGGGCTGGAAGACACGGTCTCTTGTCGTGTTAAGCGGCGGAATGGGCTCTGCACTTCCTTTTCGCCATTTCTGTGAACAACACAGACATGCGCGCGGCCGCTCTAGGAACAAACAACTCTGTCATCACAAACGGAGTCAGACGCCATGTCGTCAGAGCTAGAGGAGCTTTTGACGAACAGAGCTATTACCAACATCCCTCAAGGGGAGGAGAACGAGGGCTTTTACTCCCGCTATTTTCTCACACCAAAGAAGACAGGCGGGCTGCGCCCATCCTCGACCTGTCACAATTCAACCGGTACATAACTGAGCGCCCATTCCACATGCTGACCGTCAGGCACGTGTTGGAGTGTGTGCACATTTTTTCTCAAAAAAAATAAGCTCTTATCGATATCAGCTAATGAAACACAATGTCTTAAAAAAGACTAGGCGTTATGATTTACTACATCCACTACTTTGTGGACTTAAAGGTAATATTGTTTTGTCAACATATTCTTTTTTGTTCTATTCTATTCTGTGTTTTTACATTCCAAAATATATTCTGTTTTTGTTCTATTGTTCTACTGTACTGAGTGTGCATATGAGAGGTTGTAAAGGATGCAGTGCCGTGAATAATAAGTTGTCTCTGTGTGCATGTGTACATGCGTGTACATATCCATATCCCATTCCTTCCGGTTACGAGCTCTGTCACAACAGCAGGTAAATTACTGCAAGCAGCAGAGCACTCAAGGATTACCCTCATGTAGGATTAGCATTCAATGCCTGTGTGTGTGTGTTTGTGTGTGTGTGTGTGTGTGTGTGTGTTGTGTGTGTGCGTGTGCTTTTGTCTACACACATGTACTGTAGGTGTGAGGGAGATAAAACGAAAAGGGAAAGTTTGACTTTGACTCGTAAGCTGCTTTGTCAATGCATAATTCATCTCTCTTCACAGGCTGCACATTGAAGCCTTTGAAACTATCTTAGCTTCTCCAACTGAAACTAAAACAAACCATAAACAATATCAAGTGATTTTACTTTCTTTTTGCTCCTCATAAGATTTAATGACACAAAACAGAAATCATTAGTGCTGCTGACATATTTTACAACTTTACAGTGCTTTGAACAACCTCCATCTCAGTTTCAGTGCTGTTTATAACCTTTCCTATCATGTCACTGGTTCTGCTACGCCTTGTTGCGCTTTTCTAGTAAGGCCACGTCTGATCCTAGCTTGAAATTTGTCAGTAAAATGTTATCATAATTGATGATAATGATGAAAGTTTGTGGCCGAATCCCACTTTCATCATTCTCATCAATTCTGATAATATTAGTTGTAAAAGAAAGCAGGTTCTCTTCATATCTTGGAGAGGCCTTTTCCAATACAGTTATGTGATAAGCTAGCTTTAAAGCTAACATTATTTAGAAAAGATTTAACCTGTTAAAGATGTCATGCCACCCTCCTGTTTTATTTTAGGTTACGAGATGTCGTGATATTACGGTATTTCTTGCCAAGGTTAAAAGTTGTCTCGAGACATCAATACACAAGTGCAGAATTACGTTGATACTACCGAGTACCTGTTTGCGGTACATGTTGGTATCTGAGAGCGCGCAAGAGCAAGCTTCTCTGTTCTCTCACCATCTCTCACAGAGACCGGGGCTCATCTCTGACACACACACACACACACACACACACACACACTCAGGAGGTGCAATGCAGATGGAGCGAGAGTTACTTTGCCTCTGTAGTTTGTTCAAGTCACTGTGAGACACTAGCAATGCTAGTAAAGCGGACACAAGTGTGGATACACTTTTCAAAACTTCACACAGCCAGGGTTTGCCGTAATAAAATATAATGGTAAGATCGTCGTGCAGTTAATGTTACACATCCTATACAGACAGGCACCACCGTCTTCTGTATGCCCTGATGACAGACTGGCTGAGGTTGCAAGGCAAAGCAAGGCAGCTTTATTTGTATAGCACATTTCAGTAACAGAGCAATTCAAAGTGGTTTACACAAAAACAGTTAAACAGTTAAAAAATAAACAGATAAAACACAGAAGAAACAGTTAAATAAAAACAGATAAAACACAAGAATAAAAGTTACAGTGCACTATAATAAATTATCATTAAAGAAATGAACAACCATTTAGAGAAAGGCAACATCAAAAAGAAAGGTCTTCAGCCTTGATTTAAAAGAACTGAGAGTAGCAGCGGATCTGCAGTTTTCTGGGAGTTTGTTCCAGATATGAAGAGCATAGAAACTGAACGCTGCTTCCCCCTGTTTAGTTTTGTCTCTGGGGACAGAAAGCAGACCGGTCCCAGATGACCTGAGGACAGGGCAGGGCAAGGCAACTTTATTTCTATAGCAACTTTACGGAACAAGGCCATTTAAAGTGCTTTACATAAAACAATAAAGAGCAATTAAAAACCATCATCAAAATAAAACAGGCTAAAATGAGATACTAAAAAACTAGAATAGGATACAATTACAAAACTAATGGTTAAAGTGCAGTATAAGAAGTGAATACTTTTTTGATTGAAAGGTTGTAGAGACGGGTTTAGGAGGAGAGAGGGATGCCACAGTAAATAGGTCTGAAGGTACGTTAAACAGGAAAGAAGACATTTGAGTTTGTGGCCAAACCTTTCACATTGCTCAGTTTTCATTCTGTGACTTTCAATTGAATAAAAGTAATTTATCATCATTTAAGTTTTCTTTAAAATAGTGTTAATCTCGTTCTCGTAAAACCCAATCTTGTGTCTCGTCTTGTCTCGTGAGCTGAGTATCTTGTCAAACCCTAGTGAAAAGGTAGCATTTTTCACTCTAAGTTACAAAAAACATGTCACAGCGTTAATCTAACAAGTTATATTTGAATAAGGAGATTAAACATTAAAAATAATTGAAAATTTGTTTTGTTTTTTTCTGGAAAATGTTTTCTTCTCCACAAAGCAAGAGAATCAGTAGTGCTCAATATCTGACAATAAATAAACAGTTGATAATACTATTTCATAATCAGGATGTTTTTTTGATGATTTTGTATATATTGAGTAATTGATGCAGCACTTCTGGCTGTAACACCTGGTACATGACAAACTCCTGTTTTAGGTTTCAAACAGGAGAGACTAAGTTAGAATAGACATTCTAATGAACTGTAAAAAATGCACAACATGATTATTGACCCTTCTCTCTGCTCTCTGTTTTTGTGTAGACCTCGACAGACTGTGTCTGTGTGCAGTGAGCTGCAGGCAAAAGTGCTCCAGTGCTACAGAGAAAATCCCCAGCAGACCCTGCACTGCTCCAGCCTGGCCAGACAGTACATGACCTGTGTCCAGCAAGCCAAAAAGGTACAGTAAGCAAGGGTTACAAACAGTACGTGGTTGTGGGTGAGTGTGAGAGAATGAAGACATTTGTTTTGTTTTTTTTAGATTTCTTTTGCGTGTGGGTGTATGCTGCTGTAATATGTGTGAATGTTTGGGTGTGACTGGTAACTCCACACGTCTCTACTTTCAATCAATGTCCCACTCCCATTGTTTTTACCGCAACTCTCCTTGCTCTTTCTATTTGAGTAACACACTTGGCCAGAGTACTTGGAAGAACTCCCTTTCCTTTAAAGATAGATTTGATTAATTAGCTTCCAGATTTTTTTTTAAAGAAGACAGAAAAATAACAGGCAATTAGTGAGACCTGTAAGTAGCTTGAAAGTCACACAGACAGTAGAACAAAACGGTGAAGGGACAATTAACACTTTCAGTCCTTACACCAAATCAGTTAACTTCTGAGAATTGTAATCTGCATGTAGGGTTACTTTGAAACTTTTGATTGGAAGCTAAATTAATGAGACATGCAAATTTAGAAGTCGCCAGGCGTCCGTGTTTTGGAACTTTCTGATAGGAAGATTACACCGTTATTAGTGTATTAAAATCAGTTTTGGCATTCAGCTCTTTGAAATGCATTCTGCTTTGTGCTGATACTTTTGCAAATAGTGCTCAGACCCTATGCTTATCTACAAAGTGCTTATTTTACCCAATTTCTCCATCAAAAAAACAATAATGAATGGGGCAATTTGCACATTATTATTGTGACAGAATGCACTGATACGGCTCCGAAGTAGATAAAAGGCACAAAACAACAATTGGTGAATTTGGCAGTTTAAACGGTCGATAAGAGCAAGGCAAAGTCTCACAATAAAAGGAATCGTCTTTGTAAACTGGTTCAAAAGATCCATTTGCCAGTGGGATGGTGCTCTTTGGGAAAAAGAAAACTGTCTATATGTATTTGTACGTGGGTCACTATTTTTTCTATTTTTTGTGAGCATGTATCAAATAAATTCAAATTGTGTCAGAGTAAAGTACAGAGTAAAGGCAAGTTGTTTTACAATCTTTTTGAGGCACTTGTTTAATACAGATTCAATCAGGCATGCCCTTGACATTGTGAGTGTGAATAAGAGTCAGAGAAAACACAGAAGAGACAGAAAGAGAGTAAAAGGGCAAATAAATAAGAAATAAAGCTCCAAGCTGTATCGAACGTATCAACACTACACCCATCACTCACTTGTGAGTTCAAGTGTTGTGGGCTGAAAACCAGAGCAGGCTTACACCTTACAATGACTATGTTTACATGCACATAATATCCTGGTTTTTGCCCTTATTCCAAAAAAAGATAATATTCCAACTAAGCTGTTTACATGGCTGATATAAATATATATAGTACTATAGTAAATATTCCACTAATATTCCCGTTTACATGTAGCTGTGCAAAATATGATTTTTTTTTTCAAAGTTTACCAGCTCTGGCGGACTTGTTGGACCGTGTGAACACAGCATCCCTCTTTCATTCCTTCAACCAGCTTCTTTAAAAGGTTGTTGTAGCGATGTGTGCATATCCAAAAACCTGTTGATATCCAAGTCCTTGATAATGTTTAAAGGTAGATGTGTTGCTCCTTCTTATTGAGTCTGCAGGCTTGCAAACTGTAGGCGGGTTGGTTTGTGTACAGCAACCTTAGCAACGCACAGAGCTGACCATAAGCCGTAAACAGGCAAGGGGCAGCAAACTGCGGTAAATACCCCGATTGAGACGCGGATTCCAAATGTTCTGAATACGTGTCCAAAGAATACTTCTAAAACCTAAATAATACGGGAATATCCCATGTCTTTTTGGTCAAATGCTATATTTGGAAAAAAGGCTTATTTGGAATATCCAACCTGAATATGCTGTTAAACCCCCCCCCCCCCCCCCAAAGTTCTTATAATTCTCAGAGTTTGTGCCTTTTTAAAAGTCTGCATGGTTGCTGTGTTACTTTGGAATAAACAATCTTGATCCAAAAGACATTATCGCTGATATCTTTTTTTACTGGGATAATCTAACAGAGATGAAATCTTCAAGAGTGACCTGCAGTACTCTTTTGAAGATGGTTGGATTTCAAGGTTGACCTTTAAGACTTCTGAAGAGTACCCTATCACAAGCTCAAAAGGCATATAATATAGTTCCATAATTAAAGATATAAACCTGTAAAGGGAGGTAAAGGACCTCACATTTAGTGTCCTTTTGAACTGTCTACATCCTGTATTTTATCCCTTGCATCGTTTATTCTCTCTTTATCTGTATTATCTAGTATCTGCTCATCCTTGGATCTTTCATGCTGTTCACACAGTTGATCCATCTCTTCTCGGCCAGTTTCCATCTTCCATTTATTCCTTTTCCTATATTAAAGCCTCTTTCACTGTCCACTGCACACTTGGTCATATTAGCCAGTGCTTTAGTTTGGAGCTGCACTGCTACCCATGGAGCCCCGTTAGGTGTGACGTAAGTTTGGCCAACATGTCAGTTACTATTCCTCCCATGTTCGATTGCTTGCACAGTCATACAGCTTTACCCCAGACCCACCGACTGTTAGGGGCTGCAGAAGGAAAAAAGTGAGGGAAGGAGACTGTGTGGTGAAAGGGACAGATGCATGCCGGTGTTCTAAATACAATGGAAAGATAACTGTGGTACTTTGGTTCACTTATCAACATGGATAGCAGTTCATTTAAGCAATTAAGGTACTTTAAAACCCTTAGCAGATTACAGCAATTTGCTGTAATCAGAGTCAAATCAGAACGCAGACATAATGCACATATTTTTCAGTGTGACTTACACTTTCTGGACAAATAAACTTAGAAATCAGAAAAAAAGTGCCAACTATAACTCCGGAGCTTGACTGAGAATAATCTTCTTTTTTTAGGTTTTGTTCAGCACATCAAAGTTATTCATTGATATTTGCCTATACATCCAGCAGTATACTGCTGTCAGGGGCTGCTGGTAGTTAATTTGGGATACTTTTAATTCTGTCAATTTGACATAATGTAAACAAATATTGGTTACCAAAATGGGGCTTAAGTTGTAACCCATAGCATAGCTGAGTTTGGAGCAGTTGTCTCAATTTTGTCTGAAGAGGGGCCAGTGGTAGCCTGGTCCCATCAGACTCTCGCAAAAAACATTTTGCGCATGCGCAGATGATAATCCGGTTTTACAAGGATTCATGGCACTGCATGATCTGCTCCACGCTTCATGTCGTAGTTGTCGCAGCCTGTCGTCATCCTCCATTGGGAAGCTAACGTTAGTTTAGCTAACAGCTAATCTCGTTAACCGTTCAGCTGATTCAGTCTAAAATAATGTTAACTCACACTAAACACAGAAAAGCAAGCTACAGCTAAATTAAGACTTTACAGGAATAACTATGAACACGCGTATTGATTGATTGTATTTTAAATGAGCACAAGTAAAGTAGAACTGATGTAACAGCTGTTATATATTTTAACCGTTAATTTCAGGTTTTGTTTTGAGGGTCTTTTAAAGTTATTACATGCTGTCTCAGCTAGCGGTTACTGAATTAGATGTTAGCTAAACTAACGTTAACTAATGGGCAACTGCTACAACTATGAGCGTGGAACAGATCGTGCAGTCGTAAATCTTCAAAACAGGATTGTCCCCCACTCCCCCCAAAATGTGATTCCAGTGCTGACCCTGCATGTGTCATGCCTACATCTAAAAGACATTCATCAAAATAGTTATGTTATAATAATATGGTTAAAAATAGCTTTTCAAGACTTCTATTAATAAAAAGTCGCCTTTTAGAGCTTTTGATTTTTATTAGATTTTATGGAAATATTTACTGATGTTGGGTTGAAATGTAAATACTAATATTACTAATGTCCAAAGACTAAGCGCTGCATCTAAGACTCCCGATCAGTCAACAAAAATGAGAAGAAATGAGTGGGCAGTACCTAGACCCCTGTGGACACGCACCCAGCTGTCCAGGCTGCCTGTCTATAAATGGATCTGACAAAGCCATCAGCTTGGCAGAGCAGAGCATTTTGATGAGAATTTTACAAGGAAGTTTCAGTATGGCTGCAGGTAGTAAAGGGTCAACAGGGAGCAATATGCACTGCAGATTTAGTCATGAGAGAGCACACTAGCTCATATTTCATTATGAAATATGGTCTTTTATGGACCCTGGAGAAAATTGTTTCTTTAAGGGTGAGACTGTTAATAATAGAGGTTTTACCTTTCTCTGAACGAGGTGCCTATGTTTTTGTCTCAAAAGTGGAACAGAAAGTGTGTTTGTACATTCACCTGACATGAGCTCATCATGTACTGCAAGTGGCAATGTGAAACTTCCCATAGCAAAATCCACAAATGTTGTTCTGTTGCATTTAGAATGTAATTGAAAAACAAGTGATTGTGTTGTCAACAACAACATAACAACCAAATGTCTAAAGATAATTTCAGTTTGTCACTACTGTTGGATGTGTCATTTAGTAACAAAACTTTTTGAACTCATTAATACTGGGCCGACATACATGCCCTTTTATCATTTTAATACACCAACATGTAATTGAGATGCACTCTGGAAAAAAGCTTTTTATTTTTAACTTACTGGCAAAATAAACTGTCTCCTCATGGGCAGATAATATAGCTAGTGTACGTAAATGGCTTCATTAATTTTCCCAATTTGTGTGATAGCAACATCCCTGCTGAAAACCTTCCCGACGCCTAAAAGCTCTGTTCTTTTGTTATCACTTTGTGCTTTTTTAAAGAAATCTCTAAAGCAGATGCATTGTTTCCTGTGAATAAAAGGATAATAATGTATTTTTTCCCCCAAAATGAATCTTTTCTCAGAATTTGATACTAATGGTTCATGCTTTTCTTGAATGTAGTTATCCTTCTCTCTTTTGTCTCTTTCTGCACATGAAGCTTGATGCCTATCAAACACAATCTGCCTCATAGTCTTCTGGTACTTTCTGTGTACTGCATCATAAATTTATGTAAGCAAAGCTACACTTTGTGTACGTGAATAACAGCAACAGGCCCATACTGTCTTGGCTAGGATCTGACTTGTATGACTTTCAAAGAGTTTATTTATATAGGCTCTACTGTATCTGTTCCTCTTTGTCAGCCAGTCTATTTGTCAATCAATCTTCCAATAAAACCAGTGGGCTGCTTATCTGTCTTCTCTGCCAGTGTCTTGAATTGAACTCCACTATAATATCTATCTCCCTTTTTATGTCTCCTGCCTGAAGTCCACCCAACTCACTATCTTCAGTGGCACAGCATTCCTTGTATGTCACTCAAACGTTCTTTTATGTTTTATGAGTCTTCATCCACACATTTTTCACACATTCTGCCCTCTGCCATCTATTAAAGATAGTTGCTTCAGGATATGGCCTTTCACCTTCTCTCTCTCCTATCCCCCCCCCCGTCCCTCTCCTGTCAGTGTCTCTGGTTGGGCCATTGTCGTGTGTGTGTGTGTGTGTGTGTGTGTGTGTGTGTGTGTGTGTGTGTGTGTGTGTGTGTGTGTGTGTAGGGATGCAGGGTAAATGTCAGTTCACCAAGGCCCTGCGTTTACATGAAGCTTTGTGGGTTTTGTCTCTTTTTGGTATGACGTTATCTTATATATTGTCATCATATGGCAATTGTTGTAAAACGTTTTTATATTCAGTGTGTGTTTGCCCATGAGAGACTTTGCGAGTCCCCCCCCTTTACCTCTCATCATCTATTCTCTCTTTCAACCTCCTTCTCAGTGAAACAAAACACAGCTGTCCTCAAAGACACATTCAAGAACAAACCAACCCCTCCCCCCACCATCGCCAACCCCAATACTATACTCAGAGGCTCCTATGCCAGCCGTTTGCAGAATGCTACTGCTGTGCCATTTAAAAATATTACCAGGGGCCAATGGCACTGTAGCAACACTTACAACTGTATTCCACATACTTAACCCACTTGAACCCGTTGGTCTCATGAACACAGTATTTGTCTGGTGTGTGCCGGCCTCTGAGATGCTTGTTTAAGTGCCACTCTAGTTCTGCTGAGACAGAACTACAGTAGAGCATTGCTGAAACAAAACAGTATGTGGAACGGGTAAATTTGTACTTGGGTGTATGGTGCTATTTTAAAAAAAAAGGTAATCAGAACTCTCTTTATCCTTAATTATAGTATTTAAAAAGTGCAATTACAATTTGAAATTGGCTCCATTTTTCAACAGGTGAAAAATATACTTGGGATGTTGATGAACCTAGTTGGGGGCTGATAATATGCAAATGAACTAGAGAAAAATAGAAACGCTTGTCAATATATTGCAGTCTAATCCATTACAATTAGGGGTTTAATGGTACACTAAAGTCACAGTTCTGTTCATACCCAGGATGAGGAGTCACACTTGTTCGGTGTAAGTTTGGCACAGGGCCAAAAAACAATCTATTACTCTCCATTCTTTTTGAACAAACTTTCAAAAAACAGACAAAATACTCTTGCTGGGCGCTAAGGTTAACATGTTGCCCACTGGCACCTTTGTTAAATTATTTTCATTATAAAAATATGTCACCATCACTTTGTAGCCCCACTTCCTTTTCTAATTAGACAACTAGTTGCCAATAAACTGAACAGTACAGAATCTGTGGCTAGGTTACAGAAGCATTAAAACACAAAAGAGTTGTTGTCTATGAAGGCCTCGAGGATTATACTCACATTTGGAACAACCTATGAGGTGAAGTAAAACCTGTGTTTGTACAGAGCAATTAGAAACTGTCCTCAGCAGTGATTAGACATTTCAGGTCAGGATGTAAATACAGCTGGTCATTTATGTGCTTGGCATCAGCAAATGAGATTAACAACTATGCTTCTGGTTTCAAAGTTCGTGTTCTTGCACGTTTATCCACTTTGCATGTTACGCTGCAGGGACATTTTGTCTGGTGTTCGTCTGGTGTTGAAGAAGAAGGGTAAAATAAGGCTTTGGTTAAGGAATGCATTTACTCGATTAATCGATTTGTTGATCGACATAAAATCACCTCTCTGGGCTCACCTTTGGCTCTGGAAAAACTTGTGTTGAGCCAATCTTTTACAATTTCCCCACAATGTTTTAACAAACGGTTGAATAAAAGAAATAATCAATTGATTAATACATTTTTGTGTGTGTGTGTTTGTGTGTGTGTGTGTGTGTGTGTGTTTGTGTTGCAGCTCAGTCTATGTTTGTCTGTATTTATGCAGATTCTTTCTTCAAAACATTTCAACTGATATTTTCAAAACCAGCCGCTTTTGACCACAAATTAATTCACCCACGTTTTTGCTGGGAGCCATCCTTTTTTAAATGTAGTGGCAGCAGCATCTTAAGCACCGTTCAGACAACATACAGTCCTGACAAAATGTTTAGTCATCCATTCCACATAAAAAGAAGTGAATGGCTTTAGTAATGGCCAACTATAACACTCTGCTATTTCCCAGCCTTCCTGGCACAGCAAATCCCATCAACAAAAACTCAAGACATCTTCATTCAAACCTGTTCAGTTTGTCCAGTTGAAGAAGTTGACTGATAGGGGGAGGACTTTTGCCATTTCCAGTTAAAAAGAGGGGTGAGAAAAACGAGGGATGAGTCTTTGTAGCAGGTATAAAAGACGAAAAGAAGATTCCTGTCAATGGGGGAATGGATGGAGACTGATGAAAGGGAGGAAAGTAGGGGAGAAAGAGGCTTAAGAGTGCCTGTCAGTGAAGAAGGTTTAATAGAAAACTGTAATATAAAGATACAGTAGGAATGATGGAAGGAATGTAGAGGGGATGAATAAAGAGAAGAGGAGAGGGTTTGTCAGGGATGAGGGCATGGCAGTATGTATGGAAGGAAGAATAAAGGGGAGATGATGATCTGTCAATCACTGCTGTGGGAGAGAAAGAAGAGATTTTATGATTGTAAAATAGAGAGGGAAATATTTTTTGTGTTTATGTATGTGTGTGGCTATCGGGACTTGCAGGTGGTAAGCCCCACTGTGAGCCTTGGCCTGCCTGCTAACCTTTATCTGATAATAGAGCCACTCTATTCAGCAGCAATCTGGTCCCACATGCAAACACACACACACACACACACACACACACACACACACACACACACAGAGTTTTGTATATTGTAAAATAATATGTGCTTTATAGAATACTAGCATACACTGATTTATTTTCTTTTCTTTATTTGATAACTATTTTTGTTTAGATTACTTGAAACATGTTCTTTTTGTTTTTTTAATTCCATACCATTCTAGTGCTACGCATTGGAAAATAAACATTGACATACGCCTGTGTTGTGAGTATTATATACCCATGCATACTGCCCACAAAAACACACACACATGCTAGCTCACATATTTCCATCTCTTTATGTCGCACTCTCTCTTTCCTTCCTTCCATCCCACCTTTCCTTCACATCCATCATCTCCAAGGCAACCAACCCGTGAAGGCACAGGCCACATAAAGATTAGCTGTTCTCTCTCATGTCGCTCCCCTCCGTCCTCTCTCTGTCTCTCACTCTCTCAAAGCTATATAACACTCCATCAGCATCCAGCTAAACATCTTATCCATGCTGATACACTCCACTGACCGCCAGCTGTGTAATATGTCATTGATTCACAAATTGGGACAAAGGGACTCGCCAAGTGACGACTGAGGTTATTCAGTTATTGGAATTGTTATTATCATCTTTATTATCATATTTATTACATATGTTAGCTGCTCAATCTTTCTGACATGGGTTCATTTGGTCTTCAGTTTGTGTGTACAGGTATGTTACGTTTTTGTTAAAGGAATAGTTTTTAGGGGTAAATTTTAAAAGGAATATATTTTGCTGCTCACCCAGAGTAAGACAACCTCACGTTTGCAAAATATGTCCCAAAAGAAATATGATACAAATGTTGATACAAATGACATGGATGTTTTGAAACCGTTGATATTTATTGCCCCTTAACAGGCCACAACTGGGCAAAATTTTTGCATTTTGTTTTTGAATTCTATATGACTTTTAAGTTTTTTTCAGTAGTTTGAACATTGCTTTTTAATCCTCCAATAATATTCTTAACACAAATTTGTGCCAATCCAAATTATAGATGTACAGATACTTTAATGCATAAGCTGGTTACACTAGATGAAAAGTCTGGGATTGCTAAAGTCCTTAGTATTTATCAAATGGGCACCATGAATGTTAAAATGACATTGCCATGCAGCCAATAGATGTTGTGATGTTTCAGTCTGATAGAAAGTAAAAAGATCCAAAAGTTGATAAAAAATGTTTGTGGCAAAATTAGTAGCACTATACAGTATATTTGCCACTTGCTCTATTAAACCCATTTAAAACACGCTTAAAAACAAATGAATATCCATCTTAGTTATCAGATGACTTTTCTCCAAATTACATCAGTAACTCGCCTAATACAATAAATCAATGACTGTCTTCAGTGGTTTGATAGATAGACACTGAGCAATTGAATGCTTCAACAGCAACCTAACTGCCTAAACTACTATCTAAATGACTGACTGGCTGCATGGTGTAGGTGGTTCAGTCAGTCAGCTCCTAACTTACCAACCAACCGACCAACATGCAGACTGAGTAAATCAACAGTTACTAATTAAGAGGCTCCCGGGACTGACTGACTGATTGACTGTTTGGCTGTCTTACCGTCTGTGTAATCAGTGAAAGGCTGTTTGTTTATAAAGCATGGCCAATCTGAGTGTCTGATTGACATCCCTGCTTGGCAACTGGCTCTGTTCCTCCAGAGAGATGCAAAGAACTGAGTGTTGTTAGCACTGTGCAGAGAAGACAGTCATTGATTTTGTTCTTGTCTATTATTTTTGTTTTTTACAGAGAAATGGCAAGTGAGCGAGGCAAGTGTGTTCGTGTGTGTGTGTCTGTAAGTGATGCAGATGTGTTCAAATCTGGGTCTGCTGTCTGTACGTGGCTCATTACCTTAAACGTACTATATGTAACTTTTTTGATGATCTTAAATGACCTGTAACAGCAAACTAAACTAACAGTGAAAAGAACACTATTTTCACGTAGTTTTTATTGGTGCCATTGCTTGGGTTTGATTTTCCCCGCAAAGTCACAAAATGATGTACAGAAGGTAGTATGTCTTCTGAGCATTCAGGGCTATAGGTGTAGGTGTCTTTTACCCCATTTCTACTTGGTGATAAAATCTGATCTGGGTGTTCGGATCACAAGACAGCTCTAAGTACAGGTGACAAACTGCTCAGGCTACTCCCAAGCAATGCCTACCATTTACATATATAGACAAACAGTGAGGCATTCAATTCAAGTGTGTTTTATTGTTATTTCAACAATATACACGAAACAACGTTTCACCGTTTCTCAACTGGTGTTACACATTTAAAATATATAAAAACAACAGACGAAACAGGCTACATTTAGTGCACACACGTTATAGGCACTAACGCAATAGTAGCATTAGCGCTTGGACTGTTGTATTTTTTCCAGACACACAATACAGAGATCTTTCGTCTCAGGGGGACATGAGCGAGGGATTCACGGTCATTTGAAATTACCGCCGGGTTTCTACTGAGACATAACTTAATGCTAATCGGTGAGGCATCCCTTTAAAGCAGTGTGTACGGGTATGTGTCCTCAGCCACAGTACAGACCGCCTACTCAACTATGAGCAGAACTACGTCATCATTCAAAGTTTGTCTCATATCACAGAAACCACTGAGTGAATTGTGTATTTTGGATGTTGTTATCATACTCGGGTGATGCAATGTTTTTGTTCTTCTGCCGCCTGCTCTCATGTCCACGGCTGTCTGGAGCTCTCTGCAGCGCTGTTGCCTGAAAAGGGCTCGGTTTTCATCAGCAGTAATGTAGCACGACTCCTAGAAGCGCCCATTAAAAAGTAAAATAAAAAGACACTCAAGACACACAAGAGATATTTTTGGACATCCAGCAGAAATACTGTAAATAGAGTGAACAAAATATTAGAAGCAGCTCTCAGTTGAATGGCCCAACAAACTGCATCGTCCAGAGACCCATAAAGTTGAATTAGCACATCTTTAAAACAGTTTCAACAGAAGCTGAACATTCTAACCTTCCTAAAGGTAGGATTTATTGCTGAACTGTTGGACTAGACTGCATTAAGCTTTAGCTTGATGTACCTAATAAATGGGCAACTGAGTTTAAGTCTTAAATTCAGTGCAAACCTTGAGCTTGAATATTTGGCTGCCCTCCCTGCCCAAGGTGTCGTGCATAAAAAGCTTTTCCTGTCTTTAAATTATCCAAGGGTGGTTGGCGGCAGTCCAAATTTGGACCTGGGGCACCAAGTTGAACTGCTTGTACTGTGGGAGGTGCTAGAGGTCAGTTTGAAATTCAGGAACTACTTCATACACTATGCATGAGGCATAATGTCCCATCACACAGCTGTATATGAGTGTAGCAATACCTACACACACCGGCGTCACACACTCACACATGTATGCGTTTGCACACATTTTAATGCGTGTATAAACTGCTCACACAAACAGAGCCACTTTCACACACATTTCATGCGCATATGCAGACACACACTGTTCCCATTTATATCTCAGGACGTTAGTGGAACGGTAAAGCTAAATTCCCTTGTCACATTTGCCACTCATCTCCAATTCAATGGCCCAGGCTGTGATGCCCTCGGATGCACTTGGCAAGTGAACAGCTAACCTGCCCGCCAGCATATCTGCCTGCCAGCCGAGCACCAAGGTAGTTAGCATGCCAGCTAGCCCACCCAGCAGCCACAACCTAATGCTTCACTAACCCTGGGTCGCCCTTTGTCCTTCTCTGTGACTGTGTGTTTGTATTGTGTATTGTGGATTGTGTATTGACACAGTAAGTGTTTAGCTGAACCCTATAGTAGACCGGCTTTCTAAATCATAATCAGCCGTCGGTGCTTCTTACACTACATTACAACACACAATTCTTAATAAACTTCCATCCATCCATTCTTCCGCTTATCCAGGGCCAGGTTTCGGTGAATAACTTATCTCATTTTATTACACCACATTCAACACCACTCTGGAATATATTTAGCACTGTGTTTTAAATGTTAAGCTCTTTGTAAATACCCAACCTCAATTTGAGTTCATTATTAATTTCTTGCAGGGGCATTTTCTTTCCAATAGCTAAAACATGACAGGGGAACAAAATTACAGAGTTACAAATGCAATCCTCCTGGTTGCAAATACCTGAGTCAAGGGGAAAAATCTTCATAAAGTGACTGGTCATAGTTCAAAACAATAGTCTTAACCATATGCGGAGGTTGTTCAGCCTTCATTAGAATAAGCTGAAAGTGATAAAATATCAATTCCATACATGTGGAAGTGAAGAGTTAAGTGACACAGCAACGATAATAAAAGAGACGTACTGCAGATATGTAGCTGATGGTCTGGCCAGTTGTGGGAGTTTAGTGGCACTTAGTGAAAGGACATTTGACATTATTAGCCCAGTTAAAAACAATAATTTCATTGAATTGATGCATTTAATGCACTTACATTAAATAAAAATATTTCACTCTATAGCAATAGCTATTTCTTCAACCCCTACATCAGATGCAGACACACAGACCCCATCTCCCTCTGCTCGAGAGCTCCCAAATCTTTTACTGACTAAAACATTAAATAACGTTCTTTTGACTCTTTTCTTTTAACTTGTATAACTGAAACCCCTTTTTCCATAGTCCACAGTCTTCTTTGTGCGCAGTTTTCCTTGTCTGGTGTTGTCAATTCAGTGCTACAGTAAGTGTTGGTGCTATGGCAACAGTACAGAGTCCTGATAAGCAAGCAAAAGGCAGTCACAAGCTCTTGGATTTTAAGGCGGCATAAAGAAATAGAATAAAAGTAAGTAACTGAAAAGTGAAAAAAAAATGACCTAGGTGTAGTCCACACTTGCACAGGTGTTTTTGTAAGTGTGCTTTTTAGGTCACATAGAACTGAAACATCCAGGGTAAGGATTTTTAGAAACTTCGTTTCTACTGTTGACACGGAAAACTGAGCTATGGGTTAGAACGTCAGAGTATGCTCTATTATCTCTTATGTCAAGTGTTATAAATGAGGCGACATTTCGTGCAATGGCAGACATGGCAAAAATACTTCTGGTTCTAACCTTTCTAAAAGGACTTTTTACATGTTTACACATAAATGTGCAGTTACTATACACCATATTGATGCACCATTGCAGCAAGGTAGCCTTCCGTTAATACCTTTTTTCAGGCTGCTGATTGGCCAACATTTCCTTGGGGTATATTGTCGCCTGGTAGTGCTTGTGTGGATGTCTTTTTAGTTATTTAATTTTTTTAGAATGAAGGAGGAAAACCTCTGTTTTCAAAAATGCCAGTGTTTGTGTAGACTAATCCTTTCACGCACTGCGGCTTATGCAGAGTAGATGTAGTAAAGTGCCTTTGTCAAAGGTTTCAAGTTTTTTTTCTCTAAGACGGACATGTTTGTCTGATCGGTTACTGAGTATGTTGAATTTCTTGATGTTGCAAGCAATTTCACACAAAAAATCACCGGCCAAAATATCTCAAGTGTTGGCTTATTGTAATAAAAAAAAACGTTGCATTCAAAACCGCTACTGTGATTCATCGGATTAGAACTTGAATATGTGCGTGTGTTTTCTGTGTTGTCACTTGCAGTTTAACAATCTTGAAACGGCATTGCAATAAAATGTATGTGGATAACGATGATAAGCTTTGGACATTGGATCAATATGGATGAATCTAACAGCCTATCACACAACAGAAATAAACACTATGTGCGTAAAATATGTATAATTCCTGGTTTAAAATGTTTACAATTTCCACTTTTTACTCAGATTTCTACCTTACCATTTGAGGGATGTAAAACCAGTACGTAATTAATATTATTTTATATTTTCTAATAACTTTATTTTATCTTACAGTTGTATTTATTGTGCCAGGGACTTTGTAATCCACTTTTTATTTTAATTTATTTTTGTCCTGGTTGTACCTCAACAAATATTTAAGATGTTTGCTGCCCTGCCAAAGGAATTTGATTCAGCTTTTAGTTTTATTAACATTATTTTAAGATACAAGGAAAGCAAACTTTACATGTTAAGTGTTTACATTGTGTTATTCTATTTTTTTTGGTTAACAAACAATTGTCTAAAGTTTAACTTTAGGAACCCTCTAGTTAATTCAGGCTGTATATATATATAGTATATACTGTATATAGTAATAATAAACAGATAGTAAACTGCAGATAGAAGAGTCCGCAAGTAGTTTCTCTTAAAACACTTTAAGTCAATAAAAGGCAGCATTGAATGTAGCCCGTAGGCGAACACCAAGCTTGTGTGCCCTTTGTTACTAGCTGGAGGAGACATATTTGCTGGACTCTACATATGGTATGAACTGCTCTTTGCTGTCAAATGTCTAAGTTAAGTTTACTTTCCTTTAGTAATATTATATTAGAGGAGAGATATTTAGAGGTGAAACTTTCTAGGTATGTTTGTAATGTGCAATTTGACTGTGTGTCATGTTGTGTTTTTGTTTGAGGGATTGGATTTCCCATGATTCCCATTCACTGACTTTTGTGAATTTTCCCTTCGGTCCCAGTAAGTACATTTATAATTTGATGGTTTCTCTTTTCTTTTCCACCCTACCCCCTCCTTGTCTCCCTCCCTCCTTTTACAGAACTCCCTGACGAATCATGGCTGAGAAAGCCCAGAAAGCAGAAGGAGAAGAAGTGAAGAAGGAGAGAGAGCGTCCTTCTTCTATCCGTCCATCCATTTATTTATCCACCATCACTGAATAACCCCTTCCTCGTTCCCACTCACCGTCCTTCTTGGTGTTTGAGTGTATTATCTTGACATGTCACTCCAGAGTGTATGATGTGCTGATTTATTGTCGTGTTGCAGCAGCACACCCCTGCTGCCGCTGAAATAAATCCCAGTGATCCGGTGGTGATGAAACTGCAGGTTGTGTGTCTTTGTGTGTGCGTGCGTGCATGCGTGCGTGTGTGCGTGTGTGTGTGTGTGTGTGTGTGTGTGTGTGTGTTTGTGTGTGGATGCGGATGGCTTTCTCTTGTCACGGCACGCTAATAATGCTTCCACTACTGAAAATGGGGTCGTGTGCACTCTTCTGACAATGCTGTGCCAGCCCAGGGGCTTGATTGTGTGCCGTGCTCATGGTTTCATTAAAAGCAAGAAGGAAGAAGAGAGTGACAGAAATGAGGGATAAATGAAGTGGAGGACAGATGAATTGTGAAGTGTGCATGTATTAATATGTGCACATTTAATAATATGTGGATATGTGTGTATCTTTTTTTCCACTATACTCAACCTATGTATCTACGTGTCGTCACATAAAGGTGCTCATGTGAATGAATGCACATGAGCAACACACCGGACAGGCCACATATTGTCCCTGCTAGCTGTGTTTCCATGGTGACGGCAATGGTTGGTGCTAGCAGCAAGGTGTGAAGGAACCTTCCAGATAACCCTGAAGGTCAGCCTCCAGAGCTTCAGCTCGCAGCACTACTCTGTACTGACACACCTAACCTTGTGTGTGTGTGTGTGGGAGTGAAAGAGAGTGAGAGTTATAATGCATTTCCACTTATATATGGACATGGTTGGCCACCCTCAGAATGACAGAGGCTTGTTATCGCACACACACACACCTACATATTGCACACATACACAGTCACACAGCAGACATACACAGAGAATATTAATGGACTTATAATATGTCCTCATATTTGTTGCTGGACATAAAAAAACATTCACACAAGTGGTAGTCAATGTGAATGTAGTAGAGTATATTTTTTAATGATAGCTGTGATCTATTGATCACAGTTTGACTCTCACTTGCCACCATGGCGTCAATCTTGACATAACATTTACTGCGCCACTGACCAATCCATACAATACATGCTCTATTATAGAAATCTAGTAATGTGAAATACTGAGACCAATGAAATGTTTTTAGGAGTGTGTGCCTGTGTGCGTCTGTCAGTCCAGTTTTATGTGTGAGCCAGCAACAAACTCCGCTTCCTTACCAGGGATTAGCCAGCTCTAACCGAACAGACACGATCCCCATATCACCTATAATAAAGCCAGAACCATATTAGACGTTTCAGCCAGTGACTTTCATATCCCTCCTCTCTCTCTGACATTTCTTTACAAATACCAGCCCCTATTCACTGTGTTATTGCCTCCTCCTATTCAGCAATTCTCTGATTAAACAAGCTCCTGAAAAGCTATCTGCCATTTGGCTTTTATTAGAAACCTACCCCCTTTAATTAAATTGGCTGAATTGCAGAAATATCAGGGATATTTCAGCAATATAAGGGATAAGAGAGCACAATGGGTGAAAAAAACACAATACTGGGCTTTATGAGATGTTTTGAATGCAGTTTGGTGGTGAAATGAGATAAACACAATCTTGATAGTGGGGTGATTTTTTTTTTTTTTTTTTTTAAAGGAAACTGAGGTTTGTTTGATCTGGGTGAGTCTCTTCACCAAATGTGTGTCACAGCTGACACTCTCAGTGTCTGTACATTTTTTATGAATAGCTTTTTTAGGAACTGGATATATTTTTTTCCACTGCCTCCTCCTCTGACTCTCCTCTCAACCCTGCACCTTCAGTGCCTTTCTTTTCCCGCCTTATTACTGTGAAAGATTGGTGATTGAGGTTGTCTTGGTAACCAGACCGGCTTTGATTGGGGGAGACAGCTGTATGGTGCGAGGTTAGAAGATGGCTGTTCACGTCTCACAATGTGCCACTATTGATTTCCAGTCCTTGTCAATTACTGGGCCCAGCTGACTAAAACAGTCTGCAGAAAATGTGCATAAAGCAGGTGTGTGTGTATTTGTGTGTGTGTGTGTGTTACTGTAATGCTAACTCTGCAGCCAACATACATTATCTCTCTCGCTTTTTTCAACCACTTAAGTGCAGGTGTTTGACTGAAAAACAATTGAAGTTGTTGCTATTGTTGCCATGCAGTAGCTTTAATCTCTCAGAAATCCTGTAGCTTGAGCTGGAGACAAGTTTGACAGTCAGCCACAGAGCTTAATGTGTATACGTTTTAAGCGGCCCCGCACCGTCTCCTTTGTTCAGCTCTTGAAACGCTGCTTGTCAGCTGTTCTTTCTCACCCAGCTGAAGAGGTGTCGGCAAATAAGAAATCATTCAGTCAGACTTGGACAACCTGCTGCCCTTTGTAAAGACTTAATGGGGATCAATTCAAGGAAAGTTAGACACTTGTAGAATTCACATGCCGTCAGATAATGCTCAGTCACACATACACACACACATTCCCACACATGTACACACTTCTTTTTAAAATTCAACCACAGCTAGTCTTTTGCCATACACTTTTCCCTATCTTCTTTTCTTCTCCTTCTCTTAGCCAACTTGGCATTGCATATGTTAGAAGTCGACAGTGAGACTAATTGGAGTGTGTCGCTCCATCAATGACAGTCCCCATTTTGTTTCTGCATGCAGCACGCTCTCACATGGAGCTCAATAGCTAATTGAATAGTCTTTTATTAAACTGTGTTAATGTGAACTGGCTGCTGGTGAATTGAATTAGACCCCCCACTACAATCACCAACCGTTCACATTAACACACCCGGCTCAGTGGAACAGTTGGATGGATGAAGCCTCAGCATAGAGGGAGGAAGAAGAAGAGTAAACAAGAGGTGAGTGTTTTGGTACATTCAATGTAAGGTTTGTGATCTAGAAGATCTGTGTTCAATGTGTAAAAGTTGTAGAGGCTAAAACTATTGCATGGTTAGATGGTACTACCAGTAGGAAGGAGAAAAATGTGTTTTTGTGTGTTGTGATTTGGACATCTTATCTTGAAGACTCAGCACTGGATGGAAGTTTGCCTTTCAACAAAATTCTGATGTACTTATTTCCATATAAAGTCCAAAAAAGTAAGATTTATCCTTCTTTCACAAACAAATGACGTGTATACTCTGGCACTGCTAGGGGATACAACTGTGTCATGGCAGGTGTGTATTGATCAGGACCCAAGAAAGTGCAGTGTTGAGTGAAGTTTGGATGAGTGGTTCTCTTAAAAGCTGCAGGTCCAAAACGGCACGTTTTGATCGGGCACTGCACTAGTTCTCTTAATGTGGCGCCAGAGCTGTTTCAGTTTTGGCCACACCCCAATCAGTGATGTTACCATAAGTTTTGTCTTTGAAAGCTGAAGGTACTTTTAGATTCACATGGAATAAAGCTGCTGCTTCACCACTTTTAGCTGTCAGAGAGAAAGCCTGCAGGGGTGGGACAAAAAGTGAAAACAAGTAAATAATGTTGATAGCTGTTATACATAAGTGTTTGCTGATTATGATGCATATTATTCTTTGACTTTGGCCTGAACGAAGAAGTTGTTGCACAAAGCTAAACACACCTTTCTCATAATGCAATGTTTTAGCATCCTGGTCTGGTAAAGTGTCTCCTCTTTCACCCAAGGGACAGATACTAACACCTGTGCTGCAAATATCTGGAAGTGACATGATGCGATTTATGTTTGGACATTTATCTAATAAGAATAAGCATCTGCCACCAAACCACTCTGCAAGGTACCATTATCTGCAATAATTTTAAGTCTTCAATTTTTTGTGTGTGTAATTTTCCTTTGATGACACATAGTGAAATGACTCCCCCATCATTTTACACTTGATGTTAGCTGCACTGAGTGCATGTCTTCATTTGACCCCCGGGAAGACCCACTTTCTGTTTCATCCAGCATCCACAGACAAAGATGCAGAGAGACAGAATACAAAGGGTGGTAGGACTTTAGAGAGAATTTAGAGATAAACTGGGGGACCCTGAAGCAGCTGGGGACCTGACCCAAGTGTATGGAGTGAAACTCGGGCTGACACAGGACATGACTGAGGGTGGAGCAGTTCGATAACCCTACACTGTCATGGCTGACACTGGAGGAGCAGAGCAGCTCTGGAAGCAAGGCAACGAAAAGAAAAGGAAAAGGCTGAATTAACCCATAATGCCAGTAAAGACAGAGGGTAATGAAAGGGAACTAGGGAAAGAGGTCAAGGTTATAAAAGACAAAGTATTTCATCTGGCTGAGAGAGAGAGAGACAGAGTGGGTGAGGTTAAGAGAAGTAGTCAGAGAGACAGTCCACTGAGGCAGCTTGGAGAATATGGCTCCCTCCTTTCTGCTTTATTATATTTCGCTGGTGGATAAAAAGAATACGACATCATCTAAAGTCATTACAGCCAGTTACAGCCCAGTAAGACTGGCTCACGGGGCAATGCAGCTCCTTAACCCCGCTCAGCACATGCCTGGATGTGTGTGCGTCTCTCAGAGGGTTATTGAATGAGAGAAAGGGTGTGCACACGTCTGAAAGAATGAGCAGGCCTGTGTATGTGTATGCTTACACACACATTCACCAAACCAAAGTGGCACATCACTTAATCCTTCCCCAGTAACTAGGATAAGCCACCAGTCTTATCTTTCCTTCTCCCCCTTCGTTCTTTCCGTCACTCTTTTTTTTCCTCGGGAAACTATTGTCCCTGTTCCCATCATGCACCCCCCCCTCCCCAGCCCTCCCTCTTTCATTCTTATTATTACCCTCTTCAGCCCCAGACTTTAATGCCTCATTATTCTGTATTTAGGGCCTAGAATCTTCTCTTGCGCCGGCAGTAGGGGCTAACACGGATTCTACATTTCTTTATTGCCAGGCTGTGCACAGGATTTGAGAGAAGGATTTTGCTGCCATCATCAACCATGCTGCAGGCTCCTGGCAAGGAGTGATATTTTGATATTATGACAGAAAGTTCCGCTACAACTACCCTTGGGAATGGAGCAACAGGTCTAGTATCTGAGTTTACATTGAGTTTTAGGTGCAGTAAATGTAAAAGCAACCAGTTTAAGCAGCGGCCAAGTGTAACGTATCAGTGACTATCCTAATATTCTCAGTTCATATACATAAATGTCAGAGGCTGTCATAATAATAAACAGTATGGATTACCTTAACTAAGTTCAGCAATTCTGACCAACTTGTTAAAAATGATGATATTTAATTGCAAAGATGGTTATTAACTCATACATGGGCCAACCATACAAAAATGATCTTAACCACTTTATTATTTATTTAAATCTACAATGAAAATTTTGCCAGCATAATATTACATTTCATTCATGTTGTAACATTTTTCTTTTTCCTTGCACTCTTTTTGTTCAATGTCCATTGTCTTTTATTTCGCCCAGATCTGCCAATAACACTGGGGCTTCATCACCTGAAGTAGCATCACAATTGGTAAGGAAAAAAGTGAAATGATTAGGGCACTTGGACGACTCAAATATTTAATAATGAATTATTAATGTACCCATGTGAATTTTTGTTATTAACATCTAATTGTTGACTGCTCTATTCCATGCATGACCCTTTCCAAACTTTCTTTAATTTTCAACCAATTTATGCAGTTCCCTGCTTAGATTGAGAGTGTTTTTTTGTTGATTTTTTTGTTAATTTGTAACATCAAGATGCAGTCAGTGTGGGGCGACCTCTCCGTTAATGCTGAGTCCTCTGCAGTGGCCCGTGTTCAAGTCCAACCTGCGGCCCTTTGCTGTGTGTCATCCCCCCATCTCTCTCCCACCTTTCCTGTCTATCCACTGTCACTTTCACATAAAGGGAAAACACACCAAAATAATCACACAAAAAAGATACAGTCAGTGTGATGCCCTTTGAGACTTTATCTGCCATGAATTAGTAACTAATTCATACAAATTGTCATCCCACCTAAAGGCAGAAGTGTTTATACTTGTTCCCAACAGCCGTAGTGAAAAGCCTACCGTCAGGAAACGGGTCGAGATGTGACGAATAGTACAAACGCGTATTACGACACACATTCGGACAGTCTTACCTCAAATGTATATGTATTCGTGGTGTCATACATGTTTCTACACATAAAAAGTGACAAAAGCAACTGTACAAACACTTTGTTTGAAGCATGATGTCACCTTAAACCCGGTCTGGTCTGTCAGTTACACTGATAATTTGACACACTTATAACACACTCATTTTTTCTTCTCCATACTCACTCTGTCACTCATGCACTGACACAAATGTAGTGTCAATAATGGCAGGGGATTGTTTGTATAATGATCATATCTTCCCAGATTGACAGGATGCTATCGGCTTTGTCTGTCACACAAAGAAAAGAGAGAGAGTGTGAATACAAGTGGATAACAAACACAGACACACACTGAACCCCTCTATCATGGTGTCCTCCTATAGACTTCCTGGGTCAACAGAAGCTTTGATTAACTGGGGACAGTCAGTAGCCTTTGTATTACTTGGACAAAAGCGGAGTTACATGGTGAATTTTTATTGAAGACAGCACACTGCAAGATGTAGCAGAAACATTATGAGGTACAGAATGGCACAGCATGAAAGCTGTAAAAAGAATATTTGATTTTAATATATTAAATCAGTTTTCCTTTCAACCCTGCTGCTTAGTTTTTCCGCTCCTTGTTTGCGATTAATACTCAGAAAGAAACATTTTTTTAAAAACTCCATATGTGCCGTCTCTCATCTTGCAAATTTAGCTAGGAATCATCTAGAGAACATAAATTAAACACAGGCAATTTCCCTCCCCACTGACAGTGTGATTTTACCTTAAACTTCCAATTAACTGCCTGCACTTTAGCTATCCATCACTCCAGAAAGGCTTTCACTACCCACCGCAAAATGTACATCAGCCACACTAGGATCAATTTGACTCTGATGATAGGCATGTGGGCTGTATCCATCAAACCCAGCTATTAATGACAGCAAAGGGAAATTAATATTTAAGCTGCTTTCATGTACGGAGCCGGATGTGACGTGACGTGATGAGTTTGTGGATGCTGTATGTGTCTACTCACTTCCCTGAAAGCAAGAAGTTTGTGTGTGTAGTAGCAGACAAGTGAAAGGGTTAAGGACCTCTGAATGATGCCCTCTGCCTCTTTACCTGCTGGCAGGGTGTCTGCCGGCTGAGAAGCTGGCCAGTGCCAGCAGGCCAACTGAATGCCAATCAGGAGTGGCCTACAGGTCATGTGTGGTAAACCTTTGTTAGAGGAGTGGAGTGAGAAGCTGAATTGTTGATGATGGAATGTTTTAATGAGCAATGTGTGAGTGTAACTGCATATTAGAGTCATAGGACATAGTTGATAGGGTTCTGGTGGTGGCAGGAGATTGATTTGGTTACATGCACTAGTATGAGACAAAAGTGTGTGTTGTCTGCTGAGCCATCATTGGAAGCTATGTTCCCCCCATAGATGGCAGCATTACACTCAGAGTCCCCCATTTCTCTCAAACTCCTCTGAAAACCGTTTAATTGCAGCACAGGATAGACTTTCACTATGACACTGTTATTCCGTAAAGGAAATTGCAGGGAATTGCATTTCACCTCAAGGAGATCAACACAGGCTGCAGCATCCTAGACCAGCCAGAGTCTCAGTTTCTGCTCAAGAGCCTCTAGGAAGGCCAGGTTATCGGCTTGGGTTGCTTAGTAAACCAGGTCAGATTTGAACTTGGTTTCATTAAAAACGGACAGAAAAACTTTTTTAAATGCAACTTAAATCCAGTATTTTGAGTAAGTTAGAAGTTGTTTCACTATTTCCGGAAAAAATCAAATAACGTTAACATTCCAACATATGAATACAGCAATCAACTCTCAGCAGTATGGACAGTATGCAGTATTGAAGTAGTAGAATTAGCACCTCTATGTAAGTTTGTTGTTGAATCTGTGGCTAGTTCAAACCCTCCTCACCACCCATTCATATGCCCAGTTACGTCACTATACTGTCTCTGATAACTATTTCTTGAATTGGTATCAATCTTCCCATCAAACCCTTGCAAAGCAAATAAATGCATTTCCTAAAATATTGAAATACGTCTATAATCCAGAGGACCGACTGATTGGCACAAAATCCGACACACAGCCTTTAGAAACTGGGTCACACAATCTGTTGTACAGATGCCTTTACATCCTGTTTACTATCACAACCCATGAAATTGATTCTTTTTATCTGTATGTTTTTGAGTGTTTTCACAGCATGACACAGGTTGCTCTCCCTCTTTCCCTCCATGCCCTCGCCATACAGTACCTGGTGTGTCTGTGTTGTGTTCAAAATACTCATTTCATGGTTCATTTGTCGCCTCACGAACTCCGTTAATAAACAAGACTCTTTTGAAGCTGCTGTCTCTCTGACACCTCTCTGCGACTGCGTGTGTGTCGGCTGTCAGACGGCTTGTCTTCAGCTCTCGCGTGGGATTAGCGGAGGCGTCATGCTCATCAGCATCCCGCCATCATGTCGATAGTCAACTCATTACCAACTTCACCATTACCCATTTAGGGATTATAACTCCTTCCACCAACAAATCAGTAAATCTCATTGTTCTCGGATTGTGTGACAATGGATTTTTGAATTGAAAAATGTTTTGTTTTGTATGAAAAGTTGGTATTTTTTCTGCATGTGTTATCTGTCTGTCCATGTGTCCATGTATCTGTTTACTGTATGCATCAATGTGAAAAAGACTGATGATGAAAAAATGTAATTGCATAAGAATTGCTCAACAGGGTTCATCTTCTCTCTGCCCAGAATGCACCTGTGATGGGAGAGAGCAGTACTAGCATACAACCTCTCCCTAGCATTTTATGTATTTTAAACAACCTCAGCGAGGCTGCTGCAGTCTATTTCTTTTTTTGCATTACTTTCTGTAAAATTCTTCTCTTTCATAGTAAGCTTGTGAACTGCTTTGAGCATGATGCACAAAAGAACAGTTGGCATAAAATGTGACTATAATAATAGCCTTGATGATATTCAGAGTGGTGAAGTTTTTTTTTTAACATGTTTTTCAAATGTGTTTAATAAACTAAAGCAGACACGTTTATGATGATGAAAAGGATATCACAGTAATTCATATTATTTTCACTTTATGACATGCTCTATTAAAAAGCTGTTTCCTTGGAGCCTAACATTGAATATTGAGTTTATTTTTTCCACTCAGACAGCATGAAGGAGGGTTTATATGTTGTGTTATTAAAAGGGAGAGAGCTGAGACAGTGACTAATCTATTTCCTTTCACACACAGTAGCCAGTAATCACTGTTCCATGGAGCTGCTCACTCATCCATCCATCCATAATGTTATCAAGACACATTATCTGTGTGTGTTTTGTGAGTGCTTACGTGTGTCCGTGCACTTGTGTGATTTTTTTAGGGGCTTTGATAGCAGGTGTGAAAATGCTGTTTGGGCATTCTTGTGTGTGCAAGAGTGCACATTTGTGTTTCTAAGGATTTAAAAAAAAAAAAAAAAACGGCATGTGTACCTTTGTGTCAGAGCTCCGTCCACAGTGCAGATCCAAATGCAACACATTTTCCCTGCAGCCTGTGGCTCGATCTCACATTGTCAGCTAGCGGAGGTCACAGTCTAATGTGCGAACATCGGCCCCTCTGCCTGGCTTTGGAAGGCAGATGAAGCTTTCTGCTTGGACAAGGCCACAGAAACATGTCTTCCTGCTGTTTGTTTTATTACAAAGTCTGGCTTACTGTTCTGTCATATTATCTGTTTGACAGTGTGCAGTGCTGTTGATATTTTAAATATGTAAAAACTGAAATGTATGCAGATACAGGTGAATGGCTCGTGGTTTGGATTATAACATACAAGGGATGGATGTGTTGGGATGCAGAAGGGATACCAGTCAAACAAGAGGAGGCTCTTTAAAAAGTAAGGTAATGTTGTAATCAGGTGCATCAGGGTGTTGTGGTCAGTGTCACATGTCCCAAGGTCTGGATGGTTGAGAAAAGGAATCTGACGAAGAACTAATCAATCGATTAAATGAATTGTCAACTGATAATCAATCTGTTTAAGTCATCTGTTATGATAAACCAGAACCGTAAAAGTTCTCTGATTCCAGCTTCTTAAATGTGAATTTGTTCTATTTTCTATATATACATGACAATATACTGAAAATCTTTGGGTTGTGGACTAAACAAGACATTTGAAGACATCATTTTGGGCTTGGGATACACTGAAACATGTTCTAACATTTTACAGACCAATCAACTAATCGAGAAAATAATCGTGAATGAAGAGAACCGTTAGTCACAGCCCTGGAAAACACAAACACAGAGATGGTACCTAGAAGTTTGAAAATGATGTTGGAGGCCTTTTGGAGAATGAATGGCCTCTTTATTGGCTCATATCGTGAGACAACATCACTGTTGCTGTGCTGTTGACATCAACAACATCAATCAAATTAAAAGATTTGATTTCCCACCCCTTTCTGAAAGAAAGAAACCACCAGTTTCTCTTATTTTCTGATCTATTCACATGTAGTAGATGTCAGTAATCCACTCTCTATCTGTATGGGATTGTGTGGACAGATGAGGTGTAGCAGTGATCCTCGTGAGAGTTCCTGGACCCCGACCTTTACCTCCACATGACCCCATCTCTGCTTTACTGCCCCTCAGCCTGCCGGCACCCACACCTGTCGTCACCCATTAGATAGTATGGCACACAACGCCACAGGATGTATTCTTGTTCACTCTTTGACCTTTCTTTTACCAACATGTATACATGATGTACAGTATGGTCAGTAAACCTCTCCCCTTGAATTCCTCCTGTTTTTCAGCAGCAGCTGCATCTGTCAGCCAGTGCAATGAGGTAATTCCCTGTCGATTGGCTGTAAACCAAGACAAGCATATCAGCTGGAGGTGAGACTGGACCTTCAATGTGTGTGTTTTTTTCAGTGCAGTATGGGTCAGGATTTTAGCATTAACTCCGACATCCATTTGCTCATTGCTCAAAAATGTGGCAAAGCAAATCAGCTCCTACAAACCCATTACATATTTGGCAGATGAAATACAAAACAATGTCCCAAAATCTCTTTCGTACAGTATAGGGCTGCAACTTAAATGGTTTTCATCATGGAATAATCCTCATAACTGAAATCCAAAAGATATTTAATTTACAGTGATATAAAATGAACGGTAACACTTCATAATACAACTCTTCATTTAGAGTGTAATTTTGTTTATTTAAATCAGGTGCCAATAAAATGGTTGCATATTCCTTATAGTATGTAAAAAAAAAAAATTTAAATTATATACAGAGAATAAACTCTCTGGAAAAGACTCTGGAACTGGGAACATTGTGTGTATTGTACATGTACGCCAAAATATTCTGACTCACAGAGATAGTCCAATGACATAATGATATTGATTATCAAAACTGTCTGCAGCATATTTTACGGGTACACTACAAATTGATTAATTCACTAACCAATTCAGCACAATTACATACACAAATGTCATGCATGGGTAATACATATATTTTGTAGGTGTCAGCCTCAACTAAAAATAGGGATTTTGAGCTATAAAACTTATGTCAAGTCTTAGATTAGGTGGTGAAATATTTGGGTGAGTGGTGGGTCACACACTGGCACTCCTGCAGCGCCTCTCTATATATTGAGAAGCAGCCGGTGCTCTTCACTCATTCCGCTCTCCGTGGGGAGTCCTCTCTGTCAGACTGCAGGGGAAATTGACCTGTGAATAAAGCGAGTATTTTGAGGAATGGTTATTTATTGAACTGGTAGAGAGGAGACTTGATGATTCACCGACAGGTTCAGTCACAAACACATCCAAACACACACACACAAATAGAAATGCTCTCCTGGGAGAGAACTTTTATGAGAAGAGTTTCAGGTAAAGTATCAGGGTAACTTCAACTGCCAAAATGTAGCAAGGATCTTTTTTTGCTGTGCAGCCAAGACCGTTTCTTCTTTTCCTCTGATCCCGCTCTCATTCTTTGACTGAAAAAGGAACTTTCTGTTGTTACTGTGTGATCCAGTCTAATCAGTATAACTGTTACTCAAACAATCTTGTTTCATTTAAACCCCCCAAATTGAACCAAATAACAAAGAACACTAAGATGCCTCAAGAGCATTTCAATTCATGATACCATTCTTTGAGAAACACACAAACGCACCCCACCCAGGCCAGCTGATCTGATGCTTAGTGACATGACCTTCATGTCTTGCCCAGCACCATTGAAGGCCCCCCGGGTGCTGCCTCCCTCTTTCTCTCCCCCCCTCTTTCTCTCACCTCCCCCCACTATTCTGCCTGTTTGGGGCTCACCCTGCTCTGGTCTGGTACCTACTGTCACTTCCTACTACCTCACAACACACAGGTGCAGCCAAGCTTGATTAACACACAAAAACTAGATACACACTCAACCATGCACAAAAAGGTTTTGGGAGTAAATATCTAGGACAGACAGGTTGGAGGACACATGTTAGTTTATTGGTCTTTAAAATGTGCTGAGAGAGATTTCCATAAACAGTGTGTTGTGTTATGGAATATTTAACATGGGGTTGTAGTGAGTTTAATGTGATAATCAGCTGTCTTTAATAAACACACTGTTGCTGATGTGATGTAAATCAACATGATTAGTTGGTGGTACCAGGATCTGCCACACCCTGGTTTTTAGAGGATGGTCGTAGTGTGTGTTTGTGTGTGTGAGTGTGCGTGTACAGGATTGTAATCAAGCACCAAGCTGTCCAGTCCTGACATGAACTGGCCACATACAATCTTGAAGACATGCTCGCTTTGACAGCTTACATTACAATTCATGAGGTGGACTCTAGTCTCCTCCACACACACACACACACACACACACGTACACACACACATAAACACACACACACAGCGCCTTCCTGCATTATTGCTGCAGATAGTTTTTCTCACTGCGCAAACAACAATATCAGTTGATCTGCTCTGTTGGTGATGTGAAATACTCCAGTTGTATCTGTGGAGTGGTCTATCAACTTTTAAACAGGTACATCGTGTAATATGCACTGCTGTCGTATTGAATTTCATAGCAAATCGTTGATTTGATTTGTAAGATTGCTAGCAGATGCTAATCTAAAATTTGTATAAACAGGAAATTATCTTAAACCTGCAAGCCTATTTTCTAGCCATGCTAGTGGCGGGGCTCTATAAGGATGACTGTCTTTGAGTTGTAAATGTGGACTGCCAAGAAACATTCAACATTGCTTTAACCCTTGATGTTTCATCTAGTGCCATCATCAGGTCAAATATGTAATTTGTCCAATACTTTGGATTATTACCAAATACATGCAAAACTGATCACATTCCCATCATGATTCAAGTCACGTGCACAGCAATACCAGAAGTAGTTGGTGGCAATTAAGATCAGGCCTCCAACAATGCTCACTGAACAACTAAAAAGAATAGCACGCGCGTCAAAGCTAAATCTGAATGTAAGACAAAATAAATATTGCATGTTAAGATGTAGGGCAACAAAAAACGGCAGCTACTTTGTGTTTAATGGTAATTAGCTATTTTAGCATGCTAACGTGCTGAACTAAGATGGGGAACATCGTAATCAACATGTTAGAATTGTAAGCATGCTGATGCATTTTTAGGCCTTTATTTTCACATGACAGATGAAGACATGCAAGGGGACAGAGGGGGAATGACGTGCAACAAAGGGACGCACGTCAGATTCAAAACCACGGCGTCGGGGAGTAAACCTCTGTTTCCTGTACATGCGCCTGCTCTACCAACTGAGCTGACCCGGCCACAGCATGCTGTTGTTAGATTTAACTCGGAGCACTGCTATGCTGATGTACAGCCACACAGAGCTGCTAGCATGGCTATAGACCGGTCTTGTTGCCATGAATCTCTCAAAAGCAAGGATGCATTGCAGGAGCTACTTTACGGCGAAGCAGCTGCAGACATGCAACACAAACAAATGTTGACTGCTACTTTGTTGTCCAACCACAAATTCATTCTAAACGTGTAAATGAATAGAAGCCAGCACTGGTATGTGGGGTTTTCAACAGCAACATAGCGCATCAACAGTAACAAGAAAAAACCAACACCCACTGAACAACCTTAGAACATTTCTGTTCGTTTGGTTGTCCTCTCCTTCTTTTTCTCTCCACTAACTGTCTGCGTTTCCTTTACTGACTCTGGATGACAAACAGGAACACTGCTGACTGAAAGGAGAAGCGTGTGTTTCACAGGGATGTTTGTGTGTGTGTGTGTTGGCTTCTCAGGGGCATGTACATTAGTGAAGTGAAAATGCACTTTGGTCCAGAAGCTTATTAATGCATGCATCTCCCTGTGACACATCCGTCTGGGGGGAAGTCCAGGTCAGATTCACACAGATCAGGTCTGTTTTTTTGTAAGGGTTCAAAAAACTTGTTTGGATCAGTGTCTGTTTTCCCTCTTGATTTAGGAATAGTAAGGTTTTAATTTGCAATACCTAGTGTCCAAAAATACGTACTTGTTCCACAGCTGTGCTGATTGTTATTTTTTATCCTTCCTTTGCAGTGAGAATGAGTTCCATTGGTTTGTGCCTTGCTGGAAAAGAAAGCTGGATAACGTCTGCGCCATAAATAGTCGTCTCCAATCTGACCTCAAAAGACCCAGCACATTATGGTGTGTTGTTCACACACATTCACCAACACATAAAATTGAACTGAAAAAATGGTTGAAAAAAACTTGATCCAGTTCTTCTGGACACAGAGTCCACGGAAGTGCCAGACATCGCCAGCGGGCTCAAGAAAACAGTTGTGTGTGTGTGTGTGCCTGTCAGTTAGTTTGCTGTTCTTTCGATGTTTCTGTGCATCTATGTGTGTGGGCGCGTTTGAAGGAATCAGAAGTGTCTAGAAGATGTACTGTGAGCAAGTATGTATTCACCAGAGTGCGTTTAAAGGAAAATCCTCTTTTTTTTATTGTTCTGGCCATAATTGTTATCATATTTTCTGATTGTTTCATAAATAGTCTACTTGAAATAGCTACGTACTAAACACCTGTTTACACTTCTGTGTGTATTTAGTGCAAAATGAACATTTGAAGGGAAATTATGCAGAATAAATATATATTTCTTCCAGCTATATACTGACTATATTTACATACATGTACACAAAATTGTGATTTGTGAATTGTGATTTTGCAGAATGCCTGGTTCAACAACGCCATTGTACTTAGCATAGTTCTGCATTCAGATTTTAAATGCAGAAGTGTCTTTCTTTTATGAATTATTTTAAGTATAAGGATGCATAACTATATGTGCAATTATTTTTCCTTTCATCCATCTACTCTGCTGTTACTTTCCCTATCTGCAGTCGCTGTCGTGCATATGCTTAGTGTAAAAAGCTAATTAGACAGCCAGTTACCCAGAAAAGTGGCCGAGAAATCTATCTGGAGAAAATCTGGTTTATTTAATCTCATACCCAGATTACAAAATCCAGGTTTCTGGTTTACATGATGTTTAATAAATCACCTTACTGGAGATAGCTGACTGCAAACTGATTGTAACCAACCTTTTGGCTGTGTTTAGCAATGGTTTCACCTCTAAAGAAGCAATTTAAAAGATGTGGTTTGTTTACAGCCTGTGTGTTTGTTTTACCAACTGTGTTCATTGCCAGCTCAGGATACCCAGGAATTTTATTTACATCAGACGACTGAGCCGGGCAAATGCAAAAACCAGCATTCAGTGACAATGGAGCAAGTATTGTGCTCTCTATGTAGCAAGACTAATACCTCATAGTGAATTGCAATCTGCATTGTTGGTACAATATGAGCTAGATTCAATTTGCAAATGTGTTTCTTGTCAATGAATATGGCAATTCCCAGGTCGAGGTAAGCAACGCTGCTGTACGTGCTTCACTTAATTTTCATTCAGGGTTTTGCAGAATCGGCCAATAACACCATTCTGTCTGATCATGCATGTCTTTTCCTGTTTCCCTATACACATAGATCCATGTTTGTGTAAAGTCACAAAACAGTATGTTATACAGTACAGTGCAATATAAAACCTAGTCTATGAGTGTTTTTGAAAATATCTGTTTCTTTGTGCCACACACAAGAGATAGAGAGAGTGAAGAAAAGCAGCAGCTTGTGTTCAGAGACAGGTGAACTCATCTTCAAGACACTTCCCTCTCTCTAATATCTACCTCTGCATCTCTTCCTACCTCGCCTCCCTCCTTCCTTCACGCTCTCTCTGCAGCGCTCAGGTGGGATGGTGACGCATCGGCTCAAATAGGATTCAGGTTAGCTGAGTGCTAACAGGCAGCCGGTGTTCCTGTGGGGAACAAATGCTGAATGCTGCTGAGTCATCCTGTACAAGATGAACAGTGTGAGTCTTCAGTCTTCTGCCTGACGCACACACACACACACACACACACACACACACACACACACAAACACACACACACACACACACACACAAGCTGGCAGTTGAAATACACTCACCTGCACATACGCGTAAACTTCTGACTTGCTAGATGAGAGTTTTAGGGGCATCAGGCTCAGGATGTGTGTGTGGGAGTGCCATGAAGAGAAGAAGGATTTTACACATAACTGCTGCAGCTGATCTCAAGATCTCTTTCTCTCTATCACCTGTGCAGCTCATTAAAACATCAGCATGAGACCAGCATTGTTGACAGATCTTCTCTTCACCCCATCAGTCTGCCTCTTTAATCTACAGTGCCTGATTTCACCAACACTGAGTTTGAAACAGGCCATACAGTAATGTTTAGCTCTGCTGAAAGAACAATCACTCTTCTCATCAATCACAACATCCTCATCCTGAGTGATTTTATGAATTGTTTGTTTTTCCTGGCAACCGCCCATGTTTTTCTGCATGTTAAGTATATTTGATTTGGTGCTGTTAAGAACCAAACTATACATTTTTTGTTGGGAAATGAATTTCACACCTGTAAAACTAAAGCCTTTGTGAAGCTGTCCCTCTGTTTAGTGAACCTATGTAGTTCAGTGAATCAGCGACTAGATGGGAGATATAAAAGCACGTATTTTTAATTTAAGTTTGTTAGCAGTTGCTTCCGCTTTGAAGCCATCAGACTCTTTGTTGAGAGGAGGAAAACTGAATAAAAAAGGTTATGAATGACCAAAAGCCTACAGATCATTTAGAGTATTTCCAACTGCTGAACAGACTTGACCCTTTGCTAACCCAGCCTCCCTTTGTTTCTGTTACACTGCAAGATTTCCGCTCTCGCACGGCACATATGCAGTGTACGAGTTTACAATAAGAGTGGCAGATTTACACCACTCAAAATTGGATGGATGTCTGACTTTAATCGGTTGAAATAAAAACTGATGCTAAAAGTTGCAGCTAGCTAGCAAATGAATGCTAGATCAATAATGTGTAATTCCACAAAATAAAGTTGTTAGCTAATGCTCCTTAGCTTTGGAAGCAACAGACATCGTCTGTATTAAGGAACTGACTTTACCGAGCTTTTACTAAGTAAGTAGCTTACACACAAGAGCAAAAATGTTACTTTCTTACAATTTTATCTTTGGGTTTTTAAAGACTAAAACCTTTCAACTCTTTGTATATGCACACTATGGACATTTGACATGTGGAGAAATACATAAATTATTGTACATTATTTATAAAAGTTTTTTTCAAATGAGACAAAATGAGGCTGCAAATTTGCAAGCTACCGACATTTTCAGTGTTAGCAAGGTTGGCTGCTCCGCTGAGTTTACACTGCTGCTGTACAGAGGGAGTTTATTTCTGACGTTCTCACACTTTCACTAAATTTCTCCCTATATACTGGAGGGAAAAACTTGTTTCTTCAGCTGACAAAACACTAACTTTACACTGTTAGTCTTGGTTTGTGTACACTGGGTCCAGTCCATGATCTTATCTGAAAAACATCCATCATTATCCCTTTCCACCCTATGAAAGTTTATACCCATTAACAAAAATAAATGACACTATGTGAAGTAGACAAAGAAAGGGTGTGTGGGGTCAAACTACCTGCTGAGTTTATGTGCATGGGAGATAGAGGCAAAGCAGGGGATGGCTGGACAGAGGGAGTGAAAGAAAGATTGAAAGAGCGAGTGAGAGTAACAGTAAACAGTGGGATGATCGATGAACGCCTGACATGACTCAGCTCTCGGTTGCCGGCCAGCATTTCCATGACTGGCGAGCCGCCTGCACGACGGAGACAAATGACCCGGCAATGAAGGAAAATGAGGATTTTATCACCCATTTCCCTCTCACACCGTTGCAGGCCCACGCTCTCCAGATTGCTTTTGTGTGTGTGTGTGTGTGTGTGTGTGTGTTTCTGGACTGGGAAGTTAACCAAATGTGTGTCCTGCGTTCCTGACAGGCTGGCTTATGGTCATACGCAAGCCCAAGGGTGCAGTTTAGAGAAATCACTCACTCAGTTAGAGACTTGTGAAGAAATGCCCAAGGTCTGGAACACCTATAAGTTACCTGTGTGTGTGTTTGTGTGTCTGTGTGTGTGCGCGCGCAAGGAAGTGTGTTTAAAAGGACATTTATCTCATCCGCAGATTTAATTACACTGCCCCTCCTCTCTCTCAAACCCCTCAATCCCTCCCTCTTTCTCTCTTACCTTCTCTTTCTTATCTGCGAGCTCAGAAAGCTGATCTGACTCTGCCATCTTTGGAAGTCATTATGGGATTAACTCATTCCCAGAGTATGGATCTCTTCTCTTGGAGCCCATGAATGGGGCTCACCCGTTCTTCGCTTCCCCCAAAACGGCTCACTCTAGTCGGGATAATCAACCAGCAGTACTCCTTCTTCCAGCCTGGAGCACCATCTAGGAGGGAATCACTTCTCACTTATCACTTTTCACTTCATCCAAAACATTAATCCTCACAAAATGTACTCCAGAAATAGAATTTATCATGTAAAATTATTCTGGATTTAGGAGAAAGGTTATTACAGCAGGAGGGTTATGAAAAACCTTGTTTTTTGTTTTAATCTCAACTGTGTAAAGTAATGTGACTGCTGGAGGTGACAAACAAGCAAGCAGCTTTAGTAACGGTAATAACAGTGTTCTCTGAGACCTGACAGGAATCCACAGCCTGAGGTGAAAAAGTGTTATGTCATCACTTACTGTTTGTACTTCCCTAGCCCCCATGGGCTGTTGGGTAATGACACCTGCCATCATACCAACTCTCTCTCTTACTCTGGGGGCAAGATTAACAGTTGTAAGCAAACTAGTTTGTTCGGAAGGGAGAAGTTGATTGAACAGGCTTCGGAGAGTTTTGTAATGCTCCTCACCACACCTTAATGTCCCATTGTAGACTATTTTGCCTTAAAAAAGGAGGGAAAAGGCAGTAAAAGTTATTAATTTGTTGTGTCACACAATGTGTCTGTTGATGGAATAGTTCAAGGATTACTCAGACCACCAGTCACCTTTTTATGAGTGTGTGGTATAGAGAAATCATGTTCACTAGGCCCTTTCTATTCTTTACTGTCTCCACCACTGTGCAGCTGTCTTAAGCCTTGCTCCGAGGCATGATAACCATGTGTTGGTGCCACACACACACACACACACACACACACACACACACACACACACACACACACACACACACACACACACACACACACATGCACCCCCCATACACACAGTGTTATCTTCAGAGTCACAAGTTAGTTTTTTTTTTTAATTGGGCCATGTGGCAGCCTCCTGTTACAAAGGAGCCACACATCTTTTGGTGCAGCCTGGGCATTTATCTAGCATAACGTGATTATGCTGACGTGCCCTCGCTCTCAGTGGTGGCCGGTCAGGATGGGCCACATGGCTAGGGGTCGGCCCCTCCCCTGGGCCTTGTTTTTACTCACAGCAGAGCTGGCTGTTGTTTGTTCACATGTTGCCTGTCAGGGGAGCCAGGCTGATCACAAGTGACGACTCCTGGTTATGCTGCCGCTACTTGTCCTTTCTTCTTTCCTGTTTATTTTGGTCTTCATGTCACTGCCAGAAAATCTTCATCAGATACTACTGGCTTAGAGCCACTGTTTACAGTAGCATCGTTTTAATTAGTCTGAGGTCATACGGTTTTGTTTGCAGAAAAATTTAACAATCCTGGTGAAAATGGGTGCAGTCTGTGTGCAGTGTCCCTGAAGTGGGTCAAATGGACGGGAGATTAGCAGCATGCACTGCTGTCTGTCACAATCATTTGATTTGATTAAACAGCTTTAAGTAACACAAGCAAATGTGCAGGATTTGCTCATTCCAATCCAGTAGAAAAAGAGGACACAAAATGTTTATTAATTATGTAGTAAATGAATTGTGTTTAATATCTCAACAGCAGTAAACCAAATTGACCTTCATCAACCCTAAACTTGTCAAATGTCTGCCACTATACTCCTTGCACCAACAACATGGCCAATATCTGCCCTCTATCCACTGAACTTTCTGCACAGTAGACTGCAGACACACAGGCATCAATCAGTATGTTTGCATGCACAGCAGTAACCGGGGTGTGGTCTTACCCCGGCTAAGTGTATAACCGGGTTAAGGTCAGTTCTCCCCGTATACATGAGCCGGGAAGCTAGGGAAGAATGACAGGAGTAACTCCACCTCTGGTACAGTAGGGAGCGCTCTGCCAACGCACAGCGCTTTTTCTTCCGGTGGACCCATCTATGTAAAAATTACACAGACCATTCCCAAAATTATTACAATTTAACAACTTAATGTTTCATTTACACACACTTGTCACCACATAAGACAGCGTTACCTCCAGATGATTGACAACATGTCTGGCTCAATATAACGTCATCTGTAACCATGTCGGGGGAAATTAGTAAACTAACTTTGTTAGCTAGTTAACTAACATTAATGTTAGCCAGGCTTCTCGCTCCCCAGTTGGTTTAGCCGTCTCCTGATTTCTGGCCTGAGGCCTTTCAAATATAGCCCATTCAGACCAATGTGTGTGTAAAGTCCATCTTTAATATTCCTTTTCTCTCGGGCTCAATTTTTCATCATTTCCATCCTTCTAAAAAGTAGTTGGTGTTCCTCCCTTACTTTATCACTCTCCCTCTTCACCTTCCTCCATCGGACCCTATTCACATTTCTGAGTCTCTCTCAACATGCTCTACAGGGAGCCTGCTAGTCCATATTCTGAGTTATGGCTCATTCTGGCCTGGTGTTACAACTCTTTTAACCACAAAATGTCTCTTAAGTGACAGTCTAAGAGAGGAAGAATTGCTGTTTAAGATTGGCCAGGGGACAGAGGAGCCAATCTAAGCTGGCAGAGAGATGAAATATCCCACCCAAATTTAGCTTTGTGAGAAGACAGGCTACCTCAACTTCAATAGCAATTTCTAAGAAATTTATTTTTAAGTAAGCTGGTTGGTTCAACTCCCTTGTAAAAGAAGAGTAGCAATAAGTTGCTCTTGAGGGAGTGGGTGAATGTGCTGAAACAGGAGACACATGGAGCTTGTCCTGTGCCTCTGCATTGCTGTTGTTTACCGTATCTAGACCCACAGATCGCCAGATTCCTCCATCCTTCCTTCTCTCTGTCACTTTGTCTTTCTCCTCTCCTCCTCCTTCCCATCCCCCTCAGCTGCTCTTTGCTCGCCGCCGTGGTGGGTTCAGTTCTTGACAAGGCCCCACATCCTGCTAGTTGCTAAATGAATAATACATGCATGTTCTAGCAGTGCCGTTAGACAGCGAGAGAGAGAGAGAAAAAGAGAGACAAAGACAGGGATGCTGTGTGTGTTTGTTGGTGTGTGAGTCTTGAAGCCCCTGATGGAAAAGGCCAACGCTGTCACAGAACTTTAGATCCAGTCTATATACAGCAGGTACAAGAAGGTAAATGTCTGCATTAAACGATCTAGTGTCAGAACTCGCTCTTCTTTCTTTCAGTCCTTCAGCAGAGATGTGAACCAGAAGTTGTTGGTGCAATTCCCATTTGGGTGAAAGATAGCTAATGCAGTTCTTAGGATAAAGGATTGGGAAAATAATGTCAGTAAGATTTGAAGAATTTTGATTTCCAATGCTCAATGTGTGTGTTTGTGTGTTAGCAATATAGAAGTCAGGTCTCGCCATTTATTTCCAGCAACACTAGTTCCCTTTAACCCAGCAGAACGAGGGTTGCCCTACTTTTTATCAGCTCCTCTCATTCAGTTTTGACGAAGATCAAAGCAGTATGCCAGCAGCCAGCGGAGCATGCATGCATTATCAATCATGTCTGAGGCTTTTTGTTGTACAGGAAAAAATATTGCAGAACACAGATCAAAAGGAAAAGGTCATCAAAGCCACAGAAATCATCTAGATGCAGGGTAGTTTTGTTGTGCATGTGCACAACAAAGAAATAGGCATGAACAAAAACATTTTGTGCAATCTGTCCTATGACCCTGAAATTAGGTGTGCAACTGTATGCTTTATAGTTCAGAGAGCTTGTTATTTCTCTTCTTGCTCTCGCGCTCTCTCTTCTGAAGACTGGAGATTTGTGCTATAACCACGGCACTTTATCTCAAAGGACACATGCAGAGTCAAATTATTCACCTCTCGCTCTGAACTATTTCCGCTGTTATTAGGAAAAAACAGAGCAAACGAATGGGAGCAGCAAGGGTCTGTGGGCTAAGTCGAGTTAGTGTAAGCAAGAGAGCCAGACTTGTTTTTGAGACGACATCTGTAACGTTTTCTTTGGAGTTTGGAGACAGTGTTTAACCAGGTATGAAAGTGCAGTCTCAGCAGTTTCCAGCTCTCTGGGTACAATGGAAGTTCTGGCACCTGAGACGGCAGGTTGCTGATTGATGCGCCATGACTTCATGCTTCTCACACTGACAGGCAGCTCAGGAATCTGTCTAACCAGCTGTGCAGTAGACACACACAAACTTGCACAGTTGCTCTGATTCTGGGCAGAGTTCCTGTGAGGGCAGCCATGCCATTGGCAGCGCCTCTTACCTTGACACACACTGCACACGACCCAGATGTATGACTGCTGTTAGTCTCTCTAATTTTCTCCCACCCACCCCACGCACACTCACATTCACACACTCCACACGTCATGCTGATGCCTTTGCGAGTTTACTCCAACCAGTTAGAGAGCTGAGGTAACAGGGAGCGCATGGGCTTCTCCCATATGCACCTTGGGAATGTTCTGGCAATTTTCTGTCTACATCATGAATGGAAAACCCAGCCGATTAAAGGAACTCTCAGAACCAAGTCAAACAAGTGTAATTGTTCTGTTAACTGAACTACAAACTGGATTATGCTAAACTCTAAGAGTGATTTCTTAGTTTCAGTGGATGTTTTGATGATTTTGCTGTTAAGATTGTATCTGCCCCCCCCCCCCCCCCC
>NC_048410.1:9686063-9729321 GCF_013103735.1 Etheostoma cragini | reverse complement strand
TTTCATGTATATCCACTGTCATTTCATAATAAAGGGAAAATTGTCTTAAAAAATCTGTCATCATTTCAAGCAGACTAAACAGCTGTTCAATATTTAAACTTTTTAAGAACCACCTTTCAAGCTTTTAGGGGAGCATTTGATATGTGATATTTCCGTAAATCTTTTGCCACGGATCTACTGGTAATAAAAAAACGTTCCCAGATAGAGAGCACCAAATGCACTGATGTTCTTTTGTGGTATTCTTTAAAAACTGCCTATCTCAGTGCCAAAGAATCTGCCATTTGATATAAAAATATTGTGTCTGCCTTTGAAGTTATCTTTGTGGAGCTTAACATGTCAGTGATTCAGCCAGGGGGATAAACAGTCATTCAACTCCAGGATCAGTTTCAGAATACAACATTTAGACAGTCCGTGTGACAAACACAGAACCCTCTTCTTCTGTCGTGTTGTGATTTTCCCATGGTTAGAAGAAATAGTGTGCACCGTTTATCTGAAACTTATGTGTGTGCTCTGAAAGATATTACACAGACAACTGAACCTATGAAGTTTGTGGTTTGAATGTGTGAATATTTGTGAAAGATTTATGAAACTAGGTGTGAGACTAAAAGGAAAGATTTGACATACTGTATAACCATCACCTACAAATGCTGCTTCCCTAAAAGCGATGGTATACCTGGATACGGTGATGCAGCAAAAACTTTTTGTGCTTTAAACTGAATAAATACAGTACATACCATGATGCAGCAAGGGCTTGATTATGAAGGCTGACAACTTTGGCCAACGAGCCAAGGTTGCAAAAAATGTAAGGCTTTACTTGTATGTGAACTGGACAAACGTTGTTTCCATAGCAACTGTTCTGACAGCTTAGAGAGACTTTGTGTGTATGTGTGCACTAGTCATAATGGCTGCCAGGCTACATTATCTCTGTGTGTAATGTAAGGACACAAAAAACTAAAGGGTCACTTCATCTAAATCTTGATTTTTCTACTTAACCGTGGTGGAATAGTTTGGTGTTATTTACCCAAGTTTTAATATGAATTGGTTTTATGTTGTTGATGCCCAAAGCATCGAAAAATTCAAAAGGTTTCTCTTTCCATAAACAATTTTTGGGATAATTCACAGACCCCACAGTTGATGTCTTAGGGTTTTCAAAGCAATTCCTATTAAGGAATAGCACATCAAAGCAAACTCCTCCACATAGGTCACGCTGTTCCCAGACTGTTGTAATAGTTATACCTATGAAAAGTAATGCACTATTTAAGTCATGTATAACCTACGTGATCCTATTTATTTTTGTGAGATAACTCACGTACCGAACTAACACTAAGTTACAAGTTATGTAACAAATGTACTTATTTTTAACCCAACCACATTTATAACCTTTTCCTAAACTTAACCAGGTAGTTTGGTTGCTTAAACGATTTTGCACTGCAGGAGCTTGCCAGGTGCACTAATTGCTTGTGTCACTGTCGCTGGACATTCATAGGAAAATGCACCCAAAATAGTGCAAAACGCATAAGTAGAAACCACTCAAGTGAGAAAATGTTAAGTGTAATTTGGAGGAACCTATCTTTATTGTGGAATTCCTGTATTAGACTCAACATTAGGACTAAATAGATCAGTTGAGCATGAGCTGACATTTTTTCAAAAGACACACTGAAACAAGGATAATTTACTAAGATGTACTGCAATCAAATTCTTATCAAAGCTTTCTCTTATTTGAACACAGAAGACAAGCTGAGCTTTTTTCACATCGTTCGTGCGTGCGTGCATGCGTATGCGTGTGTTTGTGTGTGCGTTTGTGTGCGTGTTTGTGTGTGCTATGACCCTAAATATAGGTTTAAAAGTATCAGAAGACTCAGTGCGGAGACAGGGAGACAGAGTCACTCTCCTGATTACCCATAGGCCATACAAGCTTAAAGCTGAGAGCAGATGCCACAGCACAACCTAGCATGCTTCAGCTGGCACAGCAGCTCAGAAACTACACAAGTAGCATGCCACAGTAGCATGTGAAGGCATGATGCCGCATGACAACCTCCTGCCATTAAATATGCCTCAGGAGCGTTGATGTATTCTCCATTCTGCCCTCTGTTCTGCATCTGATTGCATCTACGCTGTTGTTTGATTCTCTTTCTCACACACACACACAAACCCACAGTCTCTAATTTTCCTTCACCATCCCAAGTGCCTTTTTAATCACTTGTTCACTCCCCTCTCTTTCGATCTCCCTCTCCCTTTCTTTCTCGCCTCTTCCTCTGCCTGAGAATCTATTGAGGATTCACCAACAATAGAGTTGTAGGCTGGATTAAGCAATACAATGTCTGATGGAGGGGGTGTAGTGGGGAGAAATCAATGGGCAGATGTGATTTCCTAAGCCGCTAAACATCCTCTGACACGTCGACCAATTAGCTGTGTCAAATGGGGATATCTTTACTACGTGTACAAGGTCATTAGATAAGTACGTCCGTAGCAAGGGAGACTTCTGCACAAGTGTTTGTGTGTGTGTGTGTGTGTGTGTGTGTGTGTGTGTGTGTGTGTGTGTGTGTGTGCATGTATACTAAAACAAAGGGAGGTATGAGATGGAAACGTTTAACAATAGAGCTCAGCATAGTTCCTTTGTCTTGATTACCTGTCTGCATTGCTTAATAACGTTTGGAATTGCACAATTTGCAGCTTGTCACACTCATTGCAATTGCATTTAGAGAAATAAATCGAAAAGCAATTTTGCCATCATTTCTGTTTCATACGGTGAGTAAATGCAGTTAGAGAAAGCTTCATTGCTTTGTACGTACACCTTTCAACACGCCTGCTGCTTTTCATTCCTCTTATGTCTGCTGTCACAGGACACCTACTGCAGAAAATGAAAGACAGAATAATGTCTTGTGTTTTCTTACCTGCATTGAAACATACAATAGCAAGCAATAGCTCACACACATAACTGAGCTCTGTTATGGTGTGCTTGGCGGAGAAGGTTGCTGCTTAGTTGGGAGATGTTTCGCCTGTGCTTGTTGCTGATATGTTGATCTTGTTAAAGACATCTCACTAAATTTATAACAAATCTCTATTATATCTGTGCACCATTTAAATAAGGATGATGGTTGTTCATGATCATTTTCTAAATGCGAGCCAGCTTATGTATTGCTCACCTTACACTCTTTGATGCTGCTTGTTTTGGCCAGTTGACGAAATTGGATGTCTTACATGAAACCTGGAAGTCCTTGGAAGAGAGAGAAAGGGTTGAGGTTGTAGTATGGAAGCAGTTATTTCTGACCATTGTCTTGAGCTAAGACATGTTTTCTGCGAATGTGTGCCCTTGATAAAATGGCCATGGTGAGACTTGCAAAACTATTTATGAGCTAGTGGAAGAGAATGAGTGTTGAATTGGTGATGTTCATAATCACAAGAAGTAGCTAAGTACTAACAGCAACGTTCTTCTTCTCTGAACGTAATAGGGTAGTGGTAGATCTATATATTCCACCAACATCTCAGTTGTACTGCTTTGTCGGTAATATTACATACTTCTCTTTGTTTACTAAATGTCAGTGAGTTAATGTCATTTATTGATTTATTATGGCCACTTGGGGGCAGCATAAAATGCTAAAAACCCAGCATTGACATATTATCCTTAAATAATGTTAAAGAGGCTATGCATGACATTTAGAGTCTAGACCGGAATTGTTTGCACACGGCTTTCACCTGTGACGACGTTAAAGGTGGCTGAGCTGAAACGGCGGCAGCTAGCATTAATAGCAGTGCTATCAGAGCTAACAGGGTTAGCTCACAAGGGCTAGCTCATGCTCACTAGGGCGACGTGGGGGGAACCGTAAGTTGTGCGTTAGCTTCAACGACAACACCATCGGACCACCTTGGGCACCGCTGTCCCAAACACTTCCAGCCCAGGGAATGGTCAGGGCCAACAGTTTCAAAGCCACGGACTCACATGAGCTTGCATGTACTAAGATGTACGTGTTTGTTCTCTCTCCTGCCATCAGGCAGGCAGTATCACAGCCTAAGGAGTAGGTTTGTGCGGTTCTGCAACAGTTTTTATCTCCCATACCGATACACCGGGATGTGTGGTTTTCTTTTGGCCAGTTCTTCACCTTTCTATTAAATGTTTTCTTTTTGGTAAATACGTTTATGAAATAAAGTCCCTGTGTGAAAGTCCTGTTTCCTTGGCAAACACGTCCAAGCCTCTGGGGCGCCTGCACAGTCCACCTGTCGGTGCACCCTTTGGGGAAAGGTTAGTAGATGGACCTGGGTTTAATTCCACATCCCCAGACAATAAGATCAGAGTCAGGAGAACATTAAAACCATGGAAGTGGCCTCTTCTCTGGTTCTCCTGCTTGGCGTGCCGCAACGAGGGAAGTCAGATCGTTTGGTTTTCGAGGAGGTGGTAATGTTGTTTTGTTTGCTCGGTGTGCCGCAGCATAAGTGATCAGATGATATTCAAGGTATCCATGTCCAAAGAAGTTCAGTCTCAGCATTCCATTCCTAATTACCGACTCGTCGTCATCAGAGTGGGATCTGTTTGTTTTGAATCTTGAATTCAGGAGGCTAGATTTTGACTTTGCGGTACTCACAAACCCACATTTTTTCTTTTATCAGATGTCACATCAGCCACTTATGAGTTGGAATTGTGGGCTGTTAATAAATATATATACATATATAACTTTATCAAGCTTCCTAATTACCCTTTTTATCCTCCATATGGCACTATGCTGTATGTCATATTGCTTGAAGTGCAGAGACTTTGATTTTGCTCTTTGTTTTCAGCAGGAAGGCTGGTACAGCTAATAATGATTAACTTTATTCATGCTGTTCAAGTTATACATGGTGTAGGTTGCTGCTTTGTTGAAGATTACATAAAGGAATAAAATCAAATACCAAGCACTCTTTAGAATGTCACAACTGGTCTCAGCAATTGGATGATTTTGGAAAATGTAAGACCTTTAATTTGTATCTTTTGTTGGATGTGGTTTATTCTTATGCTGTTTATGCATTTTCTTTGACTTAATACATTTGTCTACATATATTGGCCTGCAGTTTTCCATGTGATATGGCAGAGGTGTATCTAAACAAAATCATGGAATTTGGTCAGCTTTTATTATGAAGCATTTACTTTTAGACGTGTTAGTGAGCCTACATTTGATGTGTTCTGATTGCAGATACAGTAGATTCATGACTCGGTGCGGGCACCATCAGCCCTGTCACCTTAGAGGATTTCTCCACTTTCCTTATATGGCCCATAGCACTGCATTCTTGCACGACCGATCCAACCAGGAAGTCATCAGGAAGCTGTCTGTGCTTACAGCGACAGGTTGCATTGTTTAGCATTTAAATAACTCCCTGTCCCTCTATCTCTTCTAGGAGGAAAATTGCACTGCCATGCACATCTTAGCATCCTAGCATATCATGTTGTTTTCCAGGTTTGAGCTGTGCTTGGCTGACTGAGTCCAGGACAGCTGTGAGTGAGGACCATTCACTGCTCTGTCAGGGGTTGAGATGGAAGCACTGAACTGAGGCCAGCCATCCTGTGCTACTCCAACATGTCACCTTTTCTCTCTGTAATGGGTTCCTGTGTGGAAGACAGCTTAAAGTGAAAAGAAGAATTTTAGAAAAATTCTAAGGTACACAAATAACATCAAACCCCTGCGCAATCCCACAGAAACCTCAAGGTCTTACCATCAAATAGATTATGTAAACTGGCTCGTAGGAATTACATAAGAAACACTGAGTGTGACACTGTGTGACCCCCCTCAGGAGAAGGAAAAAACAGGATCCCTCGAACCATAAAACGTTTTCACAAAATGTGTCATTTAAACCTGGAGTAGCTGGGTGTAAGGCATATTGAAATAATCAGAAATGATTGAGTGTTTCAGACATTTCAATTCATGTGGTACTAGCTTAGAATACATCTAAGTATTCAGAAGTATCAGACGTTTTTTATTGTCACTTCTTTTGAGCCACAGTGACGATCTTGATAAACACAGGTTAACTCATGAGTCTCCCAATGGAATTTTTCACCACTTGTTGATTTGTCCACACAATCTTTAAATGATTCAATGTCCCTTCTGAGTTTGCATCTTTATAAGCATATCATTGTGAAGTAAAATCATATCCCACACAGAGAGGCAAAGTCGTGCCTGAACTACAACCCCTATGGTGCCATGGCAACTAAGAACTGAAAAGGGTGAGTTGTGAACAGGAACCAGGTGAAAGATTTCCTTTGTGGTTGCTATTGTAATACATTTCTCAGGGCACATTTACTTATGAAATAATGTTTTATAGGCAACTTTGTTCATACACTCCATGATTATTTTTCTTTTAATTGTTTCCCCTGGTTTAAAATCAAAGCCACCTTGGGTTACCTAAGGGGAAAATGTACTCCACAGAGAGAGAGCACATTTTATAGTTTTTCTGTGACTTGGGCTGTTCAGTGTTGAACTAGAGGGAAAAAAGTTAATTCATGCAATTGATAGCCAAATGCCAGAGTTATAATGCAATGTGAGCAATGAATGGGACACCGGCTTTGCAAAAAAGGAGCACTGTTTTTTGTATACAATAAGCAACCCGGTCTCACCAATAAGTCACTTTTAGATTATAAAACAAACCTCCTCTGTGTGAAACAGAATGTGCAGACACACAGCGAGTGTTAGCTGAGGTTGCTTACTTGTCATTTCACGATATGTATATATAGATACAACTAGTTGCAGACTCTGCACAAGCATAGGCAGCCCTTCAGATAAGGATGGAAGCGTTTCCTGTGTAATGACATCACTAGTCGAAGGCCACCCTGACTACTGCAGTCAATACTGACAGTTGTATTACCATGGCTCATATTTGTTGTTTTGAGGCTGTTATTGAGCTGTATTCAAGGGGCCCAGTATTTCTAGTGCCACCCTAGATTAGGAATCACTTATGCTTCTGTAGTTTAAAATTGCCAAAGGGGTGTAAAACCCATACTGCAGAAGTTGGCACTCTACCCTAAAAGCCTTGGATACGTACAAAGAAGCTTGTTTGCATAATTAAAAACTCCTGACCACATTTCTCAGTCTGTTACTTTCATTTTTGAACAAGTAGTCATTAGAAATACAGTGAAATACGTTGTGTTATTAGCATGTTTGTAAACACATACACAGTACATACTGCAAAGCACATATGCAACCCTGACTGTTGTTGAGTGAAGCTGACTGTAAGACAACAAAGACTCAACAATATCGTCTCCAGGCATTGTTTTTTTCTGTCCATTGTGGATGTCTTTTATCCTGAGGCCACTGGGACGCGAACAGTTCTGTCTCTCTCCACGTGGGATCTTGTGTCCTCTTCACCTTCTCAATAATTCAAAGGAAAGAGGAGACGTCAGCTCTGGTATAATTACTGTGAGAGGGTGACAAGTTTCTCTGTCAAGGACAAGATGGGACCAAGCTTTACAGTACTGGAGGGGGCTAAAAGACGCAGCAACAGTGTGTACCGTCGTGCTGTTGATGACAAAAGCTTCAGCTGTGGGGAGATGATGAAACTGCAGGTAATTTGTGTGTTAACCTTTTTAGTTTTTCAGTAAGAACTCAACTCAGTGCATTTTCATTGCAAATAACATATTTATTTCATGTGACAGCCCTCTTGCTACAGCAGGGCCTGCTGTGTTTCTTTCTCTGTGCTGTTTGCAGGTTCATGGGTGTAAATCAGTGCAACTGGGAGCACCTGGCCAGTCTCCCAGGAGTTGGTAAGAACTGTCTTTCAATCTGCTCAGTCTCCATCCTCCCTGCACCATGTTTCTTTTTGGTTGGCTTTTTCCATGTAATAGCTTAAGTTTATACTTTGCATTCATCATTCACTCATTAATCTGCTGTCACTTCTTGTTACTTGATTTAATTAGGATTTACTTGCATGTGTAGTAAACAAAAGTTAAACCTTTTAGTTGCAAACTGTGTAACTCTTATTTTTTGTGTGATCCAGGTCATGACAATTATCTATTTTCCACATGAAAAAAAGAATCATTAGACACAGGAGTGACATTTTAATGTGTGTCCTGATTTTTAAGTGTTGTTCTGCAAGTTCTCAACGCTCAAGAGGGAATACAATTCATCACTGTTAGGCAGAGAAGTGTGTGGGATCTGATTTCAGCTCTGGGCCCAGCTGAGATGACAGACCCTGTTAGTATAACACCAGCCAAACCCAAAACTTCCGGCTCAGAGAAACCCTCGGCATAAGCATACCTGCCAAGATATGACTAAAACTCTTACTGTCACCGAGACCTAAAACCTGGCATGGGCAAAAGCTTGGCATAAGGCCCCTGGTTTTAAAGCAGCTAGACGAAGTAGGCAGTCATTAGAAGAAGATGTTTTGACACACTGTCTCTCCCAGGAAAAAGTCTGGACCAAAACGTATTAAGTCTCCCAGACTGGGAGAGTCACCTTCATCCTAATGTAAAGGGCTGAGCTGCTCCAAGATCAGCAGTGATGATGAAACTCTTCTCATGTGTCTGAAACTATAAAGAATGGTAAGATTTAGAGCAAATCTGAGATTTCATTATAATCAGCTATTTTTCTCATAACATTTGAGAGCAAACTTTGGCACTGCTGTGCCTTGAGCTCATTGGTAACATCCACCCGCTAACATGCACACAATGATAAAGCTACCATGCTGATATTTAGGAGATTTAATGTTTACCTTGTTCACCATTTTAGTTTAGTGTGTTAGCATGCTAACACACGCTAATTAGGACTAAATACAACAGCTGAGACTGATGGGAACATCTAGGGGTAAAGTCAGGGGATTACCAAAGCCATAAGGAATCATCATTTGGGCACAATGAACAAACATGTACTCAATTTCACGACAATCCATCAAATAGTTGTGGCCAAAATTTACTAAAAAAGATATCTACCTGCTGGTGGTGTTGGAGGAAAATGTAGGTGTTCACCAAATTTGGTAGGCTCTGCACCACATCTGGGAAACAGATGTCTGCACAAAATTCCATGAAAATGCATCAAATAGTTGTTTAGGTTTTATTTTTTATTATCTAAACATCCATCATATTGCACTTGTAACAGAAACACTGTTATGAAGGATTTTAATAATAAAAATAATATATTTTATTCACAGAGCACTTTTAAAACTACACTTTACAAACTGCCTCACAAAACAATAAAACAAGCAAGACACAAAAAACATCAGTTACATTTTTTAAAAATATATATTTGATGTTTAAACACTTGTACAGTGTGGCTACAAAGAAAAAAACAATATAGAAAGACTAAAAGACAGTGTGAACTAGTTTTGTGGTCATTTATAGACTATATAATATAATTTCAGGCCTGTACACTGAGCAGAAAAGGATGAATGCGGTTTAAAGTGAGCTAAACTCTTGAAGGACATCTACGAAAGCAACAGAGTTGTACATCTAGAAACAGCAAAGCTCCCCCTTTCTTCACTACACTTTCTCCTTTGCTCCTTATTGTCCTCCAAATCCGATGGCCATTAAATTAAAAAAAGCCAACATCAAGAGAAAGTCACGACCCAAGTTCCTGTAATTTTGATCATATAGAAATAAGTTGCGTTTGATCAAAAGGCTGGTGTTCGCACGTCTCCCTACCGTGCACACCCCAAGTTGCACACATCAGAAGCCAGCACAGAAAGGCCACATTGAGTGTGCGATGGCAGCCGAGAGACAACACAAAGAGGCTGTATCTAACTAATTAGGTTCCATTCCCTTCACCTAGATTTTAATTATGATTGGGCACTTCAAATGTTTCCGCACCAAATATCCAAGGTGGCTTCTTTCAAGTTTCTTAAAATAGGTGAGCAGAGGGAGGGAAAGCAGAGCTGCTAACTAGCTTATAAACTAGCCAGCATGCCTGACTCGGCACACCGCACCCCAAAAATGAATATTGTTAAATTTGAAATGTATGAGGTGTGCTTTCTGGCACACATGCTTCTAATCATGTTGCGCCATTCATGGAATATCTAACTTATTATTGCTTGTTTTAGCTGTTACATACATCAGAAAACTTCTGCCCCTAACAGACTCAGAAAAGCTTAATGGCAAACCTCTGTTTTCCGCTGCAATTACACTACTTGGTTTTTAATTTTAAGATCTTGGCTCTTAAATTGAGAGCTCCAGCAAAAAATGGTTATATACACCTATTGAGGTCACAAATCTGCTGTATTTTCATGGTGGCTCTACGCGCCTGCCACATTCATAATTAGAGGAATCAGTCTGCAGGCTCACCACTCATTTTGTGAGATCCATCATTTTGAGATTTGTGATCGCCTTAAAATAATTCACCAGCAATTCCAAATGATTACATACCTACTATCTTTTTCTTTCCGCTATGACAGATTGCAGCCCAGAGTAAAACATTCAGCAGCTGAGGAGCTCCAGCGCCGACAGGTGATTCCCTTCTAATGGATGTTAATGTGGCGGACACAACTGAGAATATTCCCAGTGGTGTAAACTTACAGTTAATTGATAATTGAGGTCTATGAAAAGATGCACAATAAATCATGGTCAATGAGCCTGCCTATACAGTTGCAGCAATTTAAAGAACAAGTCTCTGGAGGCTCTTAAGGTTTCCCACAACTGAAATGCACTCTGAATACATAATTAAGGTGAAAATATTCTTAAATCATATTACCTTACTTAAGACATTACTATTTCAAACATGTAGCATATGCATAATGCTGAAATGTAAGCACCACATTTACCTAGGCCAAACTCTGGGTTGCTTTCTTGATGTCTACTTATGCTACTGTTTAACATGTGATGGGCCTAATGTTTCCTAATGGGCCCATGTGTTGAGATGGGATACTGTGACTTTCTCAAATTGAACGGTTTGTCATATTTAACATTAATAATTGGCGAGATGTTGCACATAAACAAATGGCTTTTTTTACTGCTCTTTGCTACCAACTGTTGCCATACCATATATATTCATTACACAGTAGAGGCATTGTGTGGACGCTTTTGAATTTACCACATCCATTTATTGTTTACTGATGTTAAGGAAGCTTTTAAAAAAACGTATTTAAGGTCCCATATTGTAACAAGTGAGATTTAAATTTAAATTTGAAAGTATCAAATTGCTCAATATACAGAAAAAGACCCACAGCCCATATTCAGGAACTTTTTCTTCAAAAGTTGTAACGTTGCAGCTATACCATATGTAATGCATGCATAAGTGCCTTTACAGTCATTCCCTGGCTGCAATGATGGTGTAGAGACTCTGAGAGTTAACATCTAGAAGACTCTGAAACACTGACCAATTGGAGCAGACAGGGCTTTTTCAAGAGGTGGTCTTTAAGAGACAGACGCTACAATGGAGGGTTTCAGGGTGAATACAGGTATATTCAGACAGACAGGTATGAGAAAAATGAAATGTTTTTCAAAAAGCAACCATGTTAAAGCATGTAAACATGTTGTAGTAGAAACCAAAAATTCAAGTATGAACCGAAAATAAGCATATCATGATGTACGCCGTAGTACATGATTAAAAGTATGATTGTTTTTAGCAGCTGTCGATTGGCCTATGCGCTATGGTTGAAATAATTTTATTAATACGGATATTCACTCAAAATCAATGTGTGGAATGTAAAACTAACACACTAGCTTGGAATCACTGTTTTAACAACATAAATATATACAGTAAAAAACAAAATGTAATCATCATGATTCGTCTTAATTAAACCCACATATCTTATATGAGTGGACTATACATCAGTGAGGAAGTGAGCCTAGGACACAGAAGAATTGATGTTGTTGTAGACTTACTATTACTCACTATAAACAGATCCGGTGAATGACTAGCCTTTTGAGGAGGACGTCATCATCCAGGAGGACATTGTTTCCTTGTTATAACAGTATTTTTAGTCAGCCTCTGTACAACAAAAAATATAACAACAAATTGGCAAAATCATCTTGTCACTGGAATCAAGAAAAAACTGTATTTTAGCTGGTATTTGCCCAAACTGTTCAAACATCTTACCATTGTCTTAAATGTCAACAGAGACATAGAGCATATTTGGACATTTGACTGTCTGTATGCTTTAGCTTCGAACAGGTATTTCAAGAAGCTTCTATTTGTCCTGGTCTGACAGAGGTGCGCACAGATGGCATGTTTTCAGAATCCTGAGAGCTGAAATGGGATTGGAGCGACTGTTCAAACAGATCAGACAAGTTTAGCAGGATGATATCCTGTAACCGCGCTACCTTGAAGGATAATCAACATGTAGCTCTGTTTTTTTTTTTTTTTTTATGTTTAGTGCTGTCAGTAGCAAGACAAATGTAAACAATCGGTGCTGTCTACACCGAGTTATCCACCTGCTAGCATTAGCACTCAACAGGCTTAAACAGGGCAAGTTTTACTTTACTATTAAAGGAGAATTCCAGTCGATTTCAACATGTAGTTTATTTTTTAATTTTTAATTTGTAGTGCTGTCAGTAGAGAGATGAATGAAAACAATTGGTGCTGTCTACATCGTGTTATCCTCCTGCTAGAGTTAGCACCCAACAAACTTAAACAGGGCAAGTTTTAAACACTCTTTAAGCCTCTTTAAGTTTTAAGCCTCTAAACATGCTCAAAATGTCATTACCAGTGCCTAGCCATGGTCGGTTATTCCATAAGAAGGAACAAAATGAATTTGACTGCAGTAGATGTGGCAGAAAGGCATAAAAGTTGTGACAATTGACTAGTGTGGACTTTACCGGAAAACAGGAAACAAACAGAGGTATGGATTAACACAACGTTTATGCCTTTCTGTAACATCTACAGCAGTCAGATTCCCTGTGTTCACTCTTAAGGGATAAATGCACGTGGCTTGGCACTGCTAATGACATGTTGAGCATGTTTAGAGGCTAAAAACATGTTTAAAACTTGCCCTGTTTAAGCCTGTTGGGTGCTAACTCTAGCAGGAGGACATGGTGTAGACAGCACCAATTGTTTTCATTTGTCTTGCTACTGACAGCAATATAAATTATTTTTTGTTTTTTTTAAATACATGTTAAAATCGACTGGAATTCTCCTTTAATAGTCAGCCATCTTGTTGTTAGCCAATTAATGGTTCTTTACCTGTTTATACAAAGCTGCGTCACCTCAGGTTACAAGGACACCAAACCTGCTCTTCACCCACTGGCTCAAATCTGATTACTTTCACCTAGTTGGCACAGATCAGATGCTTTTTTTGTTGTTGCTTTGAGTAAGAAGGATTGGGTTTCATGGGCAGAGAAAGAGATGCCATTGTCTTCTGGTGATGAACAAATTGTTCAGGTTTTGAGAATTAAAACATCAGGTTTTTGTTTGTTGATAGAGCTCAGTATCATCAGTGTATATGTAATCAGGAAAATAACTGATCTTTTGAATGTGGTCTCTCTAGGAACACAACTATTGTGATTTGTGTTTTTTTTTTTTTTTACAGATCGTGTACACAGAAAAGCTGCAGAATCAGTTTATTTAATTTTGTTTATGAGTGTGCACAGCATTAATGCACACATCTTTGCTTAGTTGTTTGAGTATATTTGCACAGAATGTATAATGTGTCTGTCTGCATATATGCAGGATAGTGTATTCTTTGTGGGTTTTCAAGGACACACACACAGGAACTCTTTTCTCTCTAATCAGTCAGTTATTGTATCTCTCTGCTCACTTAAAATGTTTGTTCTACTTGCCAAACACAGGTCCATTAATAGTGCATGAATTAAAAAAACTGAAAATAGAAAGAAAAACAGCAGCAAACCACCAAACAGCCATGCGTACATTTATTTAATATTCTCTGTGCTTTCAGCCCAAGCTGCTTGGCCTGGGCTCTGTCTAGTCAAATCATGACAGGCAAGATTAATCTGGCTCTTTAAGAAAAAAGTATCACTGAACACTGTATGTAAAACAACGTTTGGTTGTAAACTATATAGAAAAGGAGAAATGTTTTATTTAAGCACTTTTTATTTGAAGATGCTGTGACTTTATCTTGACCATATTATAGTACAGCGTACAACTAGGTTCAACAGAAAGGAAGCAAATGCCCATTTTGCATGCGGTTTTATGATCCTGTTTTGCACAAGGCTAGCTTTGTACTCACTCATGATGTTTCATACGCCATGAAAATATTCCCATGAGAGTTTACAGTAGGCCTGAAGTGAAACAGGACGGATGTTAACCACACTAACTTAGAGCTAATCAATGTCTTAAAGTGTAAGACAGGGAATGGCATGGTCCAGAGGCCTTTCACATGGTAATTGAGGCAAATGTCTTAGTGTTACTTCGGCCAAACCAACCATTTCTAAAGGCAGACAGTGGGCTTTTGAAAACTATTAAAAGCTGGGTGGTGTGATAGATTCAGGGGAAATTTCCTGGCAAGTGCTGAAATTCAGCTGCTGTTTAATTCACATAACATACACAATTGTCTTTATGTTTCTTAATCAAAACTACACATTTCCCCTACCTCTCTGAAACACACACACATACATGCACACACACACACATACACACACACAAAAACACATATACACACGCGCATGCAAGTACACGCACGCACACACATACATAACACACATGCCTAACACACACACACACACTCAGGGTACGGGCCAGGTGGTGTGGTTAGTGCCAGATCTTGCTCTCTGCTCTCCAGAGTGCAATTGGTAACCTGAGCTGTCTGTTTGAATAACTCAGTTATCCCAAAAGCCTCCTCGCTGCAGAGACATCATGGAACAGTGCCCAAAACACACTTTGTGTAAGCTCCTGGTAGTCACTGACTGCATGATGAATATTGAAATTCAGCTTTCAAAGCCACTTTGACTGTCTTGAGATTTCTTATCATAAGAATAGAGTAGGAATCAAAAGTTGGCTGGATAGCCTTACGGGCGCAGCTTGTATTCAAAATCTGTCATCCGAGTGTCACTCACAGTGTAAGTTAGACGGTGTGAATGTATCAGCTGGTGGAACGTGACAGCCAGGCCTGGGGCCTCCCCATTTAATCAGGAGCCTGCCTTGTTTGGGAGCTCACAACCAAACCTGTTTCCCACCATCTCCCAGGGCATTTTCTATTTTAAACACTATTTGCTGTAAATCTATCCTAGATGGGTTCTGCTATGAATGTAACATGCGGATATCCAAAATTTTACATCACATCAAGGCTAAACTGTGCCTGTAAGGGCTTTACTTGTGTCACTCAGTTGCAATGCAAATATTTGTTGTCCCCCCTCAACACCACCCTGTAAACCCTACACACTATCCTTTTGCTGTTGTCCAATTCTTGTGAAACCTTGTCTTCCATCAAAACTTTGAGTCAGAAAGGTGCTTTAAAATGTATAGCGGTCATGATGACTGACATACTGACATGAAGTTGTTAAAAAAAAAACTTTTTTATTCTGCACTAAAGTTAATAGCCAGGACAGGAAGTGGTTGAAATACAAGACCATAACATTAAAAAATAACTATTAAATATAAAATATAAGGATGTATTAATAAAGTAAAACAAAGTAAAATTGGGTACAACATAAAATAAATGACTTTGTAAAAGTGTGGGAAAGGCGAATTGTTGAAAAAATAATGTATTGTAACAGCTCACACATGTCCCAGTCACACCAGGACTCGGCCCGGGAGCGCCCTCTATGGGCCCGAAGCGGCACTGCAGCAGCAGAGCGCCTCCTCCCTCCTCCTGCAGCCGGAGTTACATTCCTGTTCTCTCCATTCACACGGAGGGAGCCACCGGAGAGAGAGCACCGCCGCTCCGTGACCAGAGTGGAATGTCCCTAAGTTTTGGAATTTAAAAACATGGCAAGGATATCTAACCTACGGATCACTTGAACCTGTAAGTATCGTTAAAACTCCGTGCAAGCTGATTTTTCGTGTGGAAGGAACGGGTTTTGGTGGAGCCGGCTGAAATGTTTAGGTTACATTTTTTTTCTCTACGCTGCGCCGTGTGGTGAGTTGGTCGTTGTGTTCCCTCCGCTGCTCCCCATGCCTTCTCCGCTCTCGGCGTGTGCTTTCTGCTCGAGTTTGAAGAGCTTGAGGCTCCAGCCAAACCTAAGCGTGAAAAGGGCAAGAAGGGGGTGTAGAGTAGCTAATATCCCGATATTTAGGCGTGTATTGCTGTGTGAAGGATGCTTGTGTTTGTGTTAGCGGTGCGTTGAATGTTCGTTCCGGTGTGACCACCAGTCGGATTGTTCCACACCAAACTGCGGATATTTTGGGCGCCGAACGAGGCTTTAGGTGGCTAACTTAATTCATTTGGACATTTATTTTAGAAATCATTTCGCTGTAAACCACCTGGCATTTGAAACTAAGACCAGGTTGGTGGGATTTTTGGAAGTTACCTCGGATTTGGTGCAGTGTGAGGTGAGTTTCTGGTTGTCGCCCGCAGTACAAACAGACTTTTCTGATCTGGAAAAAGCTGGCATCTTACAGGAGTCTTGTAATGAGACGAAACCTCCGGGACCAGCAGGCATCTTGCTGAGGGTGCGTGTGGCTGTGGCATTGCCTCCGAAGAGGAATGCCGACCACCATGTATAATTACAGGTAGGCTATTCACGGAGCTGACATTATCTGTCGCCTGGATAAATAGTCCGGGGAGACTGCATGCTTTTAGATTCAACATTTGCTTTCATGCTTGTTTGCTGTTTGCCCCCCCAATTTAAATGTAGCTGTCCCGGCTTTCTTAAATTGACCTAAGGGAGGAGTTGTGTTGGATCTCTCCAGAGGGACGTGGAGCGTACTTAAAAAGAAAATCGATTAGACTATTAGCTTTACAATAATTAGAAATTGTGTTGGTGGGGTGTGAAAAGAGCCTTAATCTGCTAACGAATGAGAGGCAATTTGTAAGCTTTGTTATTCGACAGCAATTGAATTTCCGATGTGAGCAGGGATGGAGTGGCGAGGGCTGTCTGTGGGTGTGTTGAGTGCGCATTGTTTGTCAGCTATTGAACATGCTCTCATTGCTCTATCGGATTCTCATCAGTTCTGTTTTTTTTAATCAAATCCCGGTTAACCAAATTAGACTACCCACCCCGACCCCGCGCTGCTACGCTAATTCATTTGGAGCCCATTTTAAACATGTATTCATGATTCATATTAGATGAGCAAGAGCTTAAAGACATCATTTTAACCGTCCTTTTTTTAGGAAAACGAAGGATGCCAGAAGCCTATCACAAATACCACTACAACAACACATCAACATTCATTTAATTATTTAAGTAGGAGTTCTATGGTGTCTTTACTGTGCATTTTCAAGTTGGTTCATATAACTCAGGGAAATGTATTTTATATCCTGTGGCACCACTCTAACATTTAAGAAACCGATATGTGACCAACTCTTTTGCATAAAGTGACATGACCCAATTTGGCCTCATGACAGCGGTGACCAGCATTCCCATTTAAATGTTGTGGGATTTGAACTGTGGCATTAAGTGTTTGTTTAAGAGGTGGTGCCCCGTCACAGCTTCAACTCATGTAACCACAGACAGACTGACATAGCTCACCAAGCACACAACAGAGATGCATCTAACTTGTTCAATCAAAACAAGCATTACTGAGTGTGACTGGCAGCAAGGAGTGGCAGTACTGTGACCAAACAGTGCTGACTCCCTTTGTGCAAGGACTATTTAATCAACTTTTGTTTTCTTTAGCTGATAAGTGTGGAAATGACGACATGTTATAGGTTGCATGTGTGAAAAAGAAATACTTCATGTGATTATCCAGGGGAGAACCATGGATCATAATGATATTTGTACATGTTTAGACATGTCCAAATAACCACATATTCTTATGTGACCTAAATAGGAATGGAATTAAGGGATATCTGTGAGAAACAAGCTTGCCTGGATGGAAATCCGTTATGTTTTTCAGAAAGTCCCCACCTGATACAACCATGGTCTTCACAAAATAATTTTGTCTTGGGAAAACTGTGACCTTGCATGGCATTTCTAAGATGAATGTATCCAAGATTAATCAATGTATCCTTTATATTTCACATGAAAGCTGGCAACCCAGGCAAAAAATGACACGCAATTTGCCACAATCTTCCCTAATTATGATACATATCTGCCCCATGATAGACCAGCGGGGTCATGCATTTTGAAAGCCTGTCCCGTCTGGTCTGGCGGCTGCCAGGAAGGGTAAATCCGTGTTGTCCAAACTTTGGAATTCAAGCTGACATGTGCACTTTGCACCCCACTGGTCCTGCCTTTGTGTGGCTCGCACCCGGCCGCATTCCTCTGGACCTTTTCAGTGAGCGGCATATTTAAGGTCTAATTAGATTGTAGATGGATGACAAAGCAGGAGAGCTGTGCTCAAGTGAGGACTGAATTGTGATTTGGCACCGTAAGACTGGCCTGTCTTAGTGTATATCTTGATAAAGGATTTTAGAAAAAGGAATAAAAGGGGATTTAAATTAAATTCCATCACGCTCATATGGGACTTTCTCAGTTGGAGTGAAAAACTACCTCACTGGTTCGTTGAAATTGTTTATATATGTGAAAGGACTTTAAGTGCATAACTGTATCCTTCAGGGTATGCTGTACTGTGATTCATTGCTTTCATGCGGCGAGTCGATATATAGACTGTATTCAGACTCACAGTGTGTGTGTGTGTGTGTGTCTCTGTGTGTGTGTGTTGCTAGACTGCAAAATTAAGCTCTTTTCCAGTTTCCATTCCTGTTCAACATTTAAAGCCAGTGTGACAACCTCATGTTTAGGCATTTCCTCTTCTCGCCTTCTCTCTCTGCCTACTCCTCTGCCATTCCTCCTGCCTCCAGACCTATGCTGCCACTCAGGCTTTCTTTTTTCTCACTCTCCCCTCTTCTTCTCTTTCCCTCTCTTTCTGTCAGGAGTCCTACCTCCATTCTTCCACACCACCTCTTTCTCTGCCTTTTCTTACTTTAATTTTCCTGATCAGTCTCCCCATTCTCCCTTCTTCTGTCATGCTGTTCTCCCTCCATCGTCCTCTTTTGCCTCTCCCTCGCTATGCCCAGACTCCCTGGCATAAAAATCTTAACATTTTCCATTTTTCAATCAGTTCTTCAGTATTTTTGGTGGGGAGACTAGACGACTTGCCTTGGCTCAGTGCATGAAGAAGCGGAAAGAGAATCCTCTCTCAAACCGATACAGGTGTTATGTCAGAGCGGGTCGGGTACGCCCGGGACGGAACTCTCTCCCCCCTGTGTAAACAGGGTCTTCCTTGGTACAGCAGCGCTGTAATGCAATATCTGCTTTCATTTTGCAGCTGATGGAAATAGCATGTTTTTATTACATACATTTTCATTTGTGTCACTCAAGCTAAAGATTTTAGATGTGTTGCCCGCGCTCCGCTCCGGGTGGGTTTTATTTAATCTGTGATTGTCTGCCTCAGTTTAAGTTTACTGTTTTAAACGTGACTTACTTCCTCTCTTCTATCACATCCTCTTGTCCTTTGTGATCTTGTGACCTCATCTCTTTCTGATCCTTGTCCCCTTCTTTCTCTCTATGTGAGTGTTTTACGTGGTCTCTCTGGGGGTTGCGTGGCGCCCGGGGGCGAGGAGCTACACAGCAGCAGCAATATGAAATGCACTAAAGAGGGACCAGCAGCAGGGCTCTACCCCAAGGCCCTGTCGTATACACACATCCACGCACAAACACAGACACACAGCGCTCATGGTGCTAACACCTCTCAATCCGACAAGCCTTAATATGAAATAAACTCACCCGCCAATACCTGGCGGGCCTGTCTGACTGACTGCTCAAATAGGAATGACCTCCATTTGGCCCGAATAAGAAGCAGGGAGTGAGAGTCAGTGGGCGGTGTTGAACTGCAAAGTGCTGTTGCATTACGAATCATATCAAAAGGTGAGTTTGCCAGTGAGCCAGCAGCATAAACCCTCATCAGTGCCAATCAGAAGTGAATTTAAAGGCAGACTGAGCTATCTGCAAGCTCCATCACAGTTGTAAGAAGGGGAGCGAGCTCGGGGCTGGTAGTTTTATTTTGGTCCCTGGAAACTGCCTCAATTAGAGAGGATGCATGAAGCGAGAACCATTGTGGAGAACTTGTAATGAAAGCCTTTTCTGTATTGTTTGATGCCTTGACCTTCTCCAAAAAGATTCTTTGTTGCATTCTTCACTTTGGATGTAGCCAAATACATATGACCACTGTGGTGGCACAGCACACATTTTCTGAGCCAGAAAATTGCTTTTTTGTGTGTTACCGCCTTAGTTTCTCCCTTTGTCATGCTCATCCAAGTGAACTGTCTGTTATGTATAATTAATTTCTCCTCTCTCCCAGTTTATTTTTATCGCCCACTTTTAACCATTCCTTCAAAGGACCCCTCCCCCGCTTCCATCCTCCACAGTTCCTGCTGAAAGTGACAGCTGCTCGCATACGGGGGATGCTTTTTGAAGCAGGCACTAAAAAGGCCACTCACTCAAGACGACTTGGAATAGAAAAATCTCTGTCGTTCTGACACAATCAAAAACATGCAATGCCTGCAAATTGAAAATAAATTCCACTGTAGTCTGTGCAGCCGCCTGTTAAAATAATTCACATGGTCTTCTTTTGTTAAAAGAGTTGATGCTGATTAGTTGATGTTGGCATGTAAAGCAAAGGGAAGATGAGATTGACTTGAAGGGCACAAACAACTTGTTCCCGTTTTGCAGGTACTTCGTTTGATTGACAGGAGCACCGCGTTAGGTTAATTTTCTTGTAAAGTCAAATTGACATTCTGATAATTCGTGGAATGGGCTCTCATCCAAACCAAAGAAACACTGTAATTGGTTGTGTTTGACCCACAGTCCCCTGGCTAGTCGTCACTGAGATTGAGTTACAGTCATCCTGAATGTTCCATGTGAAGGTCCAAAGATGCAGTATTGACCCCCGATCAACTTCTGACCCAGTGACCTTGTCTAGAAATCCTACTGGCCCACGCAGCTAGTGGGCACGGCCTCAGCATATCAGCTTCCCTCCCCGGCATGCCAATGCTCTTGTCAGCATTCTGTCCACCACACCTCAGACACTTAACTCAGACAGGAAGCTCAGGTCCCAGATTTGTGTGGACATAAAAAAAACGGATCTCGCATTTCCTCCTATGAAGAGTAACTGGGCCCGGTTATTTATCATATTAGGAAGTCACAGTTCCCTGTATCATTTTTATTCCATATCCTGCTTAGTCACTGTAGAAGGAGTCTTCCAAAATCAATATAGCCTACAAGATCCTTAATGTAAATGAAACTCAGGTCAATCTTTAAACTTCCTTACTAACTAATAACTAAGAATTGTGTGGTGGGGAAACAGAGTTACACATTCAAGAACACCAGAATTCACTGGTTCAGAGCGAGGGGAAAAAAAGCAGATCTTTGAGTATATTGCATCTGGCCCAGCCTGTCAGTATCATTGGGAGAAAGTGTGTGTTGCTGATGTTAAGATAGACTCCATTTAGATGAGGGAGCCTACTGGTTGTTTACCGTGCTCACTAGAGTCTGTCTGCCTCTTCAGGCATGTTTGGCTTGTTAATGAGAACCACTGTGGGAGAGAGGAGGCAGCGCACTGTGGGTGTTTGTGCATGTATTTGCATCGAGATAATCATCAGTGTGCACAATATACAGGACGATGGTTTACAGGATGCTATCTGAGCGTGTTTGTGCATGCGTGGGGTCTCCTCGTGTTTAATGTAACGTAGGACTCTCCACTGTGGCGGAGATGAACCAGTGAAGAGTTTACACTGGCACATAGCCATTTATTGTTGTGATTAATGTTAATTGTGCAGCAGCTCATAATTGCTTGTCCCCCCCTTTAGTCTCTGTAGCTCCCACTTCTTCATTCCTATCTTCCATCCTTCATGACGCCCTTCTTGCACACACACAGCCTCCTGGTTTCTGTTGTATCTACCAAGGGGTATCCTAAATAATTCAGGCGGTCTGTTCTCCCAGCCTTGTAAATAAGACTAATAGAAGGCGGGCCTTTGAAGAGAGCCACTTGCCCAGGGAAAGCATGGCCGGCGGCTAGCCTATTAATCAGCTTGCTGCCTGTCTGGGCCCTTTACTGTGGCTGGGTTGTGGACCAGCCAGAAACCACCCCCATGTTAGCGGAAGGAAGGGCGACTTATTCCGGAGAAGTCAGCAGCAGTATGATGGTGTCGCACCTGAGGCAGTGGTGGACATTGAGAAAGTGTGTGCATATGCGTGTTGGACACAGGCAGGATCACTCTCCCTCTCTTCTCCTTTAAATGCACTATGGCTTGTGTTTGTGTGTGCGCACAGTCACACGTGCACACACGCTCCATGGTTCATAAACCACACACTCTGATGTCAGCGCCTGCATGTGTGTTTACCAGATGGAGATAAGTGCTCATTTATTCATTTTGTTTATCACCTTTTTTTTCTGAACGCCTGGCACTCTTTAGATGTGGGCTGGTGCTTTTGGCTAGTTTAATGTGTGTGTGTGTGTGTGTGTATGTGTGTGTGTATGTGTGTGTGTGTGTGTGGTGAGATCTCTTGTAGGCAGACACTTCACAGAAAACCAGTCAAAGGAGAAAAACATTTTTGTTTTTCAGCGTAACAGAATGGGCAGTTAGCCTTCTCAAATCCATTGTGCGATCCCACTTCAGCTGCAAAAAGAAGGGAAGATTTTGAGTAGCTTTAGCCCTAAATCACTTTGGAGCACTTCCAAGCCTCTCACCTCCCCACGTGTAACCTTCAGTAGCCCCTTTTTACACAACAAGGCCAATTGGGGACCTGTCAGGGTTTGGGGCCAACTCAAAACATTTCTTAGCTCTGACTGAAAGGAGCATTAGTTTATTTGAAACTGTTTCCCAGATTACAAATAATGTCTGTTAACAACAGAAATTGATCTGGTAACCATAGGAATTCCAAATGTGTTGTCTGAACCTCTACTTAAAACTGAAGCGGCATAGAATATCCTACACCTCTTTCCTTTACTACCTCCTTTTCTTTCCACAGCTTCTTTGTCAGCTCCCTCTTTGTGCTCCTTTCAAAGGGTTAAAGAGGGAGAAGTGATGAGTAGCCCGCCGAGTCTGGCCTCTATTGTGTGTTGGCATTGTGCCACTGCATAGCATGTTGACCATAGACACATGTACAAGGGACCTTTCTCTACTCACAGAGACTAACGTTACCATGTAATACTACCCCCACCTCTTGCAAATCAATGCAAATACTTAGCAAAGGTTAGTGGCATTAGGAGGCCAATGATAACACTGATATTTCAAAAGCAGCTCAATGCAAAAGGGCCTCAAATAAGGTTTATAAGCTTTACTTTTTTCATAACATTGCTTCTTTCTTGACCAAAAACGTCTTGGTAGTCATTGATGAACTGCTTGGAGAACCTTCTTTTAACTTCAAACAACTTTAGAATAAAGTTTTAGGATGCTTCTGAAAGATCAGTTGTTTTAACTCTACTCCCTCAGTGAAAACATGTGCTCAAGGACCATAAACCCCATTTCCCCCCCTTTTCTCCCTTACATAGCTTGTTAAGGAGAAAACCACTCGACGGCATGTTGTGTCAAACATCGGTGGCTGCACAGTCTAATTCTTTTAGCAGACTTGGGTTACCTCCATGCTGCAACAACGTCCCGGGGGTGCTTTTAAGTTGTCTCCTTCTCCTCAACCCCCTGCAGAGGAGAGGAAAGAAGAGCTCGGGCACTCTGGGAATAAGTACTTCAGGCCAGACAATGGTGGACCGATGAAAAGGGGGTGGGCTGACTGTAACCAGGAATAGAAGAAGCGCAGGAGGAGAAGGCCTCCAAACTGGAAGAAGGGGTGGGACAGGGGTAGGTCAAAGGTTAGACTGATCCCTACTTTAAAGTTGGCATGAGGCCACGGAGGTTTTATTGCCCTTGTGTTGCTTTTTGCTCAGCCTGGAAAGAACCTCTGAGCTGCTACTGCGTCATGGGGGAGGGGTGTTTAGGCGGGTGTGAGTGCATTGCTACACATTGCTGTCCCATGATGGCTCCAGTTGTGCTCGGTGACCTCTGACCCTGACCTCCTTTCTCCGTACCAGGAGCTGTCAAATAGGTCAGCGGTGTGTCAACTCCCATGAGAAGAGAACTAGGGTAGCAAGGACCATCTTTAAGTCTTGCTTATTGGTTGTTTCAGAATATTGTTGAGCTTGCCCAAGCGAGTCTTTTCTCTCATCTGGTAGATTTTCTGGTTCAGCTAAGGAGGCCGAGTCTGTGGAAAAAGCTGCCAGCAAACATGAAGGAATGCGCCAGCCATACCATTCAGCTCTTGTCGGGCCATCACATTCCAAATGAAATGGGGTGTGTAACTTGTGACTGGTGTGATGTGCTGATGCGTGGCAGCTGGGAGGAGTAACTTCCTTTCTCTCCAAGTCCTTCTCCTGGGGCCTTTCTCCCACCTCTGCCTCACCGAGATCCATGATTCGGGTTGGAATGCAGTATGAACCTTGTTTCCCATTGCATGTCGAAGAATGCGGCTGTTCTGGTTGAACGGCTCGGGCCCTCCGTTGTTTTAGAGTGTGACCTCCTTTGGCCCTCGAGATCAGCAAGACATTGCCCCTGGTGCACCAGCAGACTCAGTCTGCCTGCCCTCTGACACATGACAGATAGTATTTGTCCAACTGGCACTTGAGGCAACACTGAATCATGAGTAAAGCTTAACAAATAGAGGCATAAAACCAGTGATACATTTTAGAACGGACAAAGCAGGCAATTTTCCATGCAAAAACATCAATGAGCTGAAACATACTTTAGAATTGGCCACAGATGACTTTTCCTATCCCAAACTCCTAAAAAAATACACATTTCAGAGCCATTGCTACATGTGCTGTTTTCAAAATATGGCACAAGCTGTTTTTAGCTCATTCAAGAGGAAAACCTTATCCTGCCCTCAGTCAGCAGTGTTACAGGCAAACTTGGCCACAGCACAGACACATTTTCAAAAGTAGCCCGTCTCCCAGTATGCTTGTAGCTGCATCAACATAAAAGCCTTGAGCATTCAGATTTGTGAAAGGGCGGGATAGGAGAAATCGGAACAAAATTATGCCAGAGCCTGCACTTCGGCCAGAAACGGCGGAGGGAAAAGAAGACAACAGAGGAGTGAGGGGAGGGAACTTGGCAGCACTTGCTAACTCAGAAATGCAACAAGGCAGCTCGCACCAAAGAATAATACATAATGTTGTAGAGAGAAGCTCTTGTGCGCAAGGTAGAGGGGAGAAGAAGCGAGAGTATCAGGAGGAGGATGACAAAAATGCAGAGAAGCTGAGTCAAACTTTAATTAAGGACTGAACGCAGTCTTGGAACATCTGCTGTTGCTTGTGCCACCCTGCCACACCGGCTTTACGGCTTTTTTATTTCGAAGCAAAGCTAAACAGATGTTACGAGGGGGTGGCGATTTCATCAGACGAGAAGTTTGGTTTCAGAGAAGAGGAGTAAATTAAACCCTCCCACTCTTTCGAATGGGGATTTTCATGGAATTAGAATCACGGTCTGCTGGCCACAGCGATGATGATGGTGACCCTGTGCTATCTTGTTAACCACCCCACATTTCATCTCCATCTCTGTTGAGTGCATTTGAGCAAGATACTGACCGCCTGTATTATGCTATGGCAACATAAAACAATGCAAAATTGTACCTTATTCTTCCTACTCACTCCCTGTAAACTGCTTAGGATAATAACATTGTTTCTAAATATTAAACTGGGCTCTAAATAAGGCCGCTTGTCATAGAGGCTGAACTATAAACCATACTTATCGAATGACGACCATTATGCATGTCTTGCTTGCTTAAATTTACTGAAATTGCAAATTATTATAAATGATCTGAATCTAATATGATTAAACTATTTAACTGAGAATCATTATGTGATTCAGACACCTAACCAGACAATTGAGCAACAAATCAGCCTGCAGTGTAGTCGAGTGGTAAAACACCAGAAGTTAGCCAAGAGGAGATATAACACATTGCTATATTTATACAGTTATTACAGTTTTTGTTCTCAAAGTCAACAAAAAAACAAAGTCAATCAATACCTGAACAACACAATTCTCGAAGGGCATTAACCTGTTTATATTATGGTCACTTGCCAAACAACATAACATTAGTTTATATTTTAATTAGTTTTAAAAATCAAAATCTAAAGTTTTTACAATCAGTAATTCCCTGGTTACACCTGACAGCTTGACTAACACCTGGAACAGTCCTTCCCATCCTATAAGGTTCTAATGCAATGCAAACGTTCTTCACTCCTCCATGAAGTAGGAAGGAGCTTAGATACGACTCAGCAATGGGAGATATTTATAGTCCGCTCAGCTACAAGCCAGAAAGCTAGCTAATGCTATTCTAATCTAAAACGTTATGTACAAATGTAAAAATAAATTTGACAGTATGTTGATCAACAAGACAAGCTAGCTATCCGGCCATGTCATTGTCCCCAAAACAATATAAAGACTTTTACAAACAATTTTATCTGCGATGTATCGTGGTATAGTCAGCAGCAGTAGCGACCAGAGCAGTGAACGGGGTGTGAGATAACATTATTTGCTGTGAAACAAAGTCAGTGCAGAGGGGTAATATAATTTACTTCCTGCAGCTTGTGTGTTAGTGCCATACTGTGGTGTTCAGTGGACAAGTTGGAAATAGTACAGATTTCCTTTTTGTTTTAATGTAGCACATTCATTTACAAGAGTAAACACTCAGTTTAACCGAAACTCTTTTAGTAGGTGTCATACATCACTTTTTCTACGACCACCCTGCAGCCAATCGGTATCGATTATTCATCCAGACAATTGTATAATGAGCTTTGTGTCATACCTGTCGTTCGTGGTCAGCGTTGAATGCCAGCTTTGTCCACTGATGCTCACTATTAGGTGATGTTCACCTCAGTTAAGCAGTGGTGTTTCAGTCTCTCCCTCTGATCCAAATGTCTGTCATCATCAACTTGGAGAGATCCCATTGGGTTGAGCTCACACCCTATATCAGTGTCCCTGTCTCTCCCACAGTCTCCCGCTTTCTCATTTTGTCACTCTTCTATGGAGGACGTGATGAAAACGGCTGTTTAATCATGCAGCGAGGTCAACCAATCAAAGGTCCCGGGCGGAGTGATTTAAGGGCCTATTCAGAGCACAGCTGGAGGGAGAGAATAAGGGAGGGCGACAAGGGGAAAGAGAGAGACGGGTTGGGGTATGATTGCTGTATGGCGCAGGTCACCTCTCATCCACTTACCACTGGTCTCGTTTCACCAATAATTGTCCCTGATAGATTGATGTATAGGCAGGGAGATGAATGGATTCAGTGGGTAGAGGGCGGATAGGCAGAGACATGCACACATTAGTGAACCGACCCGCCAGTGATGAGATACGTACACACACCACAACCTCACACAACCTTATCAACAGCAGTATAGACCCACGTCTTCCTCCCATTAACTTTGGCAGGGTGCTTACTTCCACTGTAACTGCCAAACTCCCAATCCTACAACACACACACACACACACACACACACACACACACACACACACACACACACACACACACACACACACACACACGCCGTCTGCAGACAAGACAGTTCTCACCTGAATGTCAATGGGAGAATGACAGATGGTTGGGAGGAGCAGGGGAAGTACAGACAGAGACCGTGATTGTCTCCTGAACCTCTGTCTCCTGTCTTAGGTTCCTGTCACCCGATATCCATCTATGAAATAGATATTGAATACGGAGTAGGCATGGCGCTATAGTCGGTGTTACACCAGTGTTAGTGTTTGGCCATACACCAATTACAAAACTTGCCCACCGCCCTAAGCTTTGTTTTATTCTAGAAGTAAAACCAACTTAGCAGCTCACGTTCATCAAATAAATAAAATAAGTGTGTTAGCAAAACTTAGTTGACTGACAGACGCTACATACAAAAATTGTCTTTAACCCGAACTTTGGAGCACAGAGTAGCAGGAGTAGGATTTCACTTATCACGGAGACCTACTTCCGGTTCAGCGTCCAGGCAATTTGAATGGGGATTAAAGGATTTAATCGTGCGGCTCTTCTAGACTTCCATATGTTATCGGAGCGCATGGATAATATTTTGATGGGCTTGTGATGTGTGGAAAAAATGCATTCACTGATTAACTGAAGTCTCTTTTTACAATGTAAGTTTATGGGAACAAGTCTATTTGGGACGGACATGTAAGATGTATGGGTGGGGGGAAAAATCGATACAGCATAGTATCGCGGTATTTTTATCGCAATACACAAGGGGCAAGTATCGATTTTTTTATCATATATGTTTTGGTCAGTTTGTCTGCTCGACAATCGGTTTTGCAGCAATACAATTGAAGGGATATGAACAAAACAGATGTTGACAAAGTTTCCTTTTGGGGACATCATTTGAAATTGGGAAAAATTAGAAGTTGGAAAAAGGATATAAATTGCAATAAATTGCAGAATTTTGCAATATGTTTAAAATCGCAATAATATCTTATCATAGCATAAGTATTGTGATGATATTTTCGGGAGGCGTCTGGTGATTCCCACCCATTGGAAGTTGGAAGTCCACTGTTGGGCCGCTATGTCAGAAGGGCTTTGAAGCCTGGCACTCTTCTTGGAGGCATGATGTGGACTAACTTAAAATGTCTTTATGTGGTCACCTCATGAAAAATCAATGCTAACAATCCTGCTCTGCATTTTTTAATTTGACATACTTTATGAATCCTGCAATGGAAATTACAATTTTTTCATTTCATGAAATTGACAGCAGTATAGAGTGTGCCGGTTAAGACTGAGAGGTAGAAAGTTGGTGCCAATATCTTACCATAGTAAGGTTGTAGAAATTAAACTGAAGTAATCGTACAGTCGCTGTCACCGTTGTCATCTAGTCACCGTTTATTACCAAAGACAACTGCAGACAGCCCTGGTTATGAGCAGCGTCATAAGCCCAGATCTGGTAACCCATGTCAACCCATTCACTCTGACATCAATTACATGTTTTGGTTCTTTGCAAAGCTATTATGTTCTCTCCCTTACTATTCATCATTTTGTCTTAAACCCCCTCTTAGTCCTGTTTTACTTATCAGACCTTTAAAACTGCAATGACAGTGCGGTTTTCTGTAAGATTTCAGTTTGGATTGCACTCAAAAGTGGTTGAATGCTATTAGGTCCTTTTAGCATTTTGAAGTATCTTGTTATTGATGTGCTCAATGGAAGTGTAATGTAGCCTTTTTCCTGGCGTGGACGTTTTTTTCCTTCACACTAGCATTGCAGAGAAAGATTGAGGGGAATTAAACCAGGTCCTGACAGGGGTATTGCCTGATCAACTTTATTGAGTCATCAGTATTGACTTTAGCTCCTGTTCACACATCACCCTGACATGGCACATTTCCACAATGTTTGTGGGGGAAATGGATGTCTTGTCACTCCTACCCTGTATTTTCTGCCTGGCTGTCTCTCAAGTAAATTTTTGTTTGGGGTTTATTTGGTATACCCCAATGAATGATGCTGGCTGTTCCTGCTGATGTGTTTTAATTTATTTGATCCTGAAATCTGCTACAGAACGATTCATTGCATTTACAAAGGCAAGGACAACTTGCTGCGCAGTGGCTAAAGAAGATGTGGATCAGTGGTTGATTTGACACAGTTGTTTTTTGCTTTTATTCCTCATCCGTATTGTCATCGGAAAGTTGTGTGTGTGTGTGTGTGTGTGTGTGTGTGTGGGAGGGGGAGGGGGGGTTGGTGGACCCTAAGACAATTCAACTTCACTGGTTAGGATGTAGATTCTGTTAACCTTTTGAGAGTATTTTACATCTTTAAATTTTCCTCCAAATTCAATCCAGGTTATGATACAGATCTCTAATTTTTTCATCATCTTTTTTGTTAAATCTACTGAGGGCAGAAGGAGATGACAACAAGTATCCATGTCTGTTTGACAGCTGCTCTAGTCAGCAGTAGATATTTTGTTACTTTGTGCTCACCGTGGCTCTGCTCGTGTTTCTGATATAGCCGATGAGTTAGTGTTTGCGGAGTACCACTCAAGCAGATAGCTGGCCTCTTGCTCACTCGCTCACTCTCCCTTTCTCTCTCTCTTTCTGACCTTGCGTCGGCGTGTGCTACTGAGCGCTGAGTGGATCCACTCATGTGTGTGTGCACGCGTGTGTGAGAGCTCGAGAAACTGTGGGAGCTCCATTTGTTGTGTAAATGCGAGCCGCTAATTGACTGCCGGGCAAGCAGCCTCTCCTTCACCGGCTGAACCCTGCCCTCCGCCGGGGCCCGGGGATCCTGCCAGGGGAATGTTTGCCCCCTCACACACACATCCACACACGCTCACAACACCCTCCCTTCCTCTGTTGGAGCAGGCCTGGCATTGGGCCAAAGTGAAGATGGGCACAGCGCAGGCCTTTCTCTTCTCTTGTCTCTATGTTGAGCTCTCACAATGAAAAGCTACATAATCACAGTGCTGTGCTTTTTGACACTCTTTTGGTGCAATTTATCATTTCAAAAACAAGGAGTTATATATACTCTATATACTAAATTAGTATTTGTTGGATAAATTAGATATATTTTTGACCATGGGGTATCTTTATGAATAGGTACTAAGGCTGTACCAAACTTTATTTTTTTTCAGTTGATGGTTAATCAAACGTTGACTTGAATGGCCGCTGTTGCTTGTGGGGCACGTATCGGGCCTGGAACGCATCGCTGATGCGCATGGAGGACAGATGGCAGAGATGTTTACCAAAAATGTATGTATATATTTTTTATGTGATTATAATCCATAATTTTCCAGTAAGGATTGAATAATCGCGTCAAAAATATATACAGTACATATAATTTAAAAGGCTTGACTCACAGTTTTCAGGTGATTTGCCAAAGTTGTTGTTGATTTGAAAAGTGCAAAGCAAACTGTGTGTTGTGTATCATAGAGACTGTTAAGAAGGTCAATCAGAATTACAATACTTAGCAGGAAAATGCACACTATCCTAAAACACACACACACACACACACACACACACACACACACACACACACAGACCTCCTGTGCTCAATTTTTCCCAGACCAGTTCATTGTTTTGCAGAGGTAAACATCAGGGGGCAAAAAGAGGGGAACATACACAATAAACTGACACTCTCTCCCGTAACACTGCAAACACAATGGAGCAAGTGTGTATTTGTGTTTGTGTGTATGTTGCCAGCACCACAATAAACTGTAGTCCTGAGAAAGAAAGTCAGTGTAGTACCTGGTGCAAAAGAATGGCAACTTGCCAATTTCATACCAATAACCTTCCCACGATTCGATGCGTCCAAATGTCAACCGTGTCACCTTTCTATTTTTGGCTGTTCAGAAATGCTGGGAATGCAGTGAGTAAGTCAGTAGGTAGCCATGGTAGAATGCTCTGCCATGTACGGCCCGTTTAATGTGATATTAACAATATATTTCCCAGTATTTGTACATTGTATGCATGAGAATCGTTACTTTCAAAACTGGTCTACACTTAAATGCAGAGGACTGTTATTTTAGGCGTTATAATGTGGCAGCAAATGTGACACAAAGAGACCGAAGAAAGGATTTAACATCAAGCGCGCCACTTATGCTCCAGAGACAACAACAATAGGATTAGCTGGCACACTAAATAACTAAGGCCTAGGGCAAGCCTCTTATCCTGTCACAAGGCCTTTTTTAATATATGTTAATATGGTCATAAGTTATTTTAATATAATTAACTGCCTTAATGTGCACAAGGACTTCAATATAACGTCAAAGTGGAAATATGTGCATACCTTGTAAGATAAATTATTACAACATTTTTTGCTTGAGATGGCAAACACACAGTACTAATACTTAAAAACACTGCTGTAAAAGTGGCATTGAGGATATTTCAGGCCGTGACAAGTGTCACATTTATTATTGTTTGTGTTTCCACTGAACCAGTGGAGCCGTTAATGCCCAAAGCTGTCCAACAAGTTTGATTCCCTACAGTTGCAGCAGGGGAACAGGAACATCTAGTATCCACAAGTAAGATCGAAAACGGAGCTAGATTGGAAGACAGGAAAAGGTTAATTTGGAGTATCACTGTCGAGGAGGTGTTCATTAAATCGTTCACCATTAAAAGCAAATGTATTTCCTGTTTTGATCCGACTGTAATCCCTGCTTCTGGTCCACAAACGCATTCAATGCCAATAAAGCTTATTGAATCATATTGACTCTGTGTGTGGAAGTGGAGAGGAATGAGGGAGAGACAGAAAATGATAGGATGGCTAGAAAGTAGAACGAGGGAATGGAAAGCAGAAAAATAGGAAGTGAAACGGAAAGAAACAAAACGCAGGGTAAAACACTACAGTAGGGGAAGAGAAAAGAAGGAAAAGAGCAAATTGCTCTTCCCCCCTGCTAGCTGTACCAGCAGTATTGCTGCCAGACAGGCACTGTTGATTCTGAGTCAGCAAGACTTAAACTGGGGCCCTAGCTTATAGCCTTGGGGGCCGCTAGTAACACACGCACACACACACACACACACACACACACACACACACACACACACACACACACACACACACACACACACACACAGTCAGACCTGTCGCCCTATTCTCCTCAGCCCTCTAGCTCCAGCCCTAACTATAGCTGTTCAGACAACCACTCTTAATTAGTAGCTGCTGCCGCCGCCTGCCCTGCCCCGGCGCCACTGTGGTGAAGCCCCAGCCCCACATCTTTGTGTGTGTGTGTGTGTGTGTGTGTGTATATGGTGAGTTACAGTTTGTGTTTACTCTGTGCACCATTTGCAAAGTTGCCACTGTGCCCTCTTTGCAGTGTGTATGTATGCTTTCTCTGTGATTGTACATTGTGCAGGCGGAACAGGTGGACCAGGAAATCAAAACAACATACTTCTGGGTTTGCTCAGCAGAGACCATGGTTTTGTGCATCACATCGTTGCACCACGCGCTCTATCTCTTTAAACTCTTCATCTGTCTCCTGGTGCCGCTCAAGAGAGATGACACTTCTAAGCTAACATCAAAGAGGAAAACTAAATGCTTTCTTAGTGCCACTTCTTCAAGATCACATTGACCTACTGCATGAGAGTACAAATGCTCAGAGAGGCTAAAGATACACAACGACTGACACAGAATACACAATCTGCATTTTCCCTATGTCCAGTGTTCTGGGAGCGCTTTAGAAACAGTCTGTTGACTTCACAGTTTAAGGAGATGGGTTCAGGATCCTGTTTCACTGATGTTCTTGTTGAGGTTTATTCCTGTCAAGAGAGCCAAGTGTGCATATGTTTGTGTATTTCCTGCTTAAATACTTGGCCATACTTAAACAACCACAGGAGACAGAAAGTATTGCAAACACTTAACTTATCCCAGCTTCCCGTCTGTGTTCAAACTCCATACATCTTTCCCCTCCCTGCTTCTCACTGCGTCCTGTCATGTTCATAGTAAGAGGTGTAGCTGAGGGTCTTGTCCAAACAGTGGATCAGGCTAACATATTTCTCCCTGAGGACCCTAAGTACAGACACCTACTGTGGCTTGAATAAGTCTGCCAGCCAGCTAGGACAGCCACTGGCCTGCTTCTCAAGACCATAATACAATGTGAAAGAGAAGACAAGCTCAGCTTAGCACAGATAATGCATACAGCAGGAAAATAGACGGTGGATGATGTTAAACTCTCCCCACATGCATGCTTTCGATGCATACACATTCATATCTATTCCTGAAGGAACGCAGGCCACAACCCAGCAACACAGTGACCCACATTAGCGACATTGCGCAGCCCCTTTCACTCCTAGGCCGGATCTAGGCCACACAGAGTCACGCTTGCTAGGCAAAGCACCTCAAGCGTCGCACATCGTCATTCATTCACACGCAACCACAGCAGTCCATACATTGATGGATGACTCCAATCAATCCATTGTGAAGTGAGAGATTTGGTAGTGTTCTCAGCCGGGAGCTTTTAAAATAAATGTTCAGAGTGCTACGCTGCAATTGAGGCTTTCCAGGATTTCTCCTATTTGACATAATAACAGCTTTAAGAGGTTTTTGGTAATGGTCTAAGCGGTTGTGGTCACCCTACATAATCTCTAGATCTTTTTTAGTCTCTTATTTTCGCCCCTCCTCTTCCTTTCCTAATGAATCGGCTTACAAAGAAGCTTCATGTTCTAGTATGCTTGTTAAGGCCCATATGTAGCTGCAAACTACCCCTTCTTTAGTGACAGACTGACGCGTACGACTACCGAAAAATGAGGCTACTGTACTAAAGTTAAACCCTCTGCATCTGCTTCAAAAATGCAGCCCTTTTCCCCTCGCTCCCTTCTCTCATTCTCTTTAAAGGAATGTCCTAAAGACAGGTACGTTTGGCTTTTGTTTGCACTGCATACTATTTGAGTCTACAGGTTAGGGAGGAAGAACAATGTTTTTTGTTTTTTTCCCTTCCCTAAGAGCGACTTGACTGCATATCTAGTAAGAGTTTCATTTGCATTTAAGATGCTAATGTAGCCTTTTGGGGGCGAACGGAAATGGTGAGTGTGTCGGCGCTTTGTTTTGTCCCAGTTATTCATTAGGCTTTAATAATTGCTGCCTCCCGCTTCACACAAACATCGCCAGAAGAAATGGATTCACTTCTTCTCTCCTCGGAAAGGTCAGGCCGTATAGCAAGACACCTTCCTGACTGAAATTCACGATTCATTTCTTTCAAAAAATGTGCTTTCTCTTGGACGAAAACCGTGTGTGTGTGTGTGTCGCTATTGGGTTTAAGTCAGCCATTCAAATTCAAATGAGACTTATAGTATACTTCCAGAGAGAGAGCGCAAGAAAAGGAAGAAAGAAGCAGGGATCTTCTGAGGACAACATATTGTAGGTAGAGGTCACAAGCATGACTCTGGTGACAGGTCCTTGTCGTTGTGTGATTCTTAACCTCTCCCCCTTGTGAATTCACGAGTTTTAACAAACCAGAAGAGATCATACAAGCCATCCTTAAGCCCACCAAGGGAAGGGTCAGCCGACCTGAGGAGGAAAGTGGATTGCAGTGTAGCGATGGAGACCGGCTTAGTGCTGAATCCCATTATCAAACAGCGTTTGTCAAATAATAGGTCAAGGCCCACTTGCACCAAAGACATATTAGGTTGTGGTTTAATTCCAGAGCTTTGTAGAACTGATTTTGCTCTGTGCAAAGTGATTTGATAGAGAACAAAAGGTTGCTTGTATTAAGCCAGTACAGACACCAGATGGGCAAGGCTTGATCTCAGTTGCTGTGCTGAACAGAATACATTGATAACAAGGCTGGCAATATTTAGAAGGCCTGTAAAAATGTTAGTTATGCTTTGCAGTATATCGGGACTGCAGTTGTTTAATATTGATATAGATTATCTTTCTTCTTAGGAAATTAACATGCTGACTTCAATATTGCTACCTTGCCTGTCCTATACAATTTATACATTTTGAAACCTAAAAAACCCCATGTCTCCATCAAGTTTTACACCTACACTTCCGAGCATGGCATATATTCCAACATTTCTTGCATCATTAACAACTGCATCTACTTCACTTAAAGCCTTTAGACTTATCTTGCATAAATACCTAAACAATGTATGATAATGGCTCTCGAGGAACGCCTTAGCCATATTTTCAATCTGCTTTGAAAGTGGCAGTGAGTGGCTGAAATAAGCGAGGGATTGGGGAGTTATGAGTGGCAGTAGGTCCCTGGAGGACCATGGAACATGGCAGGTCATTTGCCTGGCCTCTATCGGTGTGATATATTTGTTGCCGAGTGAGAATGCACAGGGAGGGTGTGCAGAGGTGAAGGGAGCTCGGTGCTTATTCAGCAGGCTGGAATGCAGTAGAAACAGGAGGAAGACTTAATCAGACTTTGGCAAATAACATTTAAACACATTTAAAACCACAGGGAGCAGAGTATTTCTTATCTTGCTATGATTGTGCCCCCCAGTGAGGATATGTCTGTCATGCATAGCAATATTCAGACCTGAGACTAAAATTGCCAGTTTTATTCATCTGCTCTGTAGGAGACCCTCAGTGTGGGGCTTTGTAGAGAAAAGTTTGTCTTCCTTCTAAATTCTCTTGTCAAAAAAGTTGGCAAGCATACAGCAAGACGGGCATGTGTGCAGCTTCAGGCCTGTAGCATCCAGGGCAGCGGGTGTCCTATAAGCCATCGTTATGCCAAAGACTTTTCATATCCAGTTTCTTTGTTGGAAAAAGACGCTGATATATGTAGTCCCCCTTTCTCTCCTGCCTTCTCTCTTCCCCTCTTTTTTCTGGCATTCCTCTCACTCACCACTCTTCCTCTCATCTTCCCCCGCTCCCACCAGTCTCTCCTTATCTCTCTACCTCTGTGCTCACATTTCTCTCTTTTCTCCCTATGTTTTTTTCTTTCTCTCCATATCTGTTGTTATTCTCCCCCATGCTCTCCTCTTCCCTGAAGCAATACCTCGTCCTGGGCCCTGTTGCGGTAACAACTCTGACAAGCGCTTTGGACACACTTTTTTTTGTCTTTCATCCCCCTATTTCTCCTTTTTTCTTTTTCTTTCACAGTTTCTCCCCCCCCTCTGCCACTTGCCACATTTAGACAAGGAACGTCCAATGTAAACTTAGACGGACACAAAAGGCCATCGGACGCCCACAGAATACACACACAGGCCACATGTACACTAGCGGCAGCTTTTTTAATTGTGCTGACAAGTTGAGAGACAGTCTCTGTAATATGAGCTAATGAACATGTGCTTGATGTTTCTGTGTGTTTTGTCTTGTGTTGAATCTGACTGCTTCCTCCCCTCTGCCCTGTGTCTGACTCAGAATGGCTGATGTTACTTGTCCTTCTGGACCAACAAGTAGGACCGGCCCTTCCTTTTGGGAGGGCTCCAAGAACAGCCAGGCGCCTCTCAAAAGGCTCATGATCATGAAATGGATGTGCTGGACTAAAGACAGGAATTCTACTTAGACATTTTGGCCTGGGGAGGAATATTTTGGTAGAAAAGACTATGGCTTCCAGTTGGTTAGACCTTCGTCAAAACCTTAATTATGCTCCTTCGCACATTCTTATAAAACAAATGCTAGTTTGATACAATAGTAAATCCAATGAATGTAGCTTGTAGCCCAATCGGTTTTCCTTTTGCTTTATACAACCTACACCATGTAGCTATAAGCAACAGCATTTTCTCAAAGTGCACCCCTCAAATTTTATTTAATACTGTTTTATCATGCCCATTTATTTTGATATGTTTATTCTTCTTACAAAGAGAGAATGTTTTTTTTGCATTTGATGTTAACTTGTTTAGCACAAGAGAAAAAGAGACTGGGAGAAAATTAACAACTACGAATCACAGTTAAGATTTTCACAATGACAAAACTTGTATTTTAAAGAATATGCTGCACACAGTGTAGAAAGAAAAAGCTGCAGGCTATGATGTACGGTGAGATACAGAGGAGTGATGTCTCTGAAGCCCGTCTGCGTGACCTGAATTTTGTATCTATGTGGAAATAATAATACAAGATGAATTTTAAGGCTAAAATCAGCTGAGAGACATGTCTTACTATTCCTCTATCTAGAGAATACCCAACAGGTCTTAGCCATTACAAAATTATTCCCAACTTCTCTTATTTAAACTCCATGATAAATGTGTGAATATTAAAGCACTCAATTAAAACTCAAAAAATGTGGAATCCTTGTGGAAGTTGTAGTGTGGCACCATGACAAGTGTTGTTTTGAAGTACTTAGTCTAAGTTGAAGTGGTGTTGGGTATAGTTATGTGACAGCCACTCAGTTGCCCACTAGCTGAGAAAGCAAAGTTTCCCTTTTAGCTGAACATGCACAGACTGCTCTTCTCTTATCTCTCTCCACTCCTCCTGCTTCCACCTTGCTGGCTATGCTAAAGGTATAGTCAACTCCTCATCTCACCCCTCTATCGCTCCCCCTTTCCTCTTTTTTTCCATCACCTCGCCTTTTCACCTGTGCACTATTTTCTCTAACTTCTCCTCATCCCCCACGTGGTAATTACAACCTTTTTCACTCAATTTCCATCTTATATATATATTTTAAATTCTTTTCTCCCGCCTCAAATCTGATTTAGATTTTTTTTTTGTCTTTTCTGAGATTTTAGTCAGTAGACATCATTATATGTACATTTAGTCTCTAAGGTAGTTAAAGTTATCAAAAGTGGCGTTACTGTATGTGTTGTAGTTACTACTAAAAACTAGGATACCTGTTTGCGAATAAAGTACTAGTCACAAACCCACATTTACACACCAGCCTTTGTCTCTCTCTGTAGCGGCCTCTATAGTGAAGCAGTGATGCATGCAGCGCTCTGTGTCGCGCTTCACCAGAAATACAGTATGTGCTGATGATCTGGGACAAGACAGGAAATCGTCTGAGCTCACAAGCCCCTATTCTTTCATCACTGAAAACCATGCGCACGCACACACACACACACACACACACACACACACACACACACACACACACACACACACACACACACACACACACACACACACACACACTGTCTGTTGGCTTGAATATCCCCTGAGCTAAAAACAGTTGGGATAGACGAGCTTCCTTTGTTTCAGCTCCACAATGGCGCAACTGAAGATAATTTGCGTTGGCCTCACATGACTCAGATATAACAGTGCTGTTACAACAAAATGAACGGCGCTGTCACACTGAATTCCTGGACATGGCAACATCTCTGTTTAGTGTGTGTGCTGTTGGGAATCTTCCTGTATGTTGTGCTGAGTTTGACCATGTTTGATCAGGGTCAGTGTGTTTTGGGGTTGCAGATTGGCTCATTGTTGAGCCAGTCTTTCTTTATTTTTATGCAGAACAAGAGTGTCCAGTACCTCATTTCTTCAGAACAGTGAACAAGAAATTATTTCCATATAATCTACAAATAAACTATGACCTGCATGCATAAATTGTTGGAGACCTTCTGTCTGTTGACCTTTAGCATTTAACTTTGATCAGTACAAAGGAGGATTAGCTGGAGACGTCTTCTAAACGAGGGGCACTTGTGGAATACCTGCAGAACATAAACATGTAAGTAGTTTTTTTTGTAGATTATGGTGAACTAGAGTGTGTTGTAGCAGTGCTAGCAGGCTAGCGCTTACATGTGCTACGGTTAACCACCTCGCCTCGGCTAGTGACGTATTACACCATGGAGATTTTTAACAGTTTACCCGGAGACTAAAGGCAGAGGACATTCAGAAACCCATATCCCACTCAAAAAGCATGGAAACTTTATTTTCCAAGTTTCTATGTGTGGAAGCACCAGAGCCACAAAACAACAGCCCAAATCCCCCAAAAAGTGATTTTAATTCATAATATTGGCATGCCCTATGCATTTAAAGCAAAGGACAAAGCCATGCAGTCATAACCAATTATATGGTTACTACTACTCTTCAACAGCATTCATCCGGAAACAATATGGTCCTTAATGGACTAAGATGGATAAATATGCTGTCTGAGTCAATAGTGAAACAGCCAGATACACTGTGTGTACTTGTTTGTGTGAGTTTGCCAGTGTGTAGTTAGGTGCTGTTGCTTGCGCGCTGTCATTACAACAGAGCATTACATTTATTTGCGTAAACTTGCACTAGCCTAGAGGAAGTAATGATTCAGACTGCAGGAAAAACATAGAGCAGATGGTCAGTTGTCTGTCGGTTTTTATAAAGTTAATTATTGGAGACCATATCAAGTGAGATGGAGCACCAACAGAATTCACCGCTGAGAAGACATGAGCTAGATTAAGTCTTGGATTTGTGTGAAGTCCGTGAAGTGCTAAGGTCCAGTGTTGGTCTCTTTTATAATGTAATCTCTAAAGGGAAATTAGGAAGGTTTCTTGTTTAGATGGTATGATTCTTTAGATGTGTATTCTGACATTTTCTTCCCATCAACACAAAAAACAATGATGCCGCAGATATGACATTGCCGAGAGCAGACTGTACTTTGCACTTTCTTTTAGTTTTTTCTCGCCTTGGAATAATGACAATATGGAGTGGACATCGGCAGTTTGAAATAGTTTCTCATTAGCTGCTGCTCTTGCTCTTGGTTTACGGCTGATTCATCATTTTCAAATACTCGTGCAATCCCAGGGAGAGCTGACCATTCAAGTAGCACTGACAATGTCGGCAGTCCACATAAACTTAATCTGGAAGCATTAATTTCAAGGATGGGAGGCTACATTTATGGTGCCATTAAAACAAAAGGAGACAGTGATTCTTTTTAATACCTTTCTCCTTAAAGCGACTCCTCTTCCACACACTACTACCACCATCAACAGCACTGTCCTCAAACCTTAGAGAGAGCATTTATGATGGCATGTCGGTTTTTACAACAGTCAACACTCAAAGCAGTGCAGCACAAACCAACCCCAGCACTCTGGGTGTCAATGATCAGTCAAGCTCATAAATAGAGGGTGTGAGGAAGAGAAAGTAGGAAGGTGGGAGTTGCATTTGAGGACAACAGTGTTTGGTAATAGGCTGTTTGGGGCAGAGCGGGCTGCATTCCATTGTAGTGAACTCAGCAGAGAGAATCGAAGCAGCACCATAAAGGAATGAGCCGGTTATGTTGTAACAGAAAGAGCTTGAAGCAGTCTATTGCTAGATGGATGTAATTTATATAATTAACAAACCTTATACATGACATATTTGTTTAATGCACTTCATGAGCTCACAACATATACACGCTAATAAATACCAGTTGATCAGTTTGTCAGTCACCAACCACAATATGTTTTATATACTGTATAAAATACTCTTTAGACTTTGTTTTTACTAGTTGATATTCTTCAACGACATCCTCCGTTTGCTATTTTGTGTCCTACTCAACTGTCAGTCCACTGACTGAACCTGTCCTCACCTCTGGTTCCATGGCATCAACACCTGTACAACCAGCTCAGAAAGCTCAAACCACAACTTGTTTGGTGGTGAATGACTGATGACTGAATGACAGAATGAGTGAATTAAAACCACAAGGTTGTTTGTGGTTGACCTTTTGTTGTGAGTAACTGGCATTGCTCATTGTTGATTTAAGTTATGGGGGCGCATGTAGATGCTTGCTGGGTTTATAAATAGCAATAAGAGTGCTGGGCACCATTCACACTCCACAGGGTAGTTTCCTAAAATATCTGTGTATTATTTGCTAGTGTCTGGGCCCCTTTACACAAGCTTTAAAAAGCTAACCAGGGTGTTCCATTTCACATATCTGGATTCTGTTTCATGATTGTACTTGACTTGATCTGACCTGTGCAGTTTAGTTTTTTTCAGACTGTTCCTCTCCTCAGACTGGCTGTGATCGTGCAACACTTTTGTTTTCCTAAAGCCATGTCAAACAGAAACAGCATTAGCTTCATGCTACAAACAACGCATCACCTCTTTGTCTGTTCCTTTCAGAGATACACGATAAATGAATCAAATTTAATTAAGATCTGTATTTTAAAGGGAACGTCACCTATGAGTCTGTTTTCACAGCGCGTTATTGGTCCCTAGTTTCCAGGGTGGTGTCCCGTTTTGATCTTGTCAAATATGTAAAGTTATTAATACCCATATTCATAACGTGATTAATATTGATAAACCATCTTTGATGATTTGCCAATAATTGAATCTGGACTTCTAGCGATACTCAACAGTGTGATATTGCCAACCTTGTAGTATTAAACTGCACAAATGCATTACTAAGTGACTTGTATCGGGCACGTTGAGGCCTTGACCTACATAATGCCAAACACACACACACACACACACACACACACACACACACACACACACACACACACACACACACACACACACACACACAGACAGGATTTGCCATGAAAAGAGACCCAGTCGTACAAACACAGGCAAGAGATTAAGAGTAAACCACTAATCTGACGGTGGCTGCATCAGTCTGTTTGTGTGTCTGCGTGTTCCCTTTTTAAAATGTGCGCAGGTTTTATGCAATGGCTGGTTCATTCTGTCTTTTCAGCTGAATGAAGCCCTTTGTTTTTCCAGGAATTTCACCCCTGAGAGAGGAAATGGGGTTGAGAAAATGTTTGCTCCTTTAGTGTGTTGTGGTTGCCATAAATGTGTTGTTTGAACAGTTTGTTTCTTATTTGTTTTTCTACACTGTTGTGAGGCATAAAAGGTGGACATGTGACTAGATGACAGATATGTGAGCGTTCTTTGCAAAACTGAGAGAAAGAAAAAAGGTGAGAGGATTAGGGAAGATAAAAAGAGAGACAAATACTGTCTGCTCTTCATTGGAAGGACAAGGGTTGCATGCCTCGGAGACACCCTGGGGCGGTCAACCGTTTGTTCAGCAACCAAATCAAACACAGTATTCATAAACTGTTCAGAGCACCGAGATGGTGTTGTTCACTATCCAACAACCTCAAGCTGCTTAAAAAGCATTCAAAACACAATGGCTTTTTCACTCTATATACTTGATACAGAATGCTAGCAAAAGGCTAGCTTTGTCTGGTGATATTAGATTTAAAGGATAAGGTAGGGCGCACACACACACACACACACACACACACACACACCTGTCAAACAGATTACTTTTCACACACAAATATACATGGTATGTGTTTGTTTGATGAGGTGATGAATTCCACTTTGAGGTTTGTTCCCAGCTCATTCCTTCAGCATTCCAGTTTGGAGCAGACTTGGGGCGTTTCTCAATACCAAGTAAGCAAAGAACGGACTTGTGTTCTTGGGGAGACCGTACTTGCTAGCTGTACCTGGAAGACTGTACTCGCGAGTTCAGAAGCACACAAAACACTGTTGACTATTGAGACGAAGCGTTCTTCCTGTTATTGCGCAACACCCCCAGCATAGAGGGGCTGCCACTTTATAGTTAGCTCTGATGTGTGTATTCATAATAAAGCATGGACGATCACCTTTCACATCGCCTCGTTGTTTTGTTACGTTTTCATCTAACGTGCTATTAAGTATCACGGGCCAATAACTGTATAAATAACGACACAACGGCGAGAAGAAAACCTTGTAACATATTTCGGGATTCACTTTTAATTGAAATCAGAAAAGAAACGTTAAAATAGGTATCAAAATTATAGATGGACTGGGTAACGTTAACCACTGCCGTCGGTATACTTTACCGAGAAGCAGAATAGGAGCCTGCGAGTGAGGAGAGCCAGGAGGAGGATAGAGGAGGAGGGGATATATCCTATAACAACAGCGGGAAAAATAGTTTTAAATATCTTACAATTGTGGACCTGGCTGTCCTCTTCCATTGCTGCTGCTGCTGCAGTGGTCTGTCTAAATGTTGGGCCAGAGGGGTCTGTCTAAATGTGGGGCCAGAGGGGTCTGTCTAAATGTGGGGCAGAGGGGTCTGTCTAAATGTGG
>NC_048410.1:9612497-9685963 GCF_013103735.1 Etheostoma cragini | reverse complement strand
GGCCACCAAACATGACGTTTCACAAGAACACAAGAACACAAGTCCATAGAAGAACACATATTGAGAAACGCCCTTGGTGTGAGATCGGAATTGGTCAGATTCAGAAGCTGGTGTCACTGTTGCCATGGTGTATGTTGTGTGTTGTTTAATACTCTTGTAGACGACAACCTCGTTCTACCTCTGTGTCATTTTCGACAAATGCAGGCAGAGCAGGAAAAACTGTGCGCTGTCACATATACACACATTTGCAACTGATTCCAACACACACACATACAGTCGCGTGTCTGAAGTAATGCCTGCCGTCATATAATGCCATTTACCTCCAAAAACACAAGAGTGTGTGAGTGTTTTATTGTCACAGGGAATGAGGAGATGAAGAATGTGTGTGATATAGTGCCCACAGTCTGTCTACTGTTTAGGAGTGGCAGCTGTCTCTCTCTCTCTCTCTCTCTCACTCACTCACTCACTCACTCACTCCCTCTCAAACACACCCAATCACACACACACATCTGTTATCCATAAGGCACATTGGGTGTCAGATAAGCAGTTGTCCTTGCACTTATAGCCACTTCAGCCCTTGAATGTGTGAGGTGATTGTCTGGCAGTTTCTACCCTCATTCTTGTGCAGTCTACTTATTCAAGCCTGGGAAACAAATAGAGGAGGACAGTGAAAATAAGTGCCGTCAGTCAGATTATAAAAGATTAACTGGGTAACAAAAAGGTTGTGGTGTACATCTTTAAATCTGTTTTTCATACTTTACTGATTGTTTATTATTATGTGTCTTATGAACCCGTGGCTCATGATACTTTCTCAAAAACATTTTACAATCTCCGGATTCCATTATTCCATGGAACAGAGATGAACAGCTTGTAAAGCATCTGCTGTAAAGAAAGTAGTTTTGGCTAACGGACTTGGACAAAACTAATTTAGAACAAAGCAAGGACGATGTCTGAGACCAGTGTTTCAAGGGTTGCTGCTAGACAGGTCAAGATCAGGTTCTATCACTTCAGCTGGGCTGATGGCTTGAAAGTCTTCCCAGCAAGATGCTTCAAAGACAGAGAGCTTGTTCCGGTTCCTGACTTTCTAACACACGCGCACGCACGCACTACTTTTGTACTCTGGAACAGGGCATTTGTTTTGGCAGGCCACCTGCCACAGAAAAAGGGCACCAGCGCTTGTCCTCCGCTAAACAGATTTATGTTGGCACTAAAACAGAACTCATAAGGACTTTCTATACGCCTTTAGGCTTGCCAGTCAGCTTGTTCCCCCAGCCAAGGCAGGAAGGAAATGATACAAGATACCACAATATATAATACTGCCTTCTTGTTTGACCTCTTGGAAATTGGGCCTACCTCCTCTGACATTTGTCTTGGCTTGCTGGATCACTGGAACACGATATAGGGACAGGGTTGATTTTGGCATTTTCAAAGTGCTAGCTCATATTTTGGATATATATTTTTCATCACTAAATACCCTTTTGTCAATTTTCTTGTTAATTAGGAGTGGAACGGAACACAGAAGTTACGGTTTGTGTCATACCTTGGTTCAGACATCAGGGTTCAATACGAGTAAGGTACAATGGAGGGAAAAGCAAAACAAAAATGCAGAAGGGAAAATGTATTGTTTGTCTCAGGCTGTACCACTTAGTGTCATTTAGTCTCTCCGCTGAGCTAGCTGCAACAGCCTGAAGTATGTAAAGTAAGATGTGTGTATCCCTTATAATCTCCAGACTCCATCTCTAATTTGTAAACAAAATAAGATAATCCGCTATTAAAATACATCATCTCTGTTCTCTGCAAAGACAAACTAATTTTCTTGATTAATGCAATGTTATTACAAAGTGTCCTGGACAATTTTAAGCGCAAAAAAGCTGCTCCCTGCCTGACTAAAGCTAATATAGTTAGCCTGAAGAAACAAGGTGTCTGTCCCAACTAATGTTACGGTTCGGAGCTGCAACGCTGGGAACGTAAACACTAATCAACAACAGCAGTCTTACCCACCACTCTCTCGCCTGTCCAACTGTAACTGGGAAACTATCTTTGTTGGGAGCTGCACATGCGCAGTAGCTAGGTAATGATCAGAAGATAATTTTCTCCAACTTTGGTCAGTACAAGGCAAGATTAGCTGGGAGACTTCTTCTAAACAAGGAAGCACTTGGGAAATGCAAAACGGGGACATGTAAGTAGTTCTTTTGCAGACTATGGTGAACTAGTGTGTATTGTAGCAGTGTTTTGTCATTAATAACAAGCTAGCATGCTAGCACAAGCAGGCTACGGTTAGCCACCTCATCCCAGCTAGTTACATAGAAAGCTGTGGAGATTTTGAATAGCTCACCCGGAGACTAAAGGCAGAGGACATTCAGAAACCTGGATCTCAAAAAGCTTGTGAGATTGTTTCAGTTTCAGATTGGTGGTCTGAGCCGCACCACCCACCCCTTCCTTGACATATGTCACACTGGTGGGCTTACCAGGCTGCAAATGATTAGTCTGCACCATGCCTACCTGCATATTGAGAGAGATTGTATTTGCTCAAAGCACCAACATAGTTTCGAGAGCAACCCACATCATTTAACCTGCAATAACTTCAGTCAGACTTTTTTTGTTTGTCTGTCTGTGAGTGTGTGGTCTGTCCAGGGATTGAGACCCATCCCTTTGCTTCAATCAATCCATCCGTCAGTGTGACGGTGGATGGTAATCCATTCTTCATGTATGCAGTTAGTGGTGGTGAGATTAGGCAGACCCTGGGAGAGGATTAACTCTTCAGGGCTTGGCCCCTCTTCTATTTTACCTCCTCTCCAACCAACCACACCATCCGCTTCCTGCCACCTTCTCGTGCTGTCAATCCTCTACCCACCCCTCACCCATCTATTTTTCCCCCCCAGGCAATCTCCAATCTTTGGAGTGTGTTGGCTGCAGAGTGTGGGGGGTGGGGCGGTTGAGATAGAATGGGGTTTGTACATGTGTGTTTTGAGTTGCATGTGCATAATTCCTTGTGTTTCCTTTGCATCTTTTTTCATGTGTTTGTGTGTGTGTGTGTATACTGTATGTATATATACTGTATAGACCATTATTTTGCGCATAGAGGAGAAGATATGCAGTTTGTGTGTGTGGGTTGAACTGCACCCAGTGTGTCTTTTAAATCATATTGCTTTAATGAACTCTGAGTAGGGGAATTATGTTATGGTTGGGTTACAATAATTTACTTTTTGCATATATAGACTTTGTGTGTCTTGAGAATTTTGCATTAGTTTTCATAGCCGTATTCCCTTATTCTAACACATCCATCTCCCTTACTTTAACCCCTCAATTCCACCCTCTCACTTTGTCTTCTTATCCCAGATGTGACCCACATGTGATGCGGTGCAGAGGGTAGAGGATTTGTTTGAGTGCTTCCCTTCTTCTTTCCTCATCATCATCCCTCTCTTGCCACCTTTTCCTCCTCTTTCTCCCCTCCAGTGGCGAGTGCTGTAATTGATATGCCACGGGCAATAAATCAGCACAACTCTAGGGCTGAGGAGCGACCATTATCTGAACAGACAGGTTTAGCTGCTTGGAGAAGAGGGAGAGTCGATCAGCTCAGCTCACAAGAGTCACCAACAGCTTACCAGTCTCTGAAAGTCCCTGATCTCTTCTTGGGATTCCCGCCCCTCTTTAGCCAAATAAGAGTAGAATAGAAAGCCTTTATTGTCATTATACACAAGTGCAGTACCTGTGCAATGAGATTGAAGCAACCCCTTTACAGTGCCGATATAAAATATAAGAATTAAAAAATATAAAGAATAGGTAGTGCAGAGGAAATAGGAGAGGGGGGAAGACCTGGTGCGCAATTCTGAGTCTTGAGAGCAACTATAATATAATAATATAATAGCTTTGTATAGAGGTTGGAGTCAAGGTTGTACTTCCTGAGGACCCTCAGTAAGGGATGTTGTCTGTCCAGGAAATGTCAGCGGAGACTAGGATGCCGAGAAACCGGAAGGTGTGGGCCCTCTCGACGCCCTTGCCCTTTCTTGGTATTCAGAGCCAGGTTGTTCTCCGAACACCAACCTGCCAAGTTCAGGACCTCCTCTCTGTAAGCTACCTTTTCTCCCTTTGAGATGAGTTCAACAACTGTGGTGTTGTCAGCAAACTTGACGATGAGGTTCTTTCTGTGGGTCGGACTGCAGTCGTGGGTGTAGAGACAGTATAGGAGGGGTCTCAGCACACAGCCCTGTGGAGAGCTGGTACTCAACGTGCGAGTGGATGAGAGGTGGGGGCCCAGTCTCATCGCCTGGGGCCGATTAGTGAGAAAGTCCTTTATCCAGGTCTCTGTGAGAGGGGGGAGGCAGATAGTGACCAGTTTGGAGATGAGAATGTCCGGGATGATTGTGTTGAAAGTGGAGCTGTAATCCACAAAGAGCAGCCGGACGTAGCTCTGCTGCTGCTCCAGGTGGCTCAGCGCAGAGTGGAGAGCTACGGCAATTGCATCTTCTGTGGATCTGTTCGCCCGGTATGCAAACTGATAGGGGTCCAGGTCTGTGGGGAGGTAGTCCTTGATATGTTGGAGAACAAGTCTCTCGAATGATTTACCGAGGTGATTACCGGGATGAGGACCACAGGACGGTAATCATTTAGGCTGGTGATGGGAGACTTCTTCAGCACTGGGATGATTGTGGCTGAGTTTAAGCAGGGCGGGAGGACTGCCTAAGCCAGGGAGAGGTTGAAGATCCTGGTAAAGATGAGGGCGAGCTGTAGAGGGCACGCCCTGAGCACCTTGCCAGGCACTCCGTTTGGGCCGGCAGCCTTCCTTGGGTTCACTGAGAGGAGAACTCGTTCGACGTTGTGCTCCTTTACGGTGAGTGGGGTGGTGCAGGGACCAGATGTGGATGGGGGCTGGGCCGGGGTAGTGCAGGAACTAGGTGTGGTGTAGGTAGGGCTGGGGCGGATGAGAGGTGCTGTAGTGATGACTCAAAGTGAGCAAAGAAGCAATTCAACTCCTCTGCCAGCTTTGCACTCAGGTTCTCTGATGTTGCATCACAGCCTCTGTAGTCTGTGATGTCATGTATGCCCCGCCACACCTCCCGTGTGTTGTTGCTGGACAGGTTGGACTCAATGTTGTTACAAGATGTAGTTAAATATAGTTAAATATAGTAAGGCTGAAGGAACCCTCCTTTCTAAGCTTTTCCTTTGTTATGTTTCCCTTTCAGTCTCTCATTCCAATTCTCAATGCCAATAGGGACACAGCACAGTCCTCTTTTAATATTTGTTGATAGGGCGTCCCAATATCAAATCCAATCAACATGGCCCCTAAAGTCCGTCATATCTAAGGCTTTTCCCTGATGTGATTGTAGCCTCAGCTCCCCCAATATGGTGATTGCCCATTCCCAAAGCCACAGACACACTCCAGCCCAAAATGATTGACTTGTTTTTCCTTGATGGTCTTTCCACCGTTTCACTTTAGCCCTGGATGAAAAAGAAATTGAAGAGGTAATAAGGGATAAGGAGCTATAGGGAAAATGGAGGAATTTAAGAAAAAAGAGGAATGTACGTAAGAAGCTAAGTGATTGCCTTTGTCCTCAACAGTTGGGCATTTCAAGTGGAGGGATTGAGAAAGAGGTAGTTGGGGACCCACTTGTGAAGGCATTACTTCAGTAACATGTGTTGTGATGCCATTGTCTTATTACCGGGATAGATAACAAGCAGCCAAAGACCCCCAGATGTAATTTGTTGTGCAATTCACACTCTCTTACATCAAGCCGGGGCTGGCCTAAATGAAGAGAAATTACTGTAGGGACGATTTTATTTCTACATTCTCATTGGTTCTTTATCAGGCTCTCTCATTTGCCCGCTCCCTCATCCTGCTTCCCTCCCTTGGAAATGACAAAGGCAAATGAGGTAGCCGGCCTCCGTACGTGCCACCACGTTTTAAATTGGCATCTGCTCTTGTCACGCAGCGCGACTGTACTGTTGAGCAAGAAATTAGTTTTTTTTATAGGCTGGCTCGTCACTTTATAGCGGCCGCTTATTTCGAAGGAACCGCTGTCTGTGTCGAGTCGTTTTAATCTCACAGAGTGGAGAGTGAGGGCATATCTGATAACTGCCGCTCAGGCCCTTCTGTCTGGAGTTACCATTCTGAGGTACCTCCATCCCCTGGGCTCCCCTGGTGTTTGATTCAAGCGCAGGAAGAGCTCTGATTGACTTAAAATGCACCAGAAGTGCTGCCTTTTGTTTGGCTCCTTTTCTCTGTCTTTCTCTGGGCAATTTCTCCTCCTCTCTATCTCCTTCTTTATCTTTTTTTTTTCTTGCTCTGCTTCTCTTCCTCATCCTGCATTTTCTCTCTCCTATACGTCTTGTCCCGGCATTTCATTTGTGGAAATTGGATGACACCACCTCTCCCTGAACCTTGCCAGCTTTGTCTCAGCTGAGCTATGGTTTGCTATTCCATGAACATCACCACTACTATTTCTCTTCTCTCTCTCTCTCTTTCTCCCTCTCTCTTGTTCTCTCTTTCATTTCTCTCTCACACACTATTTGCAGCTGAAGCGACTACAATTGATGTGCAATTTAATGACTCCTCTTACCAAGGTGTTTAATTCTTTCAATACTTCCAAAAGGGCATTTTTCTCTTTCTCTCTCTCTCTCTCTCTCTCTCTCTCTTTTTCTCTCACACACTACCTGTCTGATACCTGTATAAAACAAAAACGGGGTTTAAAACACCCACCATACTGACCTGAATTCTTGGTGATTTATATACTGATAGCCTTGGTCCTGTGGAGAGCAGGAGGAGAGCAGGAGGAGAGCAGGAGGAGCAAACCAATATAAGGATTTATCGTACGGATCTATAGTTTGTCATCTCTTCTGATTTGGCGTGGTCATAAACATCCCTTCTTGCAGACACTTTGATAGTCAAGGTGAAATTAAAGCATGAGGTCCATGGGAGAGTTGCGTCCTGTTTTGCATAATCAGCATTTACCGGAGAACTATGTCCCTGTATTGCAGGAACATGATTGGCCTGTCAAGCAGCAGCACAGGCCCGGCAAACCCTGCTCCTCATCATCATTGTATTGTCGTTGGAGGACACCCAAAGGAGCAAATACTCTCCCTTTTTCCTCCTCGTTTTCTTCTCCTCTAAGCGTAAAAAAACCCCTCCATCCTATAAATTATTTCACTCTTGCATTTTATTATACCACCTCCGTTATCTGCATCCCGGGTTGTCAAGAGATACGAGCTGTGGGGTACAGTGTGTGCTGTGTGAAATATATTTGTATATTCAGGAGAAGCTCATAAATGAAAGCCGACCTAAGTAAATGTATATTTGCCAAGACCCCTGTCTTTGTTTATCAGAATTAGCTGGTATGAGATCAAATGTGGACAGTGTTGGGCTACGTTAAGACTAAAACTGTGGAAAAAAAACAAAGAAAGAAACCCAAGTGGATACGTTGGTGCCAGCATGTTGCCACAGGTAGCGATTTCAGGAAAAACTGAAATTGTAAGGTAATTTATCTGCTATTTTTGCTCAAATGCATTTGATTTCTCACTGCAATACATTGCCAGATAATTTTATTGCAGCAGAAGTTGAGCTAGGTTCAACTTTTTTACCAGATGGCTTTATATCAAAAGAACTATGAGGTGGACCTTTTTGATACAGTAAGATTGTATGTCTGAGCATTGCTTTAAAGGTGCCCTGCCACACAAAACAGTATTTACTTGCATTTTATGAAATTGTTAGGTCCATATGGGTTTGTGTCATGTTATGAATGTGAAAATGAACTGCTACCTCCTATGTCAGCTCTAGCCACCGAAAAGAAACAAGCGGAGAAATCAGGACAATTACAAAAGCTGGTCAGTCATCATGTTCATCGTGTTACCTGAGCTCATTACTATTCATAGGCTCGCCCAATTGCACTGGATAAAGGATGCTGATATTCAGGCTCTCATTGACTAGCTGTTACCCAATCAGAGTCTAGCAGTTTAGCTCACTGAATATAAATGAGAACTGGCACAAACTTAGTCTTCCTGCACGCTTTCCATACCGCACTAGAATGGTTTGAAACAAGGTAACCAAGGCATTTTTTCCCAAAAGAATGTTACAGAGTCCATTGTCCTGCATTCTCTTGTGTTGTGTGCAGTTGTTTATTGCCCACCAAAACTCAACAAGGATTTTATATGCGAGTTTTCTGAGTTTTTAGCTGATGTTGTTCCTAAATACGACAATCTCCTGGTTTGTGGGGATTTCAGTATCCATGTGTGTTGTCCTTCAAACCCACTTGCTCATGATTTTAAAACACTTTTGAACTGTTTTGCTCTTAACTAATGTGTGGAAGGGCCGACACATCATCTAGGCCACACCTTGGATCTCATCATCTCCAATGGGCTTTCAGTTTCACTTAAAGAAATAACTGAAACTGGTATCTCAGGGCATCACCACCCGCTATTAAGCCTGTCTCCTCAGCTTCTAGGCGTCGCTGCATCACCGCCTCTTCAGCCTCTGCGTTTGTGGGCTCATGGTTTTATGTAAAGAATGGTCTGGTCTCTCCCTCTTCCCCAGATAACATTCTCTCTGTGTTCCATTCCACATGCACTGAAATCCTGGACTCTATTGCCCCTCATCGGATTAAAGCTATTAAACCTAAGGCGGACCGCTGGCTAAATGACACCAAAAGGGCCCTTAGACAACACTACAGACAAGTTGAACGAAGATGGAAGAAAGAGAAATTTACATGTATCACTGGGTGTATTAAGGGACAGTCTAGCCACATACCCGAATGCTGTGAAGGTGACGAAGATGCACCATCTCTGTTCTGTCATAACTAGCAGTTGGCATGAACCTAGTGTGTTATTTAATACTATTAACTCATGTCATAAATCCATGCACCTCTGCTCTGACAGATGTGTCAATCTGTACATGTGAGAAATTTGTTATTTTATTGATAAAGTAGCATCTGTCAGGAAATTCACCAGTGCTAATTTTAAGGTGTTTTTACCTGCTTCTCCTACACACTCAGCTGTGGTTGAGGAATTTAAGCCAGTTTCTCTGATGTTACTTAGCGAGAACATGAAACCTACCAACTGTCCGCTAGACATTGTTCCCGCCAGAATGGTGGAGGTGGTTTTTAATAGCACCACTGGGGTTAGTCTTCTTACTTTTGGTTCGGTCCCAGCTGCCTTTTAAACATGCTGTGGTCCAGCCCTTACTTAAGAAGCCTAATCTCGACCCCACAGTGTTGTCTAATTTTAGACCAGTCTCTCATCTGCCTTTTCTTTTAAATGTTTTGGAAAAAATGGTTTTATACAGTTACAAGCCTTTTTACAACAGAACTCTGTATGTGAAAAATTCCACTCTGGTTTTAGATCAGGTCACAGTACTGAGTGTACACTGTTGAGAGTACATAATGATATTGCCTTGTCTGTAGATGCTGGGAATCCTACTGTTTTAATCCTTTGGACCTCATAGCGGCATTTGACACAGTGGACCATGCAGTCCCCCTCTCTCACCTGGAGCATTGTGTAGGCATCATAGGAGCTTTTCTGTTATGATTGGTGACCTCTCCTCGTCAGTTTCTCCTCTCTCTTGTGGGATACCTCAGGGGTCCATTCTTGGCTCCATTCTGTTTTCTTTATATAGTATATGCTTTTCTTAGGGGCTACTATAAGAAAGCACAACCTGTCTTTTCATTGCTACGCAGATGATTTTCCAATCTATTTGCCTAGGAAAGAAATTGCAAGTGTTGTACTAAACTTCCTGCTTAGTTGCATCATTGATATTAAGTTGTGGCTTTCAGAAAACTTTCTTAATTTGTATGGAGATAAAACTGAGTGTATTATTTTGTAGTACTTTAGGCATGCAAAAGGGTCCAGCTTTGAGTTTGAGAGCTCTGGCATCTTACACTAGGTCAGGCGTCAAAAACCTGGGGGTTACTTTTGATTGCAGCATAAAATTTGACAAGCAGATCAGTAATGTTGTTAGAATTAGCTTTTCGTTGGGCTACTGTAATGCTCTCTATGTTGGTCTGAATCGGACGTCCATCTCACGTCTTCGCATTTTAACAAATACTGTACATCTAGACGTGCACATATCACTCCCGTTCTCTACACCCTGCATTGGCTCCCGGTGCGTTCTAGAATACATTTTAAGATTTTATTGTTTGTTTTTAAGGCTTTAAATTGTCTGGCCCCGGAGTATTTGTCCGGCCATTGCTGTTGTATAAACAGAAGGGTGATCAGGCTTTTGCAGTTGCTGCCACAAGACTGGAGCAAGTTACCCCCTGATATTTGCACTATTACAGATGTAACTCTTTTTAGGTCCAAACTCAAAACTTATCTGTTTAGTCCGGCTTTTAATACGTAGCAGTGGTGTGACAATTTCATTCTTCTGTTTTTTTAAACTTTTTTCCAATTTTACTGATTTCAATTGTCACTATTTCTAGTATAAGATATGCGTTTTTACTCTTGGTTTCTGATGGATGGCACTTTGGATACCTGCTGGTTGCTGTAAAGTGCTTTACAAATACATTTTGATTGGTTGATTGATGGTAGAACCTCAGACATTACCACAAAGTAATGAAAGACGTGTGACATGGCCCCTTTAATCGTGTAGGTAACTGAATAGTAAGAGACAGGCATGTTTTGAGTATATGGACTGTGATTGATGTTTGAAGAGACAGGGTAGGATTGGCAAGAGTGTTGTTACTTGGAGACCTTTTCAGGGTACATCTCAGTCAAGGGAGTTTATATTTATCTCTGCTAAGCTATATTTATCCTGATGTATAGTATGTTGTGTGATCTTAGCTCCCTGATGGAAGGCAGTGTGTGTTGCAACCTGCTGTGCTGCCATGGGAGCCTGATGCCTGGATACAGTTGCCAGAACTGCAGGCGTAATTACAATAACGGGTCACTGTATATAGTGTGTTGATACCATTGAAACCGTGGCAGGAAAGCCTTTGAGCAAAGTTGGCTATAAATTGCTTGCTGTCAATTTACTGCCCACTAGGCACCTTTTCAAACGCATGCCTCCTCCAAAGCCACCATGGCGAAGTTAAAAGTTATGAAATATTAAAGAGTTCAATGTTGTGAGTCCATAACTCATTCCAGCAAGACTCACATTATGTATACAGAGCCTTTAATAATCGGCCCAAGCCTCCCCTGCTATCTTCACTCATAATTAAATGCAGACACCCATTTGCCTTCCAGACTTGATTTGATATTATTTATTTATCACTGGGGCAAATGTCAGCTTGTTTTTTTTCTTCTAATTTTGGCTGTGCAATTTGTGAGCATTTTATGCGTCTCTGCCTGCTTGATGCATAATCTATAAGAAATGTTCCAAAGATGCTCACTGTGTTTTTCTGTTTTCTTTCTCCCTTCCAGGGCTCCCCCCTCGTTCATCTGTGGATGATGTTCCTGATGACTGCGTGCAACGCTGAGAACAGGACAGTAAATCAGTAGGCGTTTTGTTGCCCCATCCTTTATCCTTCTCTCTCCCTCAAATCTGTCCTCCTTTATTCCTTGACAGAAGAACAAAAACGAAAGAAAATCCTGACTTGGGTCTTGGTACCAGAGCTTGTACTCCTCCTCCTCCTCCTCACTTTTTCCTTCTCCAACCCCCAAGCCTTGCCCAGATATGTGCCCCCTAACTCGGTCAGTGGCTGCCCCTGGCCAAGGGAACTCATTTCTCCTCATGGGGCTTTTGCTTATCATGAGCTCATCCTTCTCTGGAGGCCAACCCCCACCCTTCAAACTATTTGCTCCTGCTGAGTGGGGGCTTACACATCTGGCCATCCACAACAAAACTGGAGAAGTCTATGTGGGAGCTGTCAACTGGATTTTCAAGCTGTCTAGCAACCTGACCAAACTTCGCAGCCACATGACTGGCCCAGTGGTGGACAATGAGAAGTGCTACCCTCCACCCAGTGTCCAGTCCTGCCCTCATGACCTGGCCCAGATCCCCAATGTGAACAAGCTTCTTCTCATAGACTATGCACAGAACCGCCTCATTGCCTGTGGCAGCGCCTCCCAGGGAATTTGCCAGTTCCTACGTCTGGATGACCTTTTTAAGCTTGGCGAGCCCCACCACCGCAAGGAGCACTACCTTTCTAGTATGGCAGAGTCGGGCACCATGTCCGGGGTCATCATAAGCTCCCCCCACAGTCCGACCAGTAAGCTTTTCATCGGAACCCCCATTGATGGCAAGTCTGAGTACTTCCCCACATTGTCCAGCCGCAAGCTGATGGAGAATGAAGAAAATGCAGACATGTTCAGCTTTGTCTATCAGGATGAGTTTGTCTCCTCTCAGCTGAAGATCCCCTCTGACACTTTGTCCAAGTTCCCTGCTTTTGACATCTATTATGTTTACAGCTTCAGCAGCGAGCAGTTTGTCTATTATCTAACAATGCAGCTAGATACCCAATTGACTTCACCTGATGCCAGTGGAGAGCAGTTTTTCACCTCGAAAATTGTCCGCCTTTGTGTGGATGACCCCAAGTTTTACTCCTATGTTGAGTTCCCCATTGGCTGCACTAAAGATGGGGTAGAGTACCGCCTGGTGCAGGATGCCTTCTTGGCTCGTCCAGGCCGGCAGCTGGCCAACTCTCTGGGGATATCGGAGAATGAAGACATCCTCTTCACAGTCTTCTCTCAGGGTCAGAAGAATCGGGCCAAACCACCCAAAGAGTCAGCATTGTGTCTGTTCACCCTCAGGAGGATAAAGGAGAAGATCAAAGAAAGAATTCAGTCCTGCTACAAGGGATATGGGAAACTCTCCTTACCCTGGCTGCTCAACAAGGAGCTCGCTTGCATCAACTCGGTAAGTTCAAATCTGCTCATTGTGCTTTTAGAGTTCTCTAGAGTACTTGCATTCTTTGCAGTCTTTTTTGTATAGTGAACATTATGTTCAATAGTAAAATTTTGACATAGATACAGACTGCTTTAGCATTAGCGTTAATTGGCGCTTTAGGAACCAGCATAATGGAAGTATGACACCATTGCTTATGGCAAACGTGCAATACCTTTTCTCAAGAATGTTTACTGAACATTTTCTTTTTAACATACATTAGTATACACAAATAAAGTAGACATTCAAATATTTAAAACTAGTCCTGATGTCGGTGAGTGTCCCTGAAACAGTTTGTTCATTGATAATGACCATGGCTATAGGCCTGCACTGGTTAATATAGTATGAACAGCTCTTACTTCTTTCTCCCGTCATCTTCTATTTCACTTTTTTCCCCACTCCCTACACTTCTTGGTGCTATGATTTAGTCAGACAGGGGACATCATTAGCCCAGTCCTCTGGATTTGTGAAATGTCACTCAAGAGTAACGCGTGCACACACACACACACACACACACACACACACACACACACACACACACACACACACACACACACAGAGTTTGTTTTGGTGCACTGCAGTGTGAGATCCTGAGGGATAGCATAAGCTAGACTTGGATTTTACTAACTAATCCAAGGTGCATGGCCCTGCATGCGTTACAGAGGATCCTGCTCACACAGACAAACACACATGCACTCACACTGGAGACCTTAGGAACTGCGCAACAGCACACACTCTAGTTTCCTCAATTGTGGACACAGTGTATATACCTGCTCACACCTTTTTATTTTCTCTGACTTTCATGCCTTATTTTCTTGTCTCCCCTTGATTACCCACTCTCTCGGACTGCATCAGCCTTAGGCCTCTTATGTCTTTCATCCATCTATTAGTGTTAAGTTTACCTCAGTTTACGTTAACCATCTGTCCTTGTGTCTTCATTTTCCATCCAAAGATAAGGTAGTGGAATGGAGTTGTTGCAGCAACATAAACGCAAAAACAGCAATAATAGAGATAAATAAAGAATTAAAATAAATAAATAAGAGGTCTATTAAAAAAAATAAACTAAAACAAGATTATAATACAAAAATAGAACATAAACTATTCTAATCCCACTAATACTAATCCTGTGTGCCCTTTAAAATCACCCATCCCTCCATTCCAGCTCACTTTCGTAAAGTATAATTAATATTAATAAATAATTAAAAGGCCTGTAAAGCAGTTTTAAAGTCGGTGCACATTATTTTGTTTTGGTCTTCTAACAGGCATGCATGCGTCATTCACCCTGTGGTGCAACTAATGGAGTGGGATACTTGATAAGAATAGCACTCTTTCTCTGCATACGTCTTTATTAGCTTGAGTGCACAGGTGTGTTTTGTGTGGTAGCGATGTGAATGACCCAGCAAAGTCCTCTTCCACGTACCTTTTGTCCATTCGTTTGCCACCTTATGAAGATGTAGTCTCTTTCCTGTCCAGTAGTTTTCTCCATTCTTTTTTGTGCTTTTCTTTCTTTGTGCCAATCACACTGACAATAGCTCTGAGGCAACAAAGCAAGCTATCTCATTTATTTTAATTAGGCCTTTGCACTGGTGCAGCAGGAGCACTTGGTGAAGGGTGCTGTGGTACAAATCTCAGGTAAGTACAGCGAAGAACTTGACTTTACCTCTGTATGCGGTACAGTGCAACATCATCCGGTAGCTCACTGTGCTTGCCAGTTACAACTGTACTGTATGTGCAAATGCACATGCAGGGCAGATAATGGCATTGTTGATATGCTGCTTACCTTATCAGCATTTAGCTAGAGGGTAAAATTATTGCCATCATGATAACTCTCAATAGATGGACTATCTAACCTAAAAGGAGTCTAAATGGTCGTGCAGTCAGGGTGTTTCCTGGCTCAGAATAGGACACAATATGACAGGACAGCTTAGACGTGAAAGGGGAGAGAGACGGGAATGATATGCAGCAAATGGCTACAGTTCGGAGTTGAACCTGCTGCTGCGGTGAGGACTGAGCTTCTGTATATGAGCGCACATTCTACCAGGTGAGCTACAAAGGCACCCACTGTGTTACCTTATTTGACAGAAATCCGACCTGTTATTTCTGACAATGTAATAAACACACATGAATATTAGGCTTGAGTTAATAAAACCCTAGTTGACAAAACTAGTTAAAAAATTATAATATTTAAATAAATCACTGGGACTCTCCTATTCAAGTTAATGTTCAGCTTGTTCAACATTGTTTGGTAATTTGTTCTTAAACACATTTAGATAAGGTTTGAATTACCATTTTGGTACTGGTAATTGTCCTTTGGGGCTGGCTAAACCTCCTTAGGGGGCGCCAAAAGTTTCTCTATGCAGGTAAAAACCTGACAGTGTCTTTGCTTTTGATAAGGATCCAAACTAGGAATACTGGTTTGCATTTCTCCTAACATGGCCCTACCATCCTGCATCCTGTAGATCATTTAACTGGCTATAGAAGGGAAAGCACATGTAAAACCAATAATATTAAAGAGTGCTTCCACTTAAGTGTCCTAAGACTTACTTGTGAGCCAACATGAAGTGTGAGTTTTGTTCATTTTTACAATTATTTTGCAGAAAAAGCATCCCACCGTTCCACCTGTTAAACATCCTCAGAAAAAACCCTTGTCCCATATAAGCTGTCAGCAGTGAGGATGTAATAGCCTCGGAGATCAGCTGTTTGGCTGACCCCACAACAGCAGCAAGGCTTGGGGGGGTCAGCCTCAGGTTAATGACGTCTGCCACATTGCCCCTAAGCAGTGACCTGATGTCAGCTGCCCACTACTGACCTTAAACACAGTCAGTGATCTGAGCTAACTTAAATCTGATGTTTGATGCCTGATATCATTTTTCAGTGTGGGAGCTGGTGCTGCACAACATAACAAGAACAGAGAAACACAGACAAGGCTGACTCAGGCAGCACAAGTGAAATAGCAAAAGAAGTTGAGAGTTGTTCTAGCCAGCTAATAGAAGCCATTTTTCCACTATTTGCTACTGATGGCATTAGTTGGACTATAAGTAAAGGACTAACCTACAAAACTAATTCGTAGTCATCTCCCCATCCTTATTTCTTCACAGCTCTCTAAGCTACTGGTGTTTGGCACTGAACCCCACCCAGATTTTCCCAGCTACTCAAGGAATTCAAACGCGCTTCTCTAACCTCTAGGCTACAAAGGCTCAACTGCATTCAACTGCAGTGTGGGAAAGGCTGTGTGTTGTGGGGTAGGAGGGTGAATACGTAACCCTATGTTGACCCTGCAATAGAGCGGTGAAGAGGGCATGGCGGGAGGGGGGGCACGGGCTGGCCAGCTGTTAGCCACACAGCCATGATGGATGGCCAGGCTCTCTGTCATCTCCCTGTGTTGAGTTCATATTTGTGCTGGGTCATAATCTCTAGCCTGTGGCCGTCATTAGGGTGATGTGTTTATGGGTACAGAGAAAAACAAATGTTTTGGCATATTAGAAGTAGCTCTGTTATAAAAAGATGTGGGTAGCCCATACACGCACGCACTCACATATACACCATTCATCACCACAGCCCTGCTACCTGGCTATATTTGTCTGCTGTGTGTATGTGCACCCGTGTGTTTGTGTGTCTCTATTTTGTCCCTGAGCTTTATTAGTGAACCCCTGACCTTCTCCCCGGTTGGAGAGTGGATCAATACAAACCATTTCCCCACAGGGGGGGGAGAGACAGAGACAGACGAAAGAGGTGAGCATGAGAAAGGATGAACGAGTTTCAGGAGGTAAATGAGAAAGATGACAGGTGGAATCAGAGAGAGGGACTGGAGAGAAAGAAAGAGGTGCAGCCCGTGGGCAGGCGTAAAAATTAGAGGACACAGTGAGTTAGAGAGGGACAGTGTAACAGTTAGATGCCAAAGCAGGGCACAGGAGAGAGTAAGAGAATTTGATGGATGGTGTTGACTGGAGATGAGAGAGACAAAGAGTGTAAAAAATGAACAAAGCAAGCCACAGAAGATGCTTGAAGGAAAAAGGGAAGACATTGAGAAAGAAAGCACAAAAAGGAGAAAAAGTTAGCAGTGTTGTTGACTCTGTCCAGAATTCTGGCAAATTGGCAAGATTCTAGAACACATTGTACACATGACTATGACCATGCCTAGATTTGTGTGTTCAGGCCAGATGAAAGAGTGTGCTGGGGAGCCATGTTTTGTGCTACAGTCACAGCCAGCTAACTGGAATGTGATGTCGATGGAACGTTCTTTTTTTAACGATACGCGTTAGAATTTTAATTTGACGGAAAAGATCTCTCTTGAACTTGATTTGAATCAAACGTCATAACTTCTTTGAACATGTTTGAAATTAGATTTTCAACACCTGTGTGATTTTATGTTTTTTAGTCTTGACAAAAGCTGCCAGTGCTCCTAACTACACATAACTCTAGCTAGCAAGACAGGGATTTAAAGAAGAATGGGGATTTTACTGAAAGAGGAACAAACCGTTCAAACGGCATGAAGGGAGAGATGGAGAGAAGGAAAACCAGCCAAGGAGAAAGCAGCAAGCCTTTTACAGCCAGGGTGTGCTCGAAGGAGAGGCAGTGATTCACAGACGGAGAGAAGAGGAGGACGGGAGGAAGAGTGATAGCCCCAGAAATCTTTTTGCCACCACCACTGCAGAGAACAGCGGGAGAAAAAGGGCAGAAGACAGAATGAGGGGAGATAGAGGGAGGAGAGGAGAGGTTGATTGACCGCTGGCTGCTGCACAAATAATATCGGTGTCTGTCACCTGGCCAGCCCACTGTCCTCCTCAGTGGTGTGTGTGTGTGTGTGTGTGTGTGTGTGTGTGTGTGTGTGTGTGTGTGTGTGTGTGTGTGTGTGTGTGTGTGTGTGTGTGTGTGTGTGTGTGTGTGTGTGTGTGTGTGTGTGTGTGTGTGTGTGTGTGTGTGTGTGTGTGTGTGTGTGTGTGTGTGTGTGTGTGTGTGTGTCTAGGTGTTATAATACGGATAACAAGGAGGATTTAGGAACACAACAAAACTCTTTTGGTGTTTATCAAATATCACTAAAATCATGGAGGTGTCCTGCAATTGGAGGAAGTCAAGTCATCTTTTCCTTAATGACGATTTTCTCAACAGCAAGCAAAACATTCAACTAGCCGGCTGTAACCCTTGCCGTTAGTAGAAAACACGTATTTAGTTATAGAAAGTCATAGAATTTAACAATGGGGCAGCACAGGGAACTGTGATCATATTAGCTTGAGCGCACTGCGCGCCAGTTATTGGTAGAGATGTCCCATGACTGTCGGAAATATTTGCTGATCAAGGCACTTTCTAATTGCTAAGCATTTTTGGGTATTTCTTTCACATTAAAATTAGTTAAAGTAAGCTTATGGTCTAAACCCCATTTTAAATAGCTTTCTTTGTTAATGCTGAATATGAAGACTGGCCGACCTAATCCTGGCCACTCCTTCCTGCGCCCTTACTAATTGTAGTCGATATAAGCTTACTTTAACTAATACGGATGTTAATAATTAACCATTTAACCGTTAAAGGGACTGGACTAAACTGAACTGAACCGTTAACTGACAAGACGTAGTTTGACCGATTTTAATACCATCAGTTGAACAGTTAAAAACAATATTATTTAAATTACTAAAGGTTTGTTGCATGATCACACGGACACACAAGCTGTTGCAGGAAAGTGGTTACATGTTAGGGCGGCTTAATTAGGAAAAGAAATCCCAATTACAATTATTTTTGTAATTATGAAAGCAGTATTGGAGTGTGGAATATTTAACACAATTACTTATTGACTATTTGAATTATTGCATTAACTTAAAAAACTGTGAAAAGACATTTAAACTAGTTTAACAAATTAACAGTGAAAACATCTTGAACTGTAATATATGGCTTAATAATTTCCCCGTTTTAATTTTTAGCCCTATATATATATATATATATATATATATATATATATATATAATGTTTTTTCTTGGTAAGATTGTTTTTGGTGATCGTAATTGCAATTAATATTTGATTAACTCAGTTGTTTGTTGCTTGTCGGTTAACAGTCTTTTTTTAGCCACTGTAGCTTTAACTAATCATCTAGAAAAATAGAAACATTGGTTGACTTTAGGAAAAAAGGAGAAAAACAAACAACTTGGGACATTTCCTTTCCTCGCTGGAGGAACCATTTGTGCTTGTCTCTACTATTCAAAGTACCAAGCTTTCTCTCAAACAGCAGATGGATGGTGAGCTTTTGAACTTTGTCACAAGCCAATGCATCAATCAATCGAGGATCAATCAAAGCAACAACAAAAAAGCATTCATTTTATGCCGCCAGTTGCATGACAGTCAGTGTCAAAGGGGAGATTTGATGCTAAACCTAAAATCGATATGTAAGTGATCACTTGTGCAACGTAGTTTAAAAAAAAAATTTTTTTTGTTCCTGATTGTGCTCATTGCTGTGGTATTATCACACTGCTTTCACAAGACAATACTTGTGAGGCGGTGCGAGTGGTGCTGTGTTCTTCCTTGGGATATGTTTTAATGGATGGTTTTTATTTAGATTTTGGATGGTGTCTAGCATAACGACTTCATACACTAAACTATTCAGTCCTGTTTCACACTGAGGGTGTCACGATTTTCAATCTAAATTGATCAAAATTAATTCACAATCTTAAATATCCATTTAAAAAAAAAAATGAAACGGTCAATGCTGCCACGCCATAACGTCCGGTTGGCAAGTGGCCACACAGGCCCCCAGGAACAGGGCCGTGTCTTAATGCAACCGTGGGCTTAGCGGTCAGTGGTGGAACTGCACCCCTCGGACCCAGAAAAATGTTTCCCGGAGACTTTGCTTGGCGACAGAAACCTCCTATTTTCAGCAGAATAATATTTTTGGGGTACATCAGCTTACCAGTCCAATCACTTATAGGTTGCTGGTATAAAACGTCACATTTAAATATTGCAGCAGAATCCAGAGTTATTAAACTAGGCATGATGAAGGCAAGCAGATGCGCGGGACTAGGCCCACCCACGTCGCCTTGCACGCCCCCATTTCGCGTTCTGCCAAGCGGAGAAAACACACAAGCTGAAGTGCTGCGAGTCGTATCCCCAAACAGTCACAGCCAGTCAAAAAAAAGATATGACAGCAACTAAAGAAGCAGATGCAGGAGACCCATCGACAGAAACAGAGACGTATCTATTAAACGCACAACAACACAAACTACTCTTCCGTCTTCATTTGGAATTAAACTCAGCTCCTGCAAATGCAATTACAAGCGCCTTAGGAGTATTCATAGCTGCAGATATGCAATCTTATTCTGTGGTGGAAAACTCCGGTTTTAGGCATTTAATCAGCATGCTAGACCCAGTTTTATTGTTTTTGTTTGTTTATTTGTGAACTTAAATGTCAACTTCTGTGAAGAAGACTGCAGTTACAAGATAAATTAGATGGCAGGTTATTGTCCAATTTCTTTTTTAATTGTTATGTCCATTATAATTTAAGTTGTTAATGTTTTTTTTGTATTTGACAATGTAGTGTGCTAAATTGCAAACAAATGTCAGATATATTGCATAAAAGTCTAGTCTAAAAATGGCACAGCAACCTGTGCTTAAAAAAAATAAATGTAAAAAATCGAGACTTGAATCGAATTGTGACCTCAGAATCTAAAATGTAATCGAATCGAGGATTTGGAGAATTGTGGCACCCATTTTTCAAACAAACAGATATTTCTGCTGCTGGAACTAAGTTATCAGTGTACAGTGAGTCTAGTGCTTTTTGTCTAGTCAGCGTAGCTGCTGAGAGGAGCGTGGCTACCAGAGTAAGTAACGTCCTGTGGCGAGCTGCACCCTGGAGACTATTTACAGCAGGATAGCAGATGTTATGACCCGCCCTTTTACCTATGGCTGATAAGAACACACACTATCGGAGAATATTATACTCACTCACTGAATGGCATGCAATAGAGAACACAGTGAGTTCTCTTTATTTCTAGGATCCTGTATTTGCTCTCAGATACAGTTTTCCGCACTGCTGTTTCCAACAAATATTGTGCACGTCATGAGCCCACCTTAAGCATATTGTCATTACGTTCTTTCAGAAAAGACAAGTGGAATTGGCCAGCTCCTAACCTTATTAAATCCATCATTATGAATATCATCTAATGAGCGTAACTCACTTGTGGTCTTTGTAATACACAGTCCTATTTCTGCAAACCTAATCTAAAAGGATGTGCTGGCAAATGCATTTAAGTAATTAGACCTGATTAATTGAGCCGGAGTTGACGAGCAGAGTTAATCGACAGTCTAAATGAGTTGCGCTAGGAGACACGGATCAGGTGGGTTGCCTTAAACGTTATTGGTACTAATGGGTCATTTCAGGTTAAAATTTAGCTATTTGATTTGAAAATTGTAATTTGCTCATTTGTATGCAGCATACTCTTTTGACTGCGTGACAGTGGAATGTGTGAGCTAACAATGTCCCACCCACTCAAGTGTCACTTGCATCCAATTATTAAAGGACAATAGAAAACCTCTCTCTCTCTCTCTCTCTCTCTCTCTCTCTCTCTCTCTCTCTCTCTCTCTCTCTCTCTCTCTCAGGAGTGTTTAGCTCAACAAATCCTCATCTCTAGCACCCCTCTAATGATACTAATTGTCAGTGTAATTATGTATTGATCTGTACTGTGTGCATGGGTGGTGTGTTGCATACATCATTATAAGGAGTAATCAGAGAATCTGGGGCAGGGGTTGTGCCTGTATTGCGCATTCTAATAGTCTCGGTGTGTTTTGTTTATTTAACTTTTTTTTTAAATGCTCACATATGCTTCAAGCTTTATGGTTTGGTTCCCATGTTAATGGTCAGTTGAGGTCTATTTTTCATAATCATCTACCAGTCATACAGTGTTCCTGTATAGATACATTACATTTAGGGGTGTGTGTGTGTGTGTGTGTGTGTATATTTTAAAACCGCTGCTTAATACGTCTTGTTTGTTTGTTTCATAAAAAGAAAAAAGATCTTTTGCTGTGCAACCTTTAGATCTGCTGAACCAGTCTTCCACTGCTGGTCACTGAGCATCTCCGTCTTAACATTCGGGGTTAAGTACTTTGCCTAAGGGCACCTGTCGTGGTTTAGGATGGAGGGAAGATGTGTGTTACTTACTCACTTCTCCACCCACATTTTCCAGCTGGTGTGGAACTTTGAACTGACAATCTTTTAATCTCGGCCCTCTTTCTGTCAGCTTATGAACTGTATATTGGTTCATTTTCAACAGACTGTATGCTTCTTTGCATGCATTTTCAGGTTTATGTAGTCCTGTACATACCTCCATACAGTATATATTTTTCCTCCTCTGTCGCTTACATTCAGTTGGATTGTGGTCTAAACATGTGGTGACAGATTGTGGAAGCAGCTCTCTGGATAGGTGCCAACTCCTTGAGGTTTCACTGTCTGACTGGAGTGCACTCAACATAGAAATGACTGCCCTGCAATCCATGAATATGGAATTGGTGCAGTCATCTATTTTTCTAAATTATTAATCAGTTCAAGATCCAATAACATTGTAGAAAAACAGCTACAGCATCTTGGAACAAAACAATTCATGAATTGTAAATAGTTTGGACAAAAGTACATTTTTTTCAGACAGATTTCTTCTCCTTAAACCCCTGTAGTCTTGAGTTTAAAATCATCAGCCTGTAGAAACACTGCACTTTTCACTCAAGATGTTTTTAATGCATTTTGTCCAACACCTTTGAGACCCAACCAATCAAACACACTCTGTGTCCATGGCTTTGTCTCCATTGAGCCAGTGACGTCTGTTATGAGCCTTATGAGACTTTTACGTCTTGTTATCATAAACACAGAGGTTGTTTTAGACGTGTGCGAGTGTCTGCAAGTTGATTTGTGCTTGTTTTTACATCCATATGCTGTATTTTCAGAACAGTGTTCTCTTGGGGATTGCTGTTTATTGTCACAAAGCAGTGATGCTTTGAAGTAGTGAAGTTAAATGAATAGTGTTGGCTTGCATTTACATTAGCATTGCGTATTGTCTATTTAAACCATATAATTTGGCATAACTATTCATATCAATAAAACATCAGTGTCATTACAGTCGTAAGCCCCCCCCCCCTTTTTGTTGTTGTTGTTGTTTTTTATGCGTAATTTCATAGAACACTGACTTTTAGAGACATTTGTCTACAGTTTTAATTGTTATTAACACAGCCGTATATTTTTAAGCATGAGAGGCAAACCTGCATTTGTACCAGGGTTTTCGCTGGTAACTCTGCTGTCGCGACGGGCACGACGAAAAACACAGAAGAAGTTATTCAATGCAACTAACTTCAGTTGGTAGAATAATAGCGTGTGAGACGGAGCCTGCTGGACTCATTCATAATTACATAAATTCACTCCCCCTCTCTGCCTTACTCTTTTAATCAGTTATTCTTGAAAACAAGTGTAGGAGCTTTCACAGAGATACATTTTTTTTAAATACGTATATCCTGGGCTATTTATTTAAGATATTTTTCACTTAAATGTGTTGCAGCTGTATGTACAACATATTGGATTTAAAAAAAATCCAATAGACGTATTGGTATCGGCCTTAAAAATCCTTCATCAGTCGGGCTCTAGTCTGTTTGCTTGACAAGGATACAGCCTATGACTAGTGAGAAAAGCGGCAACACACACACATGCATGCCCAAAAGAACACAGGCAGCTACACACACAGATGAATGTAGGCTTGTCTCTAAACCATGCTGACAGCATTAATACCAGCCACTTCTGTCCCTCTCTCTTATGTCCTCGCCACTCCTTTCCAGCTCTTCATTATACAAAAACATATTTTTGGTGTCTTTCTTCTGCACAAACAGGTTTTATGTGGAAACATGGCGCCTGTGAATGTAACGAGCTGCCCAATGAATTCACGTTGCCAAATGAACTAGGGTTTTAGTGTTTGCCGTACATGTTTTCCTTATAGCTTAAAAGCCATAATTCAAAGCAGTGTGGTCAAACAACAACACCATGCTCCTGTGCATAAGCCCGTATTGTATTCTGCTGTTTCCGTATGTTTTTCTGAATGTAGGTTACTATTGACAAATTCCACTTGAGGTTACATGCTATGTGCCCAGACATACTTTCTTGACGTAATACGTTTAAGAAATAGCAATCATAGGGGATGATTATTCAACCATTTCCTCTAGCGTGGGCCAACCAGCACACATCTGTGAATAGTCAGTGTTATTGTGGGCTGGGATGTGTGGACACGCGTGTTTGGTGGCATATGAATGACTACATTTCATCATTTTGCAGCGTAAAGTGGCTGAAGCAGCTCCACCCAGGGGAAGCCACCACAGTTGTGGCTGTTAGCCAGCAACATTCAACTAGGTGTTTCTACCTTTATAACACACCTTTATTCATTTATTTATTTATATATATATATATATATATATATATATATATATATATATATATATATATATATATATATATATATATATATATGAGAGAGAGACATTTTTTCACTATAAATCTTTCAATACATATTTTGTGTGCAGTCCTCATATTGTATCAGCAGAATCTAGGTTACACATCCCTCTGTGACATTCCTCAGCTGACAGCTCACATACTGTGTATACACACTGTCATTACAATGCTTCACTCTTAGCCTGGATATGAACCCTTTCAAAACTCCCATTAAAGATCAAAATTTAAGGAGATTCTTTCAGTCTGGGTATGCAGCAGAGCTTACATTATTACATTTTGATAATCAGTTACCGGTCTTGGTCTTTAATGATAATCAACTGAAAAGATTTGGGATTTTGGACCGTTTTGAGATTTCACCTTGGGCTTTGAGAACTTGTGATGGCCATTTTTGGCTTTATTTGCTTCATTTATTTGCTACCTTTTATAGCCAAAGCAATTGATTTTTTGATTGATCAATAATGAAAATAAGCATAGGTTGCAACCCATATGCAATGTTAAAATGTACAATCTTTGTGAAATTTGTGATTAGAATAGTGGTAGGAAAAAAACATTAACTTGTGTTTTTAGTTTTTACACACTCTAAACAACTATTTTTTTGAAAGGGGATCTTAAAGTGTTCATAATATCCTCATTTTCACCTTCATAATTATATTTAGAAATTGTACCAGAATAGACTTACATGTTTAATTTTCAAAAATCACTTGCTGCGGCTCTTCGTGTGTTGAGCTCTGTGGTCTTTTTTACCTGTAAACATGAAACAACAAACACACAAAAGAGAGATATACTCTATAACACAGTAAAGGAAAGGGAAAACGCCAACAAGCATAATATGACCACTTTAAGAAGAAAAGACCAAGCACAACAGAACGGCATATTCACAGCTTTCATTCAGTGCCACATGCACCCTGTTAAAATCTAAACGAGAAACCTCCTCTTCTGCATTAGTATGACCCTGCTGCCAAAGTCAGTGGAAGGTTGTCGGCTTAACTCCTTCCTCCCTGACGGAGTTCGGCATCTTTGAAAACACAGCAGAATGTTAAATATGTTTTCCAGACAATAACCCTTCAGAGACCGCAGGGGCAATATTTTTTACATACTAGATACCAGCTCCAATTCACATGGGGATCTTTTTGTGTCTTAAATTGCGGAACCAACTTAAGAATGTATCCTCCATTAAAATGCTTTCCAACCTCAAGGGGAATGCCGTTTATTTCATGCTGATCCATGCTGTTTAAACCTTCTAGACCTACAAGAATGCTATATCACCTTTACCCTCCAGTGCCCTAGAGAGACTTGTATCGGCTAGTGTGTGTGTGTGTGTGCGTGTGTGCGTGTTTGCGTGTGCGTTGAGTGTAGTGGTGTTTTTATTATTATTTGTTAACCCTTACGGTCTCTTGGGGCTGCTATATACAGTATTTCCAATAGTGTGTCTCTTTCATAGAAGATGGATTAACCCGTTTAACTTGTTTTCCTTAGGCTCTGACGGCATTGGTTTGCTTGTGTGTATGTGTGTGGGGGGGGTTGACTCTAGTCCAGATTGATGGATTTCTCTTCCATGACTATATGGTTTAAAATGCTTGCCCCCAGTTGTATTTCATATTAAGACGACAGGAATTGTTTCGTTGCTTGTAGCCAAATCTCTGTGTACAAGCAGAAAGTATCGGGGAGGCTTCTGTGTGTGTGTGTGTGTGTGTGTGCGTGTGCGTGTGCGTGTGTGTGCAGGTTTACACGTCCTTACTTGTGTTTTTTTGTCGGTGTGTGTTATGGTGTCAGTTACCTTTTGTTCAGAGGAAATAAATTGCCCCCAGGCAATTAGTTGTTACAAAAAAAGATGTTTCAGGTAATGGCTGTGTGTGGTCCTGTCTCTCACACACATATACACACACACACATAGAGGCTTCAAATAAAATGTCCTATTTTTTTTGCTTTTGCCATGTCACATCACTGTACAAAGGAACAAAAAAGTAGAGCAAGAGCGGGCAAGCTCTTTGTTGATTCCATTTATGGTCCTACCAACCTGCACAAACACAAACACACACACTACAATCTTTGGAGAACATAATGCAGGTCAAAGAGGTGTGCTCAGGACAGAAGAAAGAGTAGCAACTAAGTGAGAGATGGAGGCAGAGGGGGACTTGCCGAGGAGGGATGGATGAAGAGGGAGATGCAGAGAGATTAGAAGTGAAGGGATGAATGGGCACAGGTAGAAAAGGACAGGGAGGGGATATTGATGCTTACTTAGTTACTGTATCAGCTGAAAGTAGATGGAGGAAAAAAGAGTGAGAAAGTAGTAGAAAAAGGGAGAATAACGGGTTATTGACATGTGCTGCGCTGCAGGCAATTTAGGCAGATAGGGAGGGAGAGAGAGTGAGGGAGGGGAGTGTTATCTTTTCTCCTCTGTGGATCAATCAGATGATGTAGTGATAAGACTGGATTACACTGCCATTTACACACTCCCAAAAAGTGTGTGTGTGTGTGTGTGTGTGTGTGTGTGTGTGTGTGTGTGTGGGGGGGGGGGGGGGGGGTGTCTCTGTCTTTCTCTCTCTCTCTCGTATGCGTCTGTTGGCAATGGTTGACACACTGACGCCCATTGAGTTTTAAGACAGCAACACATGCCTGTACTCGCATACATTTGGTCTCTGTCAAAAACAGTTTTGCCAAAGCAGCATCCAATAAGAACTTCTTTTGATTAACTCACAAAGGTGTTTATTATCAAACACTGGGCTAGTAGCTATTACTTTCATAAGCTGTCATTGAAACTATTATTTTTAATAAGTTAATAAAATGTCAGAAATGTCCATCACGATTTCCCAGAGCCCAAGTTGATGTCATTAAATTGCTCATTTCTTGAAAACAAACCAACAGTAATGAATTTACAATGAAATAAAACAGAAAATGTGGAATTCTCCCATTCGTGAATCTGGAAAAAGTCTCCTACACAATCCGTTATCAAAATAGTCAATTTCCGTCTGTGTTGGTTTACCAAAACCATTCATAATCTGTGGCACTTTAACCCTAATTCATAGGCAACTGATTATGCTCTGTGTTTGTGAGTGGTTAAGGCATCATATTGGGAGGCAGATTGCTTTGGACGACGGGGCCCTCGTGACACTGGAATGCTCCAGATATTGTCACATGGTCACCCGGATTACTGCCATGTCGCCGCCGTGACTGACCACTTAACCAAATGCTGAAGGTTTTGCACAGTGGGATTGCCTTCTGGGAGAAAGAAGGGTGTGTTCATGAATGGCTCATGTTTGAATAGGCTGCTTAACATGTAAGATAATCAAGTAAATTGTTAGAAGTTAGATGATGCACCTATAGTCCTGCCTGTATTCCCACTGTGATATAGAAACAAGGAACAAGTGGATTCTTAGATGCCTCTGCTGGCTTGAAGATTTTATTTGAGTAGCTTCCTTTGAAAGGACTGGGCTAAGGTGCATGATGTTGCTGCTCTCTTCCAGTCCTTCTCTCTATACTTTGAACTGTTTAACAAAAATACAGGCTTTAAAATACAAAAAAATAGATTATTTCAAGTGTATGCTGTGAATGAACTGAAAGTACACAAGATATAATAGACTTTGTGGTATTCTAGAACATCTTTATACACAATCGACACACCAAATCTAATTGACCCAACCCAAAGAAAGCGTCTCTCACTACTTAGATTTGTATTTTTCCTTATTAGGATATAAAATGAATACTATAAAATGACATTCTCAGAATCAGAATTGAATTTTGAAAAAGGTTTTTCTTCCATCAAACTTCTTGTCTGATAGTTGTCTGTTTTTTCCTTCCTCCAGCCCCTGCAGATAGACGATAACTTCTGCGGCCAGGACTTCAACCAGCCTCTGGGGGGAACCAGCACCATCGAGGGCACACCCCTCTTCATCGACAAAGATGATGGCATGACCTCGGTGGCAGCATACGACTACCGTGGCAACACCGTAGCTTTTGTTGGCACGAGGAATGGCAAACTGAAGAAGGTAGAAATGATTTTACATTTTTATTTTGCCTTTATCATACAATTTTTCCTTATCGTATAAATAGAATAAGCCAGTGGTGGTTACTGTGATTGATAAACGGTATGCTTGCAGCCTAATTGTTGTCACGAAGCACTGTGGAAGCACTTTTTACACTAAGATTAAATGCAGTCAGCTCCATTTTTCTTGCTATTGGCTATTTCCAACAGGGCATTCAAGTGCCTCTTTAAAACCTTTTCGTTTAACAAGCAATTTAAAGCAAGTCTGTGGCGACTCCCTCATCGATTGTCATGTTAGTCACGTCACACATAAAATGTTACTGCTGTATCCCAATGCCGTGTACCGCCTCGCCTCTAATTTTAAGAGCTTGCCTTCAATCAATCCAACAGCTATGACTGGTGAATGGCTTTTCTGTTCTGGTCAGCTGTGTAGTGTGGATTAATTCAGGTGGCTAGATTTACACTAAGACAGAGAGAGAGAGAGAGAGCGGTGATGGATGGATGCACTTCTCAACTTTGTGTTCTGGTACTAACTCTGCTTGAGTTAACTTTGTACGTATATAACTTAGTAGAACAGTTAAGTAGTACATTTCTTAATGGTTTTTGTTGTCCTTTTTAGGTATATCACCACACTAGCTGTTTGGGGTTTATGTCAACATCAGACACACATTTTGACCACACCGATGCATCATGTTGACATGTCGATTGTTAGTTTTACACTCTCTTACAATGTGCCATAACTAAGATTCTGTCAATGTAACATGCATGTATGCAGCCTGGGTATTTGTTACTATGTGTCATGTCTTGGTACATCATTAGAATTCACCTTGTTTTCTGCCCGCACTGCTCAAGACCTGTCATCCATTCAATATTATGAATGTATAATCAGGCTGTGTGTTTGTGTGGTTTTAATGTGTGTTTGTGTATGCACGCAGTGTTTGTGTGTTTGTCACTCACAGTACGCATAATAATGTGTACGCTTGTGATGGCATGGATTTGTTTGTGTGTTGCAATGTGGAGCGAGAGACAACAAACAATACAGTGTTGACTAAGATTCAGCACTGTGCATTTGTCAAAGTGACACCCATTCACTTAGCTTGGCAGTAGTCCCTTTATTTATTTAGCTATCGTCAAGTCTTTTCTTCTTTGCTGGTGTGCACTCTGGTTCAGGTGTTTGTGTGTGTGTGTGTCTGTGTGCGCGCGCGTGCGAGACAGAGACATCTCCTGGGAAAGTAATGCTACATCAGGTTGTTAAGGTTTGTTGTATAGGTGTGTGTGTGTGTGTGTGTGTAACAACGGAGCCAAAGAGCCTGCAGTTCTTTTGGCTGCCTTCTGCTTTAGACAGAAAACCTCAAAACAACAAGAAATCTGGTCCTGGAAAATAATCAATTTGCATAAAACCTGACATACAAGCACTTGCACGCATGCATGCACACACACATATGCACGCACACACAGAGACTAACAGAGACTCGCAGAGAATCCTAGCAGTGCTAGCAAAAATAACCGTAAGGCAGGAAGAGAAAAAAGACAAAGTAACTGAATCACAAGTGTGTGATAAAAGATTCTTTCTCACTGGTGCGTCCTCTTCTACTCCTGTGTTTTTTGCGGGTCATTATTTCCATAAGTATTTTTTATGTGTGCTTATTATCTCATCAGTGAAGTAGGTGTTTGAGTCATCAGGATCTGTTTTTGCATGAGTGTGTTTTTAGCTTTTGATGCTTTTGTGGGAGTGCATGCAGACCATGAGGCCACGGTGGAGCCGTGCCTGAGGGTGAGGAAGGAAGAAAGGGATAGAATCAGGGAGAATATTTATAGGATGGATGAGAAAGGGACAGGATTGACAGAATTTGAAAAAGCCAAAGCACCGTATTTGAAGGTACAAAAATAATAAGAAAACTTAATTCCCATTATTGATAATGACCATGTCTATATAGATACAAAATAAACAACCAGTGTGTGCCAAATGGATCCGTCTTTCATCAAGATCCTGGAAGATGTTTATGTTTAAAGTAAAATTACCTACATGTAACATTTAACATGTAACATTTACCTGGAGCATCTCTTCATTTGTAATTTGGCTGAACATGAATTCCTTTAATATCGTGTCTTATCAAAACTCACTCTATTTTTTACCCAATGTAGTGCTCAAGGTTGTCAAGAGCAACAAGAGAGTGGCACAAACAACATGTTTAATGCACTAATGAAGTCCCTCTGTGCTGTGAGCACACACACACACACACACACACACACACACACACGTGCACACACACACACACACACACACACACAAACGGGACGCTAACTAATGACTACTGGTATGAGGGGACAATAGGAGAGATACAGGAAGAGGAACGGAGATAGATAGAGCAGATAGAAAGAAGAGCAAGAAGAGGCGGGGGAAAGAAGGAAGTGATGAAGAGAGGTGATGTTCACTGGTGTGATTAACTAATTCCAGCGGTCACTTGAATACCGCTGTGGTCAAGGACACAGCAGTGGACCGACCATCCACTAAACTTAATATTTAGGATTAAAAGCCTCTATTACCTTTGACTGTTTCATTATTTCTGTCTGCTTGGCCTGGCTTGTCATTGGTCACTTTGTGAGCCTGTTGATCTGTTAGCACGCTAGCTTTACATAATGTATCATATCTCACTTCCTCCTTTTTATGTCATTCCATTTAAAGAAACACCATGTCATAGTTGCCTCTGTCTGTGTTGTAAAGCAGTGAGCAGATGGACCTTGACGTGATTCTTTCTGTCACTTCTGCACTTTTAAGGGACTGTTGAGCATTGACAATGAACGGGCATTCACCATGACCCACGCACACTTGCACACATATATACAATGTCAATAGGTGGTCCAAGGACACCAAACAAAAGAGAGGATCCTAGTCAATAATCCAATAGCTATTGTATAGGCTTGTTTTGAAACTGCACACACATTTACACATAAACACATGTTAGGATTCCTCAGCTGCGCCCTCCATCAGGGGGCCAAATCGAGCCATCTGCTGTGTGTATGGGGCCAGTGGGCCAGGCGGTAGGAGCCTCCAGTGCCCGCTGTGTGCCCATTGTGGCCATGCCGGGCTCAGGTGGGTAGTTGCTGCCATTCATCTGATCGGGGCATCAATGCCGCTATCTCAAGGTTTCTACAACAGCAGGAACAGTCCGTTCCAACATAAGACTTTAATTGACTAGTGTAACAACAGAACACAATGGAAAAGTAAGACTGTTGTTCAAATAAAAAGGTAAAAGTTGTTCAGTGCAGAATTAAAGTCCTTTTAAACTGATTCTTTAAACTGAGTGCAGCAGAAGCCTATTGGTTATTGTTAAAGTCTACCAACTAAAAGATAACTTGATCAACCTCTGCACCAGCCAAAGTGTTACTATAAACTAATTAGCATTGGTTCCTCGAGCAAGAACATGAACCAGTATCAGCTCTGTCTGTCTGGTCACTAGTTCTATTTGATAAAAACTATTATAAAGATAAGCAAGATAAATAACGACCATGATAACAATCTAAAAAAATATAATTAAATACTTGCTGCAGTAGTTGACCATTACATTTGTTTTTGTGTCTGTGTTACTGTGATTTTATAGTAACTACACTGGTCACGTCACAGGATTTTAGGGGTTAATAACAAGTGACAGGTTGTCGTTTCTAAGTGTATATTGCTGTGGAGGCACTGATGTATTCCACTGGGACTGTGGGTGTCACCATCAGGAGACTGATGTCGTGAATGTCGTGGCCTAATTGATGATTGTTATTCTACTTGTGCATAATTCTGCCCTGTCAAAGTGTGTGTGTGTGTGTGTCCACCTCTCAACCTTTTATAACCAGGACTTCCACCCAAAAAGGAACAAATCAACACACTGTGGAAACACCAATAATATTTGACCGGGTGGGGTGAAGGAAAAACAAATTCTGTGTTAACTCTTTCTATCACTCTCAGTATGTGTGTTATTGTTCTGCTCAATATGATTTTGAACTGAAAGTCCTAGTCAGTGAATATGCTATAGTGACTTTGTTCTTGTGTGTGTGTGTGTATGTAGTCTGTGTCATCATTTGGCTCAGCCAGCCGTGCTATGAGTTGTGTGGCCCGGGCAGCAGCACAGAGGCTGGCTTTGTGCAGGCGTTGGGAAGCCCTCGGTCATTAGTTCACACACACACACACACACACACACACACACACACACACACACACACACACACACACACACACACACACACACACACACACACACACACACACACACACACACACACACACACACAAATGCAGAACGGATGAGAAAGAGACTGGGGAAATGGAGATGTAGAGAATGATCAAAGGGATTAGATACGTTCAAGTGAATAGAAGTCAAGACCAGGCGCACAAGACAAAACAGATAATTTACACTTTGCATTTTACTTGCAAAGAGTTTTTCCTCTTAATTTAGCTCTTTCCCAGAGCACCATCAGTCATCCAATCTTATCAGGATGTTACCAAATTAACAGCAAAATGTGTCATTTGACACATCTGACAGCACAGCTTTTAAATTACGTTTTCAGATTACATATAGCCCTATTAAGCCATAATGTGAGTGGGAAAAGCCAAGCATACAGAGTATATCTTTTCTTATTTCAACACAAGATCCCTTTCTTAGCATTCAACCTAGCATGAAATCAACTTAATCAATGCTAGCTTCCCGTACAGAGGATGATGTATGGTTTCTGCATGTGCTATCTTACCCAGGGCTACTACGACGCACATGACTACCACAGGTGGGATCTGGGTCAGTCCATATGTCTAGATCTGTGCAAGGTTTTGAGAATTAAGTGGGTCTTTGTATGTTTGCGTCCTGCTGAAGAATGTGCATATCAATTATCTCTCGTTATTGCCCGTTTGAGTCTTTTCCCCATCTGCTGGCTGGTCCACTTGTGTGGCTAACTGAACCGAACAAAGCCCACAACATTTCCCTGTGGACGCTCACAAACATGCACATTTAGACAGAAAATATAAAAATACAGGTGCGACTTCAGGCCTCAGGTGCAACCACCTCTGCTCTGAAATCAGTTTAGGAGTAGCAGCCAAATAGATGGTTGGATAATATGCGTTTAAAAAAAGTCTAAAAGGCACCCATAACTCTCATTCTAACTCAAATAGCCACTGTAAGACTACAGTTATGAATAATAAAAAGGAATCATCCATTGCTTTTTCACATTGCCTCTCTGCTTCTGCTCTCTCAATTTTTTTGGTTTTATCTGCTCCTTACATATTCTCTTTAGGCTCTCTCTGTCTATCTCTTTCTGTGATCAAATATTCCTCTCCCTGATAATAGTTGAGCGTTGTGTTCGTTGAGAGGAGATGTAGTGAGCTCTATTTTTTTCTAATCATTTTCTCTCATTAAAGAGCAGGGCAGAGCGGACACACATACACACAATACATAACAGTACGTACATGTATGATTTTTTTTAAAATGTAAAAGTAGGTGCACAACCTTTTATCCATTTACTTTCACATCTTACACACACACACACACACACACACACACACACACACACACACACACACACACACACACACACACACACAAATCCACCCACTCAGTCTCATTAAACCAGTGTCTCTAACTGCACACTTTTATCCCACCAGAGCCTCATTTGCAATAACGATCCATATTTCCTACCAGACTACAAGCACTGGTGACATTAAGGGACAGTATGAGTTACTGCAAGTTGATTGTACTCAAATGCAAATCTTAACGAATGTCTCTTAAACTCAGCGCCAACTATTACTCAGTAATTTCACCAATGCGGTGTAAAATGTTCAAAGCTAATCACTTTTAAAGCGGATGATAAGTTACAGTTGGCTCCTTTGTTAGCTAATGCCATTGATAAAAACAGTTCAGCCCTTGATAGTCTCAGTGCACTAAATGCACTTTAGCCCGTCCAACAGCGTGTGACTGCACTGCATGTTACTCATTCACTACCTTGGCGTTCCTATCCTAAATCACCACTACCAGGGGTTAATGAGGCAAAGTAAAGAATACAGGAGAGAGGTAAAGAAAGCAGTGAGAAAATGAGACTAAACGAAAAGAGAGACATGGGGGAAGATGAATTATGAATGTACCATGTTAGAATCCATTTTTAAGGGAAGATTAGCAGAGTCTGGATGCAAGCTGGGATGCTCACATGATCCAAGTGAGGACAAGGGCAGCCTGTTTCTAGGTCATCTCCATTAGACATCTTGGGATAGAACATCAAAGAATCCCTGCTTTTCTTGCAGTGTTACATTTGTTTAACTTTTTTCAGTGTATCTGCACATTATACTCTCATATGTTATAAGTGTTATGATTCCATATTGAGAAATATAAGGGAAGCTTTATGCATTAGGCCAAAGATCACAATTTTTTTACCACATTATTATATTGGGCCTCAAAATAATGTTTGGTCAGATTTGCAGCAAATTGTCATTGGTGCTGACATGGGTCATGATTTGTGCTCGTAGAGAGGGAAGTTGTGGGTAGAGGATTTAGTGTCCTGGCATATCTCTTACCATGCCAACATATTCAGCCAACAGCACACCTGGTGGATGGCGTAGTGCCAAGGCTCCATGGGCACACTCATTTCTGGCAATAAACACACACACACACACACACACACACACACACACACACACACACACACACACACACACACACACACTGACACACACACTGACACCAGAAGGGATGTTGTATCTCAAGCTAACAAGCCAAAATAAGCACACTCATGCAGGTCTATACAAACCTGGACACACACTGGGGCCTGTTGGAGTGGTGGCACTGTGTCCAGAGGGTTAGGCATGACTGGCACAGCGGGCATAGATTACCTTTGGCACACAGTGGCTGTATCTACATACAGGCACACACACTCTCACACAACATCTTGCATGCTCATTTCCTTGCAATTATGCCCAGCAGCTCACATTACATGCCTTGGCTTAGAAAGAACTGTCTTTAAATGACTTTACAGCTCTCCACAAGCCCTTAACAACAGCATGTGTAAGCTACATAACCCCAGCCATTAAGTGGCAGGAATGATCATCTGTTTATAGAGAGATACACTTGCATGGAAGTAAGACATGTAATGGAACAAGACACAGCACTTTAATGTTTCCCTTAAATTTCTGTTAATAACAAGATGTGGGAAGCTTCTTCATCTTCATTATACCAAATGAGTGTAAATGAGTGTAAATATGTGAGTTACTATCAAATTAGCTAATATACTGTGAAGAATGCAGACAGCACTAGACACACATGCACACTCTCCTATGGGAAGCGACTGTAGCAGGCTTATCAGATTACCCATTGCCAAGCTAATAGATTCTTAATAGATTGTTTTTGATTAGTTCCTCTGGTTTAGTGGTGTTAAGATGATTAACGATTGTGCGTATAGAAACAAATACATGTTCACCTGCATACATTTGCATATAGGGTTTTATTATTAGTTAACAAATGCGATTACTGGACAAAAAATTAGTTTGTTGTTACCAAAGTGTCATCACACCATATTATATACTTTAGAAGCATTTCAGGGCCACAATGTTCCAGCTGGGCATAGAGTTCGCTCTCTCTCTTCCTCATACAAACACCCTTGAGGCACACACACACACACACACACACACACACACACACACACACACACACACACACACACACACACACACACACACACACACACACACACACACACACTACACACACACTACACAAACAACTCCAAATGCAACAGCTCCCTGTGTTCATCCTTCTCACACAGCATGATGGCGTCTCCCGCCGTCTTAACTAATTACCCCCCTGCCCTGTGTCCCCCAGAGGGAAAAGCCTCAGCCTGGAACCTTTTCACAATGTTAGCTGGCTCGCTAACTTGTCCTCAGCCTGCCTGTCTTTAGCCTGCTCACCTTCTGACCACTGCTAGCCATATTGCACTGCCCCCATGGCTAATCCTGTTAGCATACTAGCTGGTGATAGCCAAGCGGAAAGCCAATCCCCCATGCTGGTCTAATAACCTCTGGCTAATCTTTAGCGTAACAGTTGGATAAAAGGAAGCAACTTCAGTTTCTGTGGCTCATTTGTTATTAGTTCATTGTGTGCAGAGCAGCAAGTCCACTCTAATTATTCAATTGAGATTTCATTTGGTGCTAATTAGAGGAGCAACTTGTTCCAGCACTGGCTTAGGTTCTTGTTTTTAGCGTTAGTGTAGCTAGCATAGAAACAGCTAATGGCTCGATTATTGGTGCAGCTGACCTTGTGGCGTTACCATTTCCATCTGTTAAGCCCTTAAAAATTAAGAATTAGACATTTAGGAGGAGGCCCACTGGGCACAGAGTGTTGTTCACGTTCTCTCTGAGGGTTATGTCTTTTTCAGCGCCCCTCTCTTTTCTATTTCCCTGCATTCCTCCTTCTCTCCCCATCCGCAGTGTCTGAGAGAAAGAAAGAGCTCATCGTCTCTTCTTCATGGTAAAATATTTATCCATCCTTTCCTTTGGCTCAAATGTTTCATACTGATGGAGTCTTTAATTAGTCATGTATGCATCTATCTCTCTTCTCACTGTCGGTCTCTTGTCCCCCCCCTTTCAGTTTTTGTCTCTTTTACCCAGCCCCTCTGTTTTTCTCTCTCTTTGATTAACTCAAACCATTGCTATTCTCTTTCTACTCCTCTCTTTTCTCCATGGAATTAGTCATTAGCTGACTGACGGAGCTGATTGCATCTATTCCCAAGGCTAGCATTTGTTTGTGCGTCTTCTTTCTTTCCCTCCCTCTTCCAGTCCTCTCTTTTACTCCCTCACTCCCCAACCACTCTCTCTCAACTCAGCCTTTCTCTTACTCCTCCCTTCATATTCTCACTTCACCTAGCTACTTTTCCTTTCTTCACACCATCTCTACCATAAAATGGACCTGGCCACAAATACTGGTTTGCATTGCTAAGTTAGCAAACCAAGGTACACTCTCCAGAGTCTTTGACATACTTTCTATATAACCTTAATTGCACAGTGACATTCTAAATTGGCTGCAGCCAATTAAGCCCTCACTATTATATTGAATTGGTCATTTAGCTTGGCTACTGTTTGAATGAAGCATCTCCCTGGACATGGTTCAGTTGGCCTCTGACAGCCCATGTGGCCATTTCAGCGATAGGTTCCTCCTCCCTGTGGGTTTTACAATGTTCTGGCCAGCTACTGACACTGCCAAGATGGAGGTGTCTCTGTCTCTGTGTGTGGGTGTGTGTGCGTACATGTGTGTGTGTGCGTGGGAGGAGGAGATATTCTCCTCTGTCTCCCTTCCCCTATCTGTCACCTCTCCCTCCAACCATCCTCATACCCCTCTCCTTCTCCGCTCCTCCGTCCATGTGTTGCTGGTGGATTAGGTTAATTGAAGCACTGCAAACAGGGTCCCCAGAGAGAAGCTGCAGACACGCACACATTTACACTCCTCATTAACAGATGGAAGTACACAAGTGCACACCATAGGAAAAATGGGCAGGGAACACGAGAACTCTGCATGAAGTGCAGCAGTTTTTGCATGTGCAGTAACTAAGGACAATATACAGTATATTACAGTGATGGTCATTATATGGTCTTGTTAAAGCATCATGGAAATACTTTATGAACTGCTTTCTTGCATTGTACACCAACTAAAATCCTCTTTGGTGGATTTCAATGGATATTTTTAGAGAGTGAATTATTTGTCATTAGTAAAGTAAAATCCATGTAGCTTAAGTCCATGTAACCCCACCCCACTGTTGGATGCTAGCCCTGCATCTTCAGCCTGTGTTTGCTCCAAGCTTCAGCCTTAGGACTCCCAGCTGTGTCATCATCCATAAGAGCCTTGTGCCGTCTATTCATGGGTCACTGGCAGGGAACTAGTGGCCCAGAAACAACACAAGACCGTCTTACTTTTGTGTGTTTATGAGTGTGTGTGTGCATGATCTGAGAGAATACAGTTGATAAGGTTTCTTACTGTAGTGTAGCAGTTAGGGTGTTTTAAAGACATGATTGGCAGAAAGTGTTGGGCTCATCGTGCCTTTTTGCAAATGCACCATTATTCATTTGGAAGAAGTCCGCTCATATACCGTGTGTGACTATGCACTGAAGCTTGAATGTGAGACTCATAAATGTCCCAGACACAAAAATGAAATGGGCAGAACAGATGAAAGGGATAGCAGAGGATGGACGGAACCCCTTCATCCTGTCATAGAGAAAGACAGGAAGAGAGGGAACGCTGTGTCAATTGGTAGGAATTCCTTCCGGATGTTTCTGCTTTCAGGATATTGGATGTGTCTCTGGAAAACTGCCTGGTTCCAGGGAAACCTATTGGATTACTGATAACCTTGGAATGGATAGGGCCAGCACAGAGGGTGTGTATAAGAGAGAGAGGGGGAGAATGCGATGAGTGCATGGGCTTCTTCTCTCTTCTTTTTCTTTTTGAATTCTGTTCTTTCTCTCACTCAGTTGTCCCTCTATTGTATTTCCTTGTAGTTAAATCAATGACGGATCTGACGTTACATAAGAGTGTACCTTTGGCTTTTATTGTTGCCTCTAAATTGTATTTGTCCTCCTGTGCCATTGTGGGGGTATGGCTTTCGACTGCACCGATGCCCCCGTGAGAGACCTGTTTTATTACTCTTCAGAAGATATCAGAGGGTTTTGAGCACACAACAATAAACACAGTCACACCCGAGCACACACAAGCACACACCCAATAATAAGGCTCCAATAACATAGTGGTTTTTACTCCAAGTTGTCTCCAAATCCCCCAGTGGTGGGCTTGCTCCTCGGTTGCCATGGCAACAGTAGTCAGGGCAGCCACGTCTGGTGATAGTGAGGAAGAGGAAGGAAGAGAGAGTCACAGGGAGCATTGATGTTTGTGGTGCAGGCAGGGGATTGGAACACAGTCACAACATTGAAACTGGGTTGCTGCAACGTTGCAGTTTGAACTGGGATTGGAAATAAGTGGGATTGTAGGTCGTGTGTGTGTGTGTGTGTGTGTGTGTGTGTGTGTGTGTGTGTGTGTGTGTGTGTGTGTGTGTGTGTGTGTGTGTGTGTGTGTGTGTGTGTGTGTGTGTGTGTGTGTGTGTGTGTGTGTGTGTGTGTGTGTGTGTGTGGAGCGTAAGAGCAGGAAACAGAAATGTGAGGAAGAGAGAGATTTAAACTGCAGAGACAGCACACTCGCTCATTAACTCCCTTGACATGTTCATTCTGTCTTCAAGTTTGTGCGCTCAGATGAGCTCTGTGTTTGTGAGGACATGCTCAACCATGCACAACACAGTGGCTGCAAACAGGATTCAATCTACACTCTCTATTGCTTTGATATAACATCTGATTACAACTGTGCCATGTATTCTGGCTCTAATACCTAAATGTTCCTAATTTTGTTGTAAAACCTTGTAAAAAAGGGAATTATGTAATATTTGACAATATAAGAATAGTGATAAGTATGTTTTCCCCCCTTCCTTTACTATCATTCAAAAGCTGTCTTTACATTTCTTGACTCTAAGGCCTGTAATGCCAGTGGGTTAATGATACTCAGCTGACAGACCATTACCATCGCTAGCAAAATGTGAAAAGAATTCCAGTAATGGTGTTTCAGGGGGAATCTTTTCTCTCCTCTCCATATATATACAGTACAGAATAGCGCCGCAGACACCCGATGCACGACAAACAGGCAGTTAGTGTCAGGACTTGGATGGAAAATCCATAGTTTCATTACGGGCCCAGTGGTATGAATGTGACCGGGAGGCGACCAAAGCTCTATCATGGGCCCTACAGGAGCCAAAATGGCTGCATTTAGTGATGCGGTGGAGTGAAGAGGAGGCAAGAGGGTCAAGGCTGCCGCTGGGAAGGAAGTGTGTTAGAGAGATGGAGAGAAGCAGCCAGATAAAGTTCATGTGCAGTAACTGGCACAGCTGCAATTGTACCCTACTCGCCTTCTTTCTGAGACTTTTGCCACGGCGTCTGTGTCAGTGTGTCACAGACCTCACAATGGGATTTGACATAAGTGCTGTGGGTCACATCATAATGACATTTATTACACATATCCTTGACAGAATTTCCTAGTGAGGTTATTTAACCCACACAGTGCTTCCTATACCAGAGAATTTTGAATGCAGCAGTGCCGATTGCTCTTAACTGTAGTCCTTTTAAATACCCTGTAATATACTGAACATTCACCGAACTGTAGCCAGTCACACTATTAATGTCATGCTACTGCAGTGATTTGTCTTGAATGTAATACTGACTATGTACTCTTGCATACAATGTTAACCTAAATCAGTTCTACACTCACCGGTACACTTTACATTTTACTTGGTGTGACTACAAACATGACATTACATGACACTACTGGAACAACATCTAAACAATAAACCCCCCGTTATGCCTAAACCTAAACTTATCATGCAGAGATTCCTTTCACTTTTCAATCACTAAACATTAAGGAGCACATTTAGGAGCACATTTAGGAGCACATTAAAGGCACAAATCCTCTTGAAATTATTGGAAAGAGCCTGGGGAGAGTATATTCGGAAGAAGGTAGCTCTCAGGAGCTCTTGGCTATTGTCTGTCCCTCTAGTTGAGTTAAGAGGCAGGCTTTAAGGGAAATTAGCTTTCGATTGCTCCTTCTGATAAAGTGGTAGGGTTATAATTGTTAGTGACCTCCAGGACCAGAAAGTAAAGATCAGGTGAGACATATTGTTCGCAGTAATGTGGATTGATTTGAAAATGTTGTTTATGTTCTGAAAGTTTTGTGTCCACACAATGCTTACACCGTCAAAACAATCTCTTCTTCCTCATTTAGTGGCATCTCGCAAGCAAGAAAATAATGTATTACAACCGTTATGTAACTGTGTCAACAAATCCAGCTCATACATATACATATCTGTGTGTGTAAACTTTATAGACCATTTTTGCAGATTATATACATAGACCGTTATGAATTTACACTGTATATGTTTTTTCATCATCCAGGGTAATACAGGGTTAATATTGTAGCTCCTTAACCACTTGGGCACTTTCATCATCCATTCCTCCACCCACCTCACCCATCCCCCTCACTGAGTCCCCTGATGAATTGGCTGCTGTATTTTTGTCACACTTGCACTTCTACGTGTACCTAACCAGATGATAGAATGTCAAACCTTGGAAAAACTGCCTGATTCTTCTGAGAGAAAGAGTTGAGTGGGGGATCATATAGGAGAGCTGGAGCAGGAGGGAAGGAGATGAGAGGTGACACACACACACACACACACACACACACACACACACACACACACACGTAATCAGAATGATTGCTAGCGGCTCTGACTCCTCTCATTGCATCATCTCTCTAATGCATTGGTCCTGCATCACACTCTCCCGCTGTTTGAGTGTGTGCCTGTGTGTCAGTTTCCAAATGCAGAGTCCTCAGTAGACTAGTAAAAGCCACAAGGGGCATGTCCTGATGTTATGAAACCTTGGATGTTTACCAAAATGTGTGTTTGCAGGTTTGTTTACGGCCTTCTGATTCGCATTGAGTTAGGTCTGTTAAGTCCACAAGTGCTAATATGTGTTAAACATTTATCATGGAGGGACTCTCTTCCAAACACATTTATATAGAGCCAATTTCATTAACAGTCAAACCTGAATTCAGTGAAACATTTTTGCGATAAATAAATGGAGTAGTGAATGAATGGATGCCTGGGTAGATGGATGTAGTAGCTGAACAAGTGGGTATGCAGCTTTTAAAATGCACCAGCAAGCATTTTTGTTCCCAATCATAAACATATGCATATTTTTGAGTGCTGACTTAACTGACGTGCAAGTTTTCTCCAACTCCCTAGTTATGACTCTCTTTGGAGACACATACATTGACTCACACGGATACACACACCCTGTGACTTGTTCTTCATTCCCATATCCTCTCTTCAGAGAGAGCGATGGAGCCAGGAGCAATGCAAATTGAGTAAAATGTTCCGGAAAGTGGCTTTTCCCACTGGGACTTCTTAGCTACATCTCTGAGTTAGCACTCTCTCTCGCTCTCTCTCTCTCTTTCCGTGTTTATGTTTATGTGTGTGTGTGCGTGCGTGCATGCATGCATGTGCGCAGCCACAGTTCTTGCTCTTTTATTTGTGGGTGTGTGAACGGCAATTGTTCCGCATGTACGTGCATGAAAGTGTGTGCACTGAATGTGTGTGTTCATCCCCATTTTTCCAAGGCTGGTTTGTAACCCACAGCAGATTTTAGGGTAGAGAGAGAGAGAGAGAGAGAGAGAGAATGTAGCAAGGTAATGATGGATATTGAGGGGCACATTTCTGTAAGAAATCAGTAATCAGCTGCAAAAAAAAAAGCCTGCCTAGTGGTCAATTGTACCATCGCTATAGACAAAGAGAAAAATACAGCTTAAAGAGACTGATAGAAATAAGGAGAAAAAGAGAGGAAGGATGAGAGAGAAGAGAGAAGACGAGTTTTCGCTGGAGGGAGACATTAGTGGGCTTATCGTCTGATATTTTCTCAGTGATAGTTCACAGATCTTCAGAGACCCACCAACTCATCCTTATAAATAAGGCCTACAGTCTTTACTCTACAACCATAATCCACAAAGTGGACAATGACAAGAATAGATCTCAGATTATTTTTTAGGTACTGCTGGCAACTCACAGGAACCTCTGATTTCACATCTTATTGTTTTCTTTGTCTTTGTGATTGAAAGCTTACATTATCTTTCATAAGCTGCTAAACTTAAATGACTTTGAGAATATTCCACAGTGTTGACATGACATTTAACTACCAAACAATGGATAACAAAAGTGAAAAAAAATCTAAATCCTGCTCCTTTTATAATCAGGTTTATCAGCTTGTAGCAGTTAAAGTCGAAGAACATGACAGTTTGAATGGCAGAAAAAAAGTCTTTCATGGAAGCACTGCATCACATGCCCTCCTGTGGGAGGGAATCAAGTTTACCTCTAGATGAACTTGTGAAGTTGGTATGTTTTTCTGGCATTAGCTGTGGCTCCCACTATGTCCGTTGCGGGGGTTGTATTGTGCTCGTTTGAATTTATTGCCGTGTGTGTGTGCGTGCGCGCCCAGCCCAGTTAGGGCGGACATTGAAGCATTGCCCTTCCGCAAATGGGCTGTGGAAAACCTACAGGTTGGACCATCTGCCTCTTGCATGTGTGGGTTTGTGTGTGAGCGTGTGTGTCTTATGACTTTTTTCTGAATAGAAAGGTATTGTCTATTCAAAGTTTGTGACCTGGCCAAGAGCAATTTTCCCAAGTACACGCACACAAATTGTGGATTTATGCAGCGGCTGGACACTCGGCATCGGAAAAAACTCGGAGGATGCAGGAGAGGAAAACAATGGGACTGTGATACTTAGTTTTACTGGAAGTGACGCAAAGGAGGAGGAAGAGGAAGAAAAGAAAGACAAAGAGGCAACCTTGTAAGAAAAGGCCAGAGAATGGGCAGGGTTTGAGAGGCAGAGCTGTAGATAGTTTAAGGCTGGAGGGAGGGAATGAGAGATAGGGAACAAAACAAGGTTGTGAATGTATTTGTGAAACAACACAACTGCTGTCTGTCCTAATCTTCAATCAGTGAGTGTGCAAACATCACCATAAAGCCAAGTGAATTGCCTTTTGAAAAGTGATCTAAAATCCTATTCGTATCAGCAATATTGCATTATAAGGATGTGGGATACATTTTCGTCGGGCACTTATCTCAACAGCCAGGCAAACGCAGCACCATTAGACATATTTACATCAAATCCCTTCCTTCTCTCTACATCTCCCCTGTGTTGTCTCCCAGGAGGAAACCAGCAAAGTGTGTGTTTTTAAACGCAAAAGAGCGAGCCATGCCATCTGTAACACACTTGTTTCTGGAAAGAAGAATATAAGTCTAATTGAGCTTTTTAATTGTCCTCTAAATCCTGCTGAGTACCCATGCTGCTACTTAATTGTGTGTGTGCATGTGTGCTTTGCGTTTGCATGCATGTGTCCGGTCTGTTGGGACGTGAATGGTTCTGTTGGTGAGAGGAGGGAGCGATTGAGCTAGCATGCCGGCTCCTTCTGTGTATAATGAGCAACGTGTGGTTACTCTTTGAGAAATCTATGAGCCTGCATTGTGTGTTTTTAGTTTCTGAAAGTTGGTGTATGGGTGTGTGTACACATGAGTCGGGAAGCAGGAGAACAGGAGTTATAGCCATCCATGTTGGGCTTGGTACATCATCTGGGTTCCTTTTTTGGCCACTTTGAAGCTATACTGGTATTTTGTCCTATAAACTACTAATTATTTTCCTTTTGTCGCAGTTCAATTCACTTTAATATTAAACTGGTATCTAATCACATTAGGCAAGGCAAGGCAAGGCAGCTTTATTTGTATAGCACATTTCAATTACACATTGTATGGAATTTACATACATAGGCTGAGTGACAGAGTGGTTGGTTAATGTCTACATGGCTTCAAGTCAAGTCTGTACAATATATGCATGTGTGTTACTGTTACTGGCCTTATCTCTTTGATTGCTTGTTTGTGTAATTGTCTTTGTGTTTGTGTTTTTGTGGTCGTACACATGTGTGAGAGAAGGTAATCTAGGACGAAGGATTTCCTCCGTTTTCTATATTGACAACTTCCCCTGCTCATACACACTTCCTGTTTCTGTCTGTGGGGCAGTGTGAGGGAGACCAGAGGAAGTGAAAGGGCAAGATAAGGTGTGTGTGCGTGTGTGTGTGTGTCAGAGACACAATGAAGAGCACTTCTATAAAAAGCAATCTTGTGACAGTCCAGTGCGCTCAACTGAAACTTTGCTGTGCTTTCTTCTTCTCTTGCCTGTTTTGGTCCAGGGGAAGTCTTCTCACTAGTTTAGCATTTTCCGTGTCTATGTCAAAGAGTTTTCACAAATTTTCACTTTTTTTTATCTCAATAACAGTGATTTTAACTTTATTTTAAGCACAATGCCCTGCAGAAGGAGCCTGAGCGAGATGGCTAGAAAGCATGCTGACGAGGAAGAGGACGAGATTTAATGCTCAGTGACATGTGTCAGATGCTGCTTTGTCAAGGACACAGGCATAAACACAGATACTAGAGGAATTTCCTCAGATGGTGCTGGTGGAACACATTTTCCTCTGCCATTTCTCATGATGTGATGCTGCTGCATAAAAAAACTATCGGCAAACGCAGCCAATGTTAATACATGTAAAAACGGCGTATCAGCCGGCCGATAAAATTGGTCTATCACTACTGCTGCATTGCCATCACTCTGTATGTTGGTGTGTGTTGGGATTTTTATTATTTTTTTTTATTTTATTTTGTCTTCACTTTAACCAGTTAAGTGACAATTGAGCCTCAGTTTGGATGAAAAGAGCCAGAGGTGGGTGGGTGGGTGTGTGGGTGTGTGGGTGTGTGTGTGTGTGTGTGTGTGTGTGTGTGTGTGTGTGTGTGTGTGTGTGTGTGTGTGTGTGTGTGTGTGTGTGTGTGTGTGTGTGTGTGTGTGTGTGTGTGTGTGTGTGTGTGTGCGCGCTAGTTAGTCATCTTTTCAGATTGTGCAAATGCCCAATGTAGTATCAACTCAACCATGTATGAGTCCACGTCAGTTTTATCAGTATATCAGAGCTTTAAATGATCTGAAATGTCTAGCCAGTACACATCCCATGGCAGAACTAAAAAAAGTCTAAGGTTTGAGAGTATTCAAAAGTAAGTATTTCCTCCCAACGTTTTATTAGTTTTTTTCTTTCTCAGTCCAAGTTGACTATCACCTATGAAGACACTGATGAAACAGACAAACTTGCTGGTTGGGGGGGGGGGAAACCTACTGCGGAGCAAAGATTTATCTTTCATGTCCCTCTCTTTCCTTCCTTTCTGTTCCATGTCCCCACCCTCTTCCTGATAGTATGTGACTAATGGTCACTCTTAATCTCACTTCCTTGTCATCTGTTGTTGATGTCTTTCTATCATTCTTTTCTTCTGTTTTTTCTTGGATTCCCTCCCTCCTTGATCTACTACCCTTTTGTACCCCCTTCTCTCGTTACCTCCGCCATGTCCTTCTTCTCTGACATAGAGGAATGAGAGTAGAGACCCAGCTGGCCACCACTTGTGACAAACTTAGCTTTTTCTCTCTGCGTTTGCCTTTGTCTCTTTCTCACTCAAACAGACAAACCACACACACATATTATCTGTTAGTAATTTGCAGCCTCTGATTTAAAAAGGTCTCACACTCATCACTCAGCTTTTCTTCAAGTTTTCTCCTTTATCATTCCTCCTTTTATCCTTCATTTCTTTCAGTTTTTTGTAATGCTGCCCCTCTCTCTGTTTGTACTTTGAGCTTGTGGGGAATCTCAAAGTTCAGCTCTTTCAACACATTGCATCATAATATTTAAGTTATTAGTACACTGTAAATCATGTAAACACAGTTTCTCCATGTGGGAAACAAACGCTATTTATTACAAAAGACTCACGAAAACGTACACTTGCAAACAACTTGTTCCTGGTTTTCCTGGTAATGTCCATTTGGATGTTGCCAAAATTGCTCTTGCTAATTTTCTCTCTGCTGCTCAGCCCTGGATGAACCCACGGGAACATACAGCCGTCGATTACAGCTTCTAATTGTCATAATTTGGCAGGAAAGTGGTTGAACGTGGGTGGGCTGTATCATCTGGATAGCTTTGGGTGTCAAACTCACCCCCACCGCCTCCCTAGACACCACAGCCGTTGGCCAGGCCCCATTGTGTTACCAGGGCCACACACCAAACCAGAGGTGGGGCATCTGTCCTCCACTTGGTCGCACCAGCTGCTCATGCACTGCTATGGCATGCTGTGTGCGTGTGCACTCAGAGATTTACATGCATATGTGCAGATGAATGTATTCCTGTGTGTTTATGTACCATAGTCGTCCTCTATCTGTGCTCTCTGGGACACTGCAGTTACATAAGGCAGTGTAAAGTGGCCTCTAGAGGTATTAATATGCGTTATTTGAGTGCAGCACGCCAAACTTGCAGCCCACATATAGAAGCATAATATGTGTCTATCCATCTTGGCCCAGAGGCTGGAGAGCTGTACCCACTATCTGGTGCAGTGTACCAATTTTTACTTTTTTATCAACTGAAATGTAGCCGGTGAGTGATCTTTTTTTTTTTTTTTTTTTTTTCTTCTCCGCTCCACACATTGGCAGTGGGACAGCATCCCCTTCCTGGTTTTGTCTATAATTCACTTTTTCTCATTGGCCAAGAGACAAGAAACCATTTTACATTGTTATCGACATCAACCCATCCTCCACACAATGCGGAGGAGGGCCTGGCTAGTCCACAAAGCATTTATTGGCAATTCTTTAAACCAATCACAATCGTCATGGGCGGCATTAAGCTCTGCACAGAACCATTTCAAAAATAGCCTCGGGGAGGAACTTGTGTTGTCGGAACGTGTACATTTAAAAGTTGTTTTAGTTTTTACCATGCAGAGATCTGAGGAGTAGTTAACCATAGTCCTGATAAATTTACCGGAGTTTAAAATTCCAACTCAAGAAAGCGGAAGGTAACGGACATCGGTGTAAAGACATGCATCCAGCGGAATTTCATGCGGCACTGGAGCAATCCTGGAAGTGGAATGTTGAGGTCAGAGGTCAAACAATGGGGTATGTTTTTAACTTTTAAAGATAGAGGAGGCTATGGTTAAATGTTAATGTATCGTTGTCTTTTCCCTTGTATTGGCATCACGTAATAAGTAATATCACAACTTTAAGGGATTAAAAAGCACCTGGGACGAGGTCAGGTCTTGGTGTGAGCGTGCAAAGGGCTTGCACATCTGCTAAATATCACCATGCATGTTCCACAACTGTCCCCTTCCTTTGTGTTCCTCTCTCTCTGTCTCTGTCTTTGTTTAACACTTACACACACACACACACACACACACACACACACACACACACACACACACACACACAATACAGACACACAATAGGGTCCCGTTAAAGCTTTGAATATGTGGTTTCTAAGTGACTGTAGAAGCTCAGTCTCTTTTTCCCCATCCTTCAGTTGTTTATTTATTTAACTTCAGCTTGTCCTGGAGACACGACTGGATACGTTTCTCTCTCTCTCTCTCTCTCTCTCTCTCTCTCTCTCTCTCTCTCTCTGTTTAACACTTTCAAACACACACACACACACACACACACACACACAAACACACACTCTGTCCAGTCTTTTGGCTCTTAAATCAGTCATGCTCATTGTATTTGGTCAGCAGCAGCCAAGACTGTCCCTGTGGACCATTACAGCACACCAGGAGACTGGAATGAGTGGCCACGGATCGAGAGAGGAAGGAAAATGGGAATTGAGCTGAGAGATGGAGTGAGAAATAAAAATGTAAAGAGGAGAAGAATGCTCAATGAACAACACAGGGATGAAGCAATGGAAGAAAAAGCGCTGAGAGTTTCAAGTGCAAAAGAATTTCGGGGAGGCGTGAATGCCACGCTCCTCCAACTCTCATTTGTGTTCCTGTCAGTGGAAGTCTTCCCACTTCTCCTTTTTCTCCCTTGCTCAGTTTCAGAGGTGGATTCCCCGCACCAGGCACAAACCAAAGCCAGGGACTTTCCTCTGGCGCCTCCCCAAAAAAGAGTTAGAAATCTGGGGAAAAAAGAGGGTGGCCTCACCTGGGGATAGAGGGACGAGGAGATAAAAGCTAAGTCAGCAGAGGAAAACCTATCATATTTTGTCTTGCCATACTGCAGGGACAGGCTTTTAGTTTGAGACTGAAACAGAAACTAATGTTGTTTTTGCTTGGGTGGAGAAGAGAACTGGGCGTCTTCCAATATATTTCACAATGTCACACAGTCATGTACCGTAGATACTTTAGCATATACTGTATTTTAGTTTTGAAAAATCTACCCGCCCCCTCTCCCTGTCTAGATTCGGTGCATTATTACTTTAAACCTCATCCATCAGTACATCTGTCTCTTCAACTTTCAGCAGAAGGCATTACATTTAGCTTCATGCCAAGAAAAACAGAGACCTTGCTCCTGGACAAACAGAGTCCAACCGTGTTAAGCTAACAGCTGAAAACCCATCAGACCTATCGATCACATCCTACATCACCATTAAACTCAAATGCATGACATATTTGGGTGTTTTTGATTGAACCCAAAGCTCATTTTTCTTTTTCCTCCTCTTATGTGGAATGTGCAGTGCAGTCTAATGTCCGCTGCGACTGGGCCAGTAGGTCAATAATCAAACTAAAAGATCCCACAACAACATTTTCTGGCTCCGGCTTTTTAAAACAGGACGTTCACTGCGGTTTTGTGGTTGTATGTGATTGTAAATTAAATATATTTGGGTACAAACAGCAGTTTGAGCTCTGGTAAATTGTGATGGGCATTTTACACTATTTCCTGATATTTTATAGACTAAATGAGAAGAAAAGCTAATATGAAGACAAAGAAATAAGGGGTGTGAAAGTGGGTGGAGCAGTGTTCCTTACTGGAACACATTCTGAATTGTGTAGAATGCTAGCACACTGCCACTCACTGATTGAACACACACACACACACACACACACACACACACAAGGTCAACCACTGCTGTAAATCGCTCTAAACCACGCTATAAAAGCTCATTTTAAACACTATCTGCATTCCTCGTTCCTTACAACTGCCAGACATAATTTGTGTGTGTGTTCTGTCATTACTTTTTTTCCCCCTTTCTTTCATTTAAGCCACCAAGCCTCCTATTGTTACCACCAACCTTATTCTTTTCTTAATTTATCTTTAATAAATCTTCTGTGTCATCAATCGACAATGTTGTGGTCTGCTCCTTTCTGTGCTTATCTTAACCTTGTTTACGTCAACTTCTCTCTTTCTGTTCCCTCTCAGTGTTTCTTTTTCTGTCATGGGTGTTTGTGGTGTGTGTAAGAGCTGAGTAAGGTTTTTTTTTTCTTTACTGCTTGTGTTTTGGAACGGCAGGAAGGGGAAGATACTGTTGAGAGAAAGGGTGAGAACTCAAAGAAAAAAAGAGGATAAAGGGGTGAAGGAGAGTTTCCAAACAAAAATAAAGAGGAGTTGAAAGAAGTTGAAAATGAGGAAAAAATACCAAAAAATGTCAGGAGAGGGAAAAATGAAAAGAGGAAAAGATGGAGAAATGAAAGAGGCATAGTGGAGGCAGGCATTTGTGGCCATAAAGGGTTTGGCACACATTACGCTGAGGTGTGGTTTTGGCTTGGCTCCCATTAGCCTCTTGTGTTACATCTATTACAAACATCTGCACACACCCACACACACTGTTACATGACGGCACAGTCAAAACAGACCCATATCTTAACCACCATAGAATTCCTCTGCCATAATACGGCTCTTTCCCAAGAAAGATGGAAATCAGTCATCTCTCCCTCTCTCTTTCCCTAAAAGATGCTATTAGAGGCACCAGTGGCCATGTAATCACTTTGGCTCTCCCACAGGAAGACACACACACACACACACACACACCCACACACACCTTGGTAATTACAGTTGAAGATTAGGTCTTATTCGTTGTGTAATCCTAGCAAAAGGCTGATCTAGTCAGGAAATGGTAGGTCAAGCAATGCTGCAAAGAGTCACATCAAGAGAGTGTGTGTGTGTTTGTTTATTTCGTGAAGCTATTAATTGATGCCTTTTTAATGTGACTGTTCAGATTAACTCCATACTCACGAATGCACACTTGCATGAATTCAGTAAATGCAAACATTCTGCTACACATGCAACTTGATAGACTGTCTCTCACACTTTGTATGCACACACACACTTTCTCTCACACAAAAACATCCTCCCCCTCCCCCACACTCTCACTCAACACAAACACTCTACTCCCAAGCCGATCTCTTCCTGTGTTTGTATGTTCTCCACTTCTCTCTTCAAAGCCACATACACACTCCACAGATGATAGCATCAGTCCCCCCTCGTTGCATTTAGCACTCTTCCCAATCTTTGTTTAGATTCCTACTGTCCTGTGTCTGATAAGGCCAACAGCTTGTAAGCATAGCTCTCAGTCGATGCGTTTACATGCAGTTGAAAAAAAAAAAAGATTATATTTGGGTTAAGCTAATACCCCTATTTGTCAAACACCTTACCCCAGTTGAAGTTCTCATAGCCCGGTTAACAGATGTAGTAACTCCTTCAGTAACCGGTGTATTCCTGCAGGTCTACACCTTAAACGGAGGATGATCGGTTTAAGCATATGCGCATGCTTCAACTGCTCCTCCACACTCCCCTGAAGTGTTTTTTGAACCGGAAATAATCATAATCCGTGAGCACTGAGTTGTAGCTATGATACCATACATCAAAACAGCATAGCCCAAATCAGAGGCGGGCTGTTGGCAGCAAAGAGTCTGCGGTCCGTCTGTTTTACAGCAGCGGAAACCGGGAGATGGCCAAACAGATTCATTTTCGGGGCTGTCAATGCTGTTTAACTAACGTAAATATTGGTTAGCTAACAAAGTTAGCTTGCTAATTCCACCCAACACAATGAGCCAAACAAGTTGTAAGTCATCTGGCATGAACACTGTGCTTTTCTACGCTGTGACAAGAGAATGTAAATGAAACATTATGTTGTTAAATTTGACTAATGTAGTGGTAATCCGGTGTAATTTTTACATAGATTAACCCGAAGAAAAAGCTTACAGTACCGGAGGAAGAGTTATTCCCGTCATTCTTCCCATTCTTCCACGGTCATGTATACGGGGAGAACTGGCATAACCTTATATTCACTAACTGGGGTTACCCGGTTGCCGCTGTGCATGTAAAAGCACCGACTTTGTCTCAGTGTCTTGAAGGGTTAGGAGTGGTGCAAACATGCCATTGTCACTGTGGGAACCGTGTGCCAGGGTGATTGTCTTATGTGCAAGCACCCATAGCCGTGTCAATATTAAATCTAATCTTTAAGTGTATGCATGTTATGTCTTTAACATAAATATCTTCTCAGCAGTCTTTGATGTAAATGTGTAATATTGTCTCGGTTGAAATATCCCATAAGGGATTTGTGTTGCGCCTCGATGTAAGAGGAGGTCTTTTCTCATTTGGATGGTGACACTAAAAAGGCGTTCAATTGGAAAGCTCTATCTTCGAGTCTCATCTTATTGTATATGATAATGTTGTGCTGCAATTTCTTCCCCCGTTTGCAAGACAGCTGATAAAATCAGTCATAGTAAAGCACCTCTTTAGATGCAGTGCTATTCACACTTGCAGCCGTGTGTGTGTGTGTGTGTGTGTGTGTGTGTGTGTGTGTGTGTGTGTGTGTGTGTGTGTGTGTAACTCCATGCAGATGATTGAGTTAGTGTGATTTAGTGTTGGTCGGAAGATGAAATGCTGCCGCCGCGCCGTGTCTAGCGACTCGCTACACACAGTTATCCGAGGACGGTAAGCTAAAGGCATTTAATTTGGAGGGAAGGAGGAGGGAGGAAGGAAAGGTAGAGAGGAGGAAAGGGGGAAATGGTACACGAGCTGAGGAAGGCTGAGGCTGCAAGACATGGGCAGAGATAGAGGGATTGAGCGATGACAAGGTCTTTTAATTTGAGCGAGCATATGATTTAAAAAGGCCTTAACAGTGATGAATAGGTTTAATGTGCTGTTTAAGCAGCTCACTTTCTTTCACTGTGTTTACACTGTATTGTATGCATGCATGTGCGCTTGGAGGATCATACCACATGTGGCTGGTGTCTTTGTTCCTTTTCTTTCCTTCTTTTTTTTTTTTTGCCTCTTCTTCCTCCACAGCCTGTTGTAGCTGTGTGTGTGCATGTGTGTGTGAGTATGTGACCTTTTGTAAGCTCTGCTGGTGAAAGGCCATAAGCTCACACATGAATAACCATGGTGTAGACATGTGGGTGAATACCAAAGCCAGTCAATAAGAGTTGGCAGAGCAAGAAACCTGATATGACAGGTTACACTGGATAACACAGCAACATATTTGAACTCAGTGACGAGAGCTTGATGTAAGATATTTGATTGAACCTGTCAGGTGCAGCTATAAAAAGTGCTTCATTTAAAAGATACTTTTGTCACTTATATTCTAAGATGAATAAAGTACTGATGAAATTACATGTTGACAACCAAATCTCAATTGACCGCACTCTGTAACAGATTTTTTTTTTAAGGAACTATATCCTATGTAGGAACATTAGAAAGACAAAAATAGATTTTTTTTTAATGGAGCAGTGGTAATGATAGACAAGCACTTGAAAACCCATCAACGTGTTTGCATTAGTGTCAGTAATGTGTGGAGGTGTGTGGAAGATGATTTTGTTTTGCCACATACGTTCTTCGTTCCCTCTCTTTCCTATTTCTAGGTTATTTAATCTATCATGCGATAATGTACTGTATGTCTTTCAATGACAATACATTAATAAACATGTAATCTTAAGAAGCTAGGACTTCTCACCATAGCAGGGCTTCCTTTGATGCACATCCTCTCAAAAATACAAATACTGTCAAATTTCACACCAATAAAGCCTGCTTAAACTAAAAGAGAGCCAAATTCATGATGCATCTGCTCTCCTTCCCAGATCTTAAAATAAATCCAGACGACCTATGTGTTATGATAGCAGCCACACTGACATTCCAATGACTTTGTGTGTGTATGTGTGTGTGTGTGTGTGTGTGTGTGTGTGTGTGTGTGTGTGTGTGTGTGTATATGTATGTGTATATATATATATATATATAAATAAATACACACACACATATAGACATTTGTTTGTGTGTGTTTGAGTGCTCTCCTACTCCATCATTGTCACCAGAGCTCTTTGTCTTTCTTGGTGCTGTTGAAGGAAAGGCTGTCTGACCCACATATGGTATAGGTTTACTCTGAGCTCTTCTATGGGTTGGCTGTATATACTGTGTGTGTGTGTGTATGGAATGGTGGGGGATTTTTCCCATAGATATATCGGCGCAATCCCTCACACGTGTGATGCTCCATCTGTTTCTGACTTCTTCACTTCTCACTTATTCTCACACACACAGTCACTGGAGCTATAGGAGAAAATTACTTTTTTGCCAGATAAAACAACTTATGTGATGTTCTTGAATCACTAACAATGCACTGCAGCAGTATGAGAGAACGGATGTAGTACTACCCACTAGTGTGTGTGTGTGTGTGTGTGTGTGTGTGTGTGTGTGTGTGTGTGTGTGTGTGTGTGTGTGTGTGTGTGTGTGTGTGTGTGTGTGTGAGGGTACAAGCCCATGTGATTGTGGCCCTGTCCTCTTCTGTAATTAACTAAATGCCCTGAAATGCCCGCGCACAATTTGGTGAAGTTGTTTTGTATCTTGTTGCGCTCAAGTTCTGCCAAGCTCACCAAGCAAAAGGAAGTTACGTGAGTGATTTTAACCCCTTTATCTGAACCGCCTGCTACAGATAGAAAACATAAATTAAAGAGGGACACAGAGGGTATAGGAGATGTTTACATGGAGCTTTGATTAGGTATTTTCCCCTGAGCCTAATATGATGTGAATGATTATTGTAGGTGTCTATTTGGCTGTGTGAACTTATCCCAGACACCGTGATGTGGTAGTGTGTCTGTAAGGTCAGGGTTAAGATGAAAGTTGGATACATTTGTGTTCGGTATTTCAGCTAAGATGACAATTTCTCTTGAAAAGTAAGAATGATAATACTAGCTTTTGAGCTTTCAATCATATTACACCATATGTATTATCAAATGGATAATGTTTGCCCATTTGTCATGAAATTATAATTGTAAATCTTTTCACTTTTTTTTTTTTTGTTTTTTTTTTTTACTTCAAGAACTTCACATCATTTTACTCTCACCACACTGTCCATTTAGTAGCTGTTCACGAGCTTTCATTCATATCACATAATCTTTAAAAGTAGATAAAATGCCTCCTGGATATAAATAAATCATGTCACTGATATAAATTGAATATTAATAGCATCAACAACAGTAAGGCCCAGCTCAGTGTAGCTGATATATAAGATACATATTACAATAGACAAGATCACCCAGATACTAGAGCCCACTGATAAAAAGTATTGCCATCTATTGTTCACTCCCTCACCCACTCCATCACTCCTTCCCATAGTCCAATGACTGAAGGACCCTGACACTTTTCTATCCGCTGGTCATGTCCCACTTGCAGCTTTTCTTCATTTGCTTTTTTTTTCTCTCCCCCGGACACACACACACACATGGGGGGTTCCCTCCACATCAAAGTCAGGAATGTGGGGCCTGCTACCATTATGCATGGGTAGACCTAGTTATGTCAAGTTCACCCCTCTATAAGGGTGTGTGTGTGTGTGTGTGTGTGTGTGTGTGTGTGTGTGTGTGTGTGTGTGTGTGTGTGTGTGTGTGTGTGTGTGTGTGTGTGTGTGTGTGTGTGTGTGTGTGTGTGTGTGTGTGTTCCTACATGCTACGAGTTAGCCAAGTATGCTTTGTGTTCACACATCTACAAATGTGCTTTGAAATGTCAAAGCCATTACTGGAGCTATATGTTCTTGCTGGTGTGTAATGGCTCTCAGTCAGATCTGGGAACACCTGGACCATTTCATTCCGTTCCGTTCCATGAGCTGCTAATTCATTTTCTTGGAGTCTTTGAAGTCCCTCCTTAACTACTCTTTTCTTGATTTTCACTTCCCTCTACTTATTTAAATTTACTGCATAAAGCAATATTTTAATACAGTATGTTTCTCCTTCTTCTCTTTCACGCTTCTTCACTCCCTCATTTGCTTCACTTGTCCTCCTTCATTCTTTCTTGCCTCTTTTTTTCCCTACTTCTTTTTCTTCCTGTAGTACGTCATATAGCAATAGAGGACACACGATTGACAATCTCTGTCTCTTTCTGCCTCTCAGTCCCTCACTTTCATGTACACATGCTCCATCAGTTGTCTCTTTCGACTATGACAGGCATCATTCTCATTGACGTGCCACTGTCTTATCGCCCAACTCTCTCACCTTCATACCGCCAGCCTCCCTATCAACAGCTAGCTATCCTTTGTGTCTATCAGAGCTAACCAGGCCTGCCTGGCACAGATAAAACCATGCATCAGGGGATTTTGGGTGGATCGTTGGGTTTAGGGAGGTGTTAATGCACAGATTTTATATATTTTTTAAAGGAAGTTGTATGAGAAGAGGGATGGTCGTTTCTGCGTAGGGATTGTGCAGTGATTTTATTTGTCTGCAATCTTTTTTTGTCATACAGGAATTATGCAAGGTTTCTGAATGTCATGAGGCATGTTGCAGACAGGGAATGTGTTAAGGATGGTAATAACATCCCTGGGGATGTTGCGGAATGTTAAAAATGGGCCACTTCATAGGGATGTACTAGAAGTTATTCCGCAACGTGTTTCACTTATTTACCAAATTAGATGTCCCATTCCACGTTTTTCGAGATTGAAGATTCTCTCCAGATTGCACAGTTGTAGTGGAAAACACAAGTTAAGTAATAACTTCTCTTTTTATTTCCACTTTGTTGATCTGAGAAACATTATCAATCCAGGAGGGAATAACAATTGTAGGTCATGGAAGATCTTTGCATAGCAGTTATAAACAGCCAGGTTTGGAGTTTTACATCAGAGCCATTGAAAGACAAAGACTATAGTTTTACCTACCACAGTTATTCATCTGCTATTCTTTGCATGTGGCTTTTGTTCCTCATTTGTCCCCACTCTTCTTTGTTTTCATCCTCTCTATCTTTCTATGCTTTTCTACGTCCTTACTTAAGACATTGCCTCTACTGTGTTTGAAGTCTATTAATGTTACATTATGCATGTTGACAAGAGAAGTAGAGATGGGCTTTTTTTCTGAAAACACAAGCACAGCATCATTCTATGAATACATCCATCAACCACTTAGCGGAAACTTAAGCAATGCAGAGGAGACAGGGAGACAGCAGCAGTAGCGTCTCCAATCATCACTGATTATTGCATTGATTTCTTGACATAGTTAACTTAACACTCATACTCATACACATTCACAGAGCTGTGCATGTATACGCATTGTAAAGATAAACCTGTTAATGTTTAGAGATTTGTGCATCTTAATACGCTACATGTGCTTGTAGATAACTGTGAAAACCTACACACACATACACTGGCATACAAGCTTACATGCACACATCCATGATTGAACACACACATTTGTACGCTTCTAAAAGAATCTCCTAACTCTCCTTAACGTACAGCTCCCTCTCTTAACCTGATTATTAGATGCTAGTGCTTGTATCCCAGGCACAGTAACTCAGTTTGATTCAATTAGATAAATGTTATCCATCCGTCCGTCCGTCCGTCCGTCCGTTTGTTCTATATATCCACAGTCCCTTGTTCTCTCCTTTCTTTCAATATTCTCTGGACAGTCTTGGCTGCAGCATGTGTGGGATAAATTGACGTGATTTATTACCTGTTGTTTTCACACCTCACCCACTATCACTCGCCCACTCTTGTTTTCTCTCTTTCTCACCTTTCTCACTCTCCCCTCACTTTGCTTTAAATGTTAATACTGTAAATGAGCAGCATTCTCAGAGAAAGAGAAATGGAAGGGAGAGAATAAAACGTGATCAAAGACAGGAAGGAAAAACTTAGTAGTAAACGCCGAGTGTTTGAGTCCCTGTTTTTAAAGTGATTCTGGAATAAATTGTATCGTGAAATAGAGTGAGATCCGCTATGAACAGTCGTTTGCACATTTGGGTTTTTGTAGGCTGGAAGATCCACAGAGCTACACACAGATGGACAAAAACAGATGATAGAAAGCCTGACAGAAACACAGACTTTTATTCTCTTGATTGTGGTGTTTGCCAAACCAGTCTAGGTTGACTGGTCATTAACTAGTGAACTGGACTTGTGTGACTGGTACAGAGATCGATGTGTCTGCCAGCTGAAATTGTCCTATTCGTGCATGAGAGAGAGAGAGAGAAAATGATGCCGGAAACCCACAAAATAAAAACTATTCTATCACCTTTGTGTGTGTCAGCATCAATTTTCCTTATTCTGGTTGTCTGTGTTTAAAAACTATGTTGACATGTATGTTGGTATGTGTGTGTGTGTGTGTGCGTGTGTGTTTATGTTTGCTCATTGAGATGTGAGCCATCAGTGAATGAAATGTATCTTTTGTTTACGGGCCCATTATCTAGAAAATAATATCAATATTTCCCCCATCTCCACTTCTTCATCATAGCCTTATGAGCATTTGCTCTCTCTTTCTTAGCCCCTTTCTCTGGCACAAACACACACACACACACACACACACACACACACACACACACACACACACACACACACACACACACACACACACACACACACACACACGGGCAGTGAGAGATAATCGGATTGTTGTCCCTGGTTTCTTTTGTTGAGATTTTAAATACACTATTTCATCGCAAAGTGTGCGCTCAGCGTCCACCCGTGCAAACATGTTTGTGTGTGCATGTACATATCTGTCATAACACATATTATTGTATGCATATCTGCGTGTGTGTGCCTGTCTGTTTTTTTTCTTATCATCTGTGTGTGTGTGTGTGTGTGTGTGTGTATGTGTGTGTGTTCTGTATCATTTTCCAGCTAGTCATTGCCTACTGTCTCTTCCTTGTCACTGTGGGCTGATAGCGGTGCGAGTCAACAAAGCTCAGTAATGGAGAGCTGATACTTGCCCTCCCCCCTGTCACTCTGCACTTTTCATTTGCTGCCGAGATGACTTTGGCTCACAGCCGTCCCCAGCCAGCCAATCTCCTGTCTTGTATCTGCACCATTACTTTCCATATCTGGGCAAATTATTCGCCATAGATCACAAAGAAAATTTGAGCATACGCACATTAGTGTTTGTGTGTGTTTGTACGCTCTTGCTCGCTTGTACTGTTAAATACTTTGTCTACAGGTGTATTGGATGATTATGTTTTCATTGAAATCCAAAGATAATATCTCACTGTAATTATCTCTGGGCTTCATAGAGGACCACAATGTGGTCGCACATGCCTATTTGAGACATTTATTCAGTTTATAAAATGATTTTTATAAGTTCCTACCAGGTCCTGAATAGAGCTGTTATAACACCATCATCCAGTCATTAATGTTCCTTTCCAAGCACATACCCCTGTAATCCTATCTGTGTTAATAATGTCAGTAATGATACTAAAATTCAATATTGCAATTCACACAGCCCTTCAATTGAGCTGTTGGGTCTGTAAAGCAGGCTCTTTCCAAAATGTTGATAATCCCACACTGCCTTCCACTAGAATAATAAGCACCTGTTACTGCTGGAGTAAATGCAGTCCATATTCCCTGCTGAAAAACACCATACACAGAGACTACAGTGTGTGGTTCAACTTTTGATGTGGTAGAAAATGTGCAATGTGAGTTTTTTTTTAGTTTGTTGAATAGCCAACAATATATCCATGATATCCAACAAACTCACTGGCTTTCATCTGTCTCAGCCATGCCCTTCTATGTGCCTTAATTGTAAAAGTTTTCACTGTAAAGCTGCTGGTGATAGGTGCTGTACAATTCATTTTTTACTCAGACTAAACCATTGCCAAATAAATGTTGATCTTATAGATATCAATTATCAAAATAGGAATGCAAATACAATATTGTATATCGCTCTGCTCTACATGATTTTAAATTTAACATGAACAGTTCTTAGTTAGATATTGCCTGATAAAACCTTTCAAGATACACTAATTGCTGCAGGATCACAGTTCTATTTGTACATTTTGTTATGATTTGATACTATAAATAAAATTGAATTGAAATCAATCAACCCTTTGAATATGTTAGAGTACTTTTGAAAGATTCTTATAAGAGTGTTGATTATAAGTATTTTGTCTCTTCTATTTTTCTCTGTAGATCTTGGTAAACTCTGTGAGTCCCAACCGTCCAGCGGTGCTCTATGAGAAGGTGACTGTAAGCGAGGGAGGAAGTCCCTTACTGAGAGACATGCTGTTCAGCCCAGACCAGCAGTACATCTACACGCTGACTGACAGACAGGTGAGTTCAGTGTTAGAAATGCACACACAAATATGCGCACATTAAGGCATGCATGAACCCAAAAACTCCACAGCGCATACTCTGAATATATTTTTTTTTGTACAGCTGTGGTGCGAGAACAAAGGATTACATACTACACTACTTATAGTAATTATACTAGACTACATGACAAGTCACATGGAATCAAATGTATGACATTCTCACATGTGGTAAACACAGGCCGTATGTGTGCTGTTATGAGTGCATGTATCATCATTAGCCTCCACATCCAGCATGCCTCAATATGGCACAGGTACAGGGTCTACGATGCCTTGTTAACACTTATTTTATTTGGGTTGACATCACATACATTTACACCAATGGTCTAGTACCAACTCTTCAGAGCTCACCCTCATTAGCCATCAACATATATATCATATCTAATCGCAACAACTCATCCACACACACACACACACACACACACACACACACACACACACACACACACAGAGTGTTATAGGTTACGTGTGTGTGTGTGTGTGTGTGTGTGTGTGTGTGTGTGTGTGTGTGTGTGTGTGTGTGTGTGTGTGTGCGCGCCCGTGCGCCCGTGGTCATTACCAGCCCCACCACTGGTGAGGGCTGTGTCTTCTTTGATGCTGAGTTTGGGGGGGGGGGGAGCAGAGGGGGAGGCAAAGTAGAGCGTGTCGCATCTCTGTTGCTCCCCAGGCCCAGCTGCTCCCCTTGTTTTTCTGTCTCATTAGTGCGGTGAGTGAAGGAAGCAGAGATGGAGGGAGGGCTGGGGGTGGTGGAAAGTGGGGCTGTACATGATGGGAATATGTCTGTATTTAATAGATCTAAAACAGGCTTTGGAAAATGATTGTCTGATTAAAAAGGGTGAGATATGTGTCTGAGGTCCGTTTAGTGAAAGTTTTTTAAGGATAGGCGAGTTGATTCCGTAGCCTGCTAAACTAAAGCATGGCCATAAAATGAAATCCTTTTTCCTTTTCCCCTATTTTTATATACTCTTTGACCTGATTCACTTGTCTGCATAATGATACTTGTGCCTGGCTTACAAGTCAGAAGTCAGTAGAAGTGAGGTGATGAACTGCAAAAAAGAAATGCAATGTACCAGTTATGTCGGTTCAATTCAATTAATTAATTTCATCAATTTAATCTCAAATTACTGAATCAAGATTATCAAAGAAAATCACGCTGTATGGTAGATCATTTATGACATGGGCCAGTTGTAAGTAGCATTAGCTTTTAACCCTACTTGCCTTGTGTTGTCTGTACACATATATGTTTTGGAGTTTTTGTGTGACACTGGCCCTCATTTATCAACCTAACGTAGATACCAGCGCAGAAATCCTCTCACGTCAGGCTTCACGTGGGCTTTATAAAACGTTTGTATCACAAAATCAGAGCGTAAGAATTGTTGTACATTGATAAATGCAGCGACTGGAAGCGATCGTAATGTAAATATCACACCCCAATACATACTCTGTTTTGAGGCCTTCCTCCTACAATTTACGACATGGCCAGACATAAACCGGCTAAGAAGGTGGAGATTTAAACCCTGACATCCGGTTTATTTGGACTAATGTGTGTACTATTTGACAGCCTAAAAACTAGTATTGAAGACAGTAGGAAGAATGCAGAATGGAAAGCGCTTTTTAGTGTCTATGATAAACCCCTATAAATGTACTGAATTGTTAATATTATTACAGAGATCACTGATGAGGTCAACAGTGTTGCCATAGTAAATCAGACTTTTATTTAGGTTTATTTCATTTATACATCCTTAACATGTGTATGCTATAGTTCTAATAGAAATATACAGGCTTATATTGCAATCTCTCAGGCCTACATGTAAGTGTACCTATTTTTAAATAAACACACAGTATCGGAGTTTATGCAGTGTTTTTTATTTTACTCGTGTTTTTGTCATTAGTCAGAGACGGGCTACTGTAAGCTGTAAGGGGAGGGGCTGGAAATACAAGCCAGAATATGTTGGCCAATGGCAGATAGAAAACGTTCACTTGTGACCATCACCGTGGCCCATGTGTGTACATGTGCACTGTTGTACCGGCGCATAGAGGTCGTCTAAAAGAGCCACATCTGCCTTTGCCAATAAGTAATCAACTGATGACTTCTCCATCCATCCATCCATCAATCAATCTTCGACCGCTTATCCGGTATCGGGTCGCGGGGGCAGCAGCTCCAGTAGGGGACCCCAATCTTCCCTTTCTCCTGTTAAACTAATTATATGCTGCACCGCAAGTCCACACTGACATGAAAACTTGTGTACACAGGTCAAACCAGATGTGACATTTTATTACGCTCACGTTCAAATTAATAAATGCCTTGCTTTGCGTAGGAATTGTTGTATGCCTGCACTACACCTGTTTTAGGTCATACACATGTTTCATAAATGAGGGCCACTGTTTTTGTTACTTGGTGGCCGGCTTTATATTTGCAGCTAGAGCGGCTAAGGGCATGAGGGACACACCCACACAACCATTTACACTCAAGGATGTTCTGTCTATATCTACTTCACATCATACCCTTTTCTTCACAACTCCCCCCATCATGTTCACACACTCTTTCTCTAAAGCATACACCTTCATCTCTCTGTGTGTCTGATCCCCACTAATGGTTAGCAGGCTCAGGTTAAGCAGAACGGAGGGGTTGCAGTTGCCAGTCCTCCTAGCTAAACCCCCTTTTCAGCACTAATGACTAGGGGGTGCAATTCCCTTCTTCAGCCCTCCATCCTACCCTCATCTTTATCCCTTTGCCCTTCATCTATCCTGCAATCCCTACTTTTATAAATTCATATACACACACACACACACACACACACACACACACACACACACACACACACACACACACACACACACACACACACACACAAATGAAGAACCAGGCGGTGAGTCAGAGTTAGGGGCGAGGCCCAGTGATTTATGACTCGCTCTTTTCCAGCCATATTCATCACTGTCATTATTATCAATGGAGGATATGACAGCAGGAGAAGACGGCCTGCTGTGTGTGTTTATGTGTATGCATTTGTGTTGAGAGACGGTAGTTTATTATAGCAAATTTAAGTCATTTTATGTTTTATTGTTGCTGATGTTGTATAATATGTTTATCTGTTATTGTGTGCCCATTGTATGGGTTTATAACTTACAGGTAAAGGTCGGTACCAGCTTTTAGATATATTGACAAAATAAATAAGGATCTGGTCTCTCAACTCCACACACACACACACACACACACACACACACACACACACACTGCCCTAGACATATCCCAAAACTATTATTGTTGGTCTGAATAAGGAAATACTGGCTCTCAGATTACTTCATTAAGTGCTGATTGTTAGCTAAAGTTACTTTTTTTCACAAGTTATGTCAAAAAGTTCACTAAGAACAATGTCACTCTTTGATTCAACACTAACTTTTTGATGCATCTCTCTCTGTGCAAACACTGCCACTGTGGGAAATCATCGCATTGTCTTGGCTCAGTCAAGACTTTCCGTCATCAAATCGTTTCTGTTTTGGAGCCACATAGGTAGAACGCTGTGACTGAACTTGGTGTCACAGCTGCCATTTTTGCTGTCTTTGTACACATACTCAGCCTCATAGTGACATACACACACGGACATGCACTTCCTTGTGTCTTTGATATCAGCCATGCATATGATAGCGGTGCGGAGTGCGGTGCTTGCTAATTGCTTAACGCATGAATATTCATCTCCTCTTGTGCGGGAAGGGGGGACGATGGTTGGAGCGATTACGGGCGTCCTGGAAACAGACAAGAAGGACTTGGAGGGCTTGATAAAGTGGAAGGAAATTTTATATTATGTGTATGCATGAGACAACCTTTATTGAAGTGTCTAACATGTGCAAATGTACGTGTGTGTGTGCGTGTTTCTGTGTCTGTGTGCACACATACAAGCATATGTGTCTCAATTGCAATTTGTACTAGTGGTGTTTCATGTGCGCGTACATTGATTCAACCACATCTGCATGTCTTTGAATCCGCATTTGCACATACACTCAGTATTCAAACACGTGTGTGTAAGTGTGTATTGTGTGGGTGGACTAACACAATTGTCTGACTTTCCATTCAGCATCGTTTGAGTTACTACAATAGCAAACAATGGTCTCTATTGTGTTTTTGGCTCAACAAGGCCTCATCAAGTAATATCTTACCCATAGGGTTTCGTCCTACATCAATCCTGTGTGTGCGTTTGTGTTTGTGTGTCAATCTGTTTACATTCACATATTACTGGTTCGTTGCCAATCTCGTTAGCAAACCCATTACCACAAACTGACATCAACACACATAATAAGCAGCTGGTTGTATCAATCAAGACTGACATTTTAGTGAACTGGATACAGCTAATCAGTCAGTTCTAAGTAGCTCAAAGATTTATTTTCCATAATTTATCAAACTCTGGCTGACTATAGAACTCCCGAAGTTAACAAGTGCATAATGCGGCGTTTAAACATCAGCCATTGTTGGCTGACACTTTGTTTCATCAATCCGGTTGCAAGTGTAGCACGCGGGAAAAGTGATGTGTTATAAATGCTTGAACAGATTTAGAAGAGAGGGATCTTTTCCCCCCAGTTTTTATTATGTATTTACTTCAGTTTCATTCAGCTACTGATCCCACTAAGGTCATTTTCACATCGACAGCCTTTAGTTCGGTTGATTCAAACTAGAGTTTGTTTGCCCCGCTGGTGCGGTTTGTTCAGGCAGGTGAGAACGCAGCAATCACACTTGGGTGCGCACCAAAAAGGGACCAAACAAGCTTACAGAGACCTGCTTTAAGAGGTGCTCTCTGTACGCTTTGAATCAAACTCTGGAGCGGTTCGTTTGTGGTGAGAACAGGATCCGTACTCGCACCGCACCAACTACACAAACTCCACACTCACAGAAATGGACTGCAGTCAAGCTTGCCGTCCTTCACTCGCATATCTCCGTGGTCAAACCAGCTGCCTCTAAAGTTGGAGACAAACAGCAGCAGAGCAGAGCGAGGTCCCGGTGATCAGAAAAGACGTAGTAACGTCTCAAACGATGTTTGATCATTTAAATGAAATGAGCTGTTTTGACCATGGAGATGCAAGACATTTACAACTGTCCAGGACCTTGTTCCTGTATTTACTTTCTTGCTGCCGCCCCCAGAAACATAACAGGAGTGGATGTTCTTGTGTGATTTGTAATGGTGCATTTTGGTACGCTTGGATTTTTCCAGGTGTCAAACCAAACCGACCAAGGGTAAATTGATGCAAGTTTACAAACTCACCAACTGATTCGGACCAAAGCAAATAAACTATAAGTGTGAAAGAACCCTAAGCATCCTACCTGTTCATTTAGATTTATGAGCAAAACTCCAGCTTTATCTTTTTCTTGACAGTGAAAAGCTTGAATGAGTATAGGAGGTGGTCATAGTTATGTAAATGTTAATAGAGCTGGTGCAGCGATGCGTAGAAGGGAGAACAGTGTCTAGAAGGGAAAAGTGCTGGTGGCACTCAATTACAAGAGTTCAAACCATTATAGCGCCTTCCTCAGCACAGGACCAAGCACATACATACATACGCACACGCACACACACACACACACACACACACACACACTCATGACATACACAATAATGTTACTCATACATTACTGCACACTCAACATCTCTGTTAATGTCCACATTTACCCACCGTTGGTCCTTTTTTGTAACGGCAAATGTCTGTACTGTCAGTTGGGTACTCTGTGTGTATAAAAACAGTCACATTTGAGGAGAGTAGAGGAAAATTAACTGGTTAATTGAAAATAATCGGCATATGACTCAATAATAAGAATACTTTTTAATTGCAGCCCTACTCCCCTCCTGTCTGTGACATGACGAAACAAGAGAAAGGGGGGAAAAAATGAGTTAAAGATGCTCATTCCTTCTAACAGTGGCAGATATGTGAGGAGACTGACCAAGAGCCCATCATTAGCCAGAGAGGGATGGTTTCCATGTCTCTTAATATCTCAAACTTCACTCTCTTTTACTCTTGATTGCGTTTCCTGCCCTTTCCTCTCACTTCCCTCTTTCCTGTCCTATCCTTCTCTCTTGTGGTTTTTCCCTTAAAAAAGAGAGTATGTACTCTATTAAATGTGTGCGTGCCCCATCAGAAAAGTGGGCTCAGACACTTGTCTTTGGCGCGATGCTATCAGTCCTAATGGAAGTCTAGCTGTCACTAGATAGCTCTGTCTTTCTCTCATCTCACTCCGTTTTACTCCACTGTCTTTTCCCAAAGGATGGCGTGATAGAGCAGACTGATAGGGTTAGAAAAGAGGGTGAGATGGATAGGGAGGTTAATGGTTCTTTCTCTCTCCATCTCCCCCTCCTCCCCTTTCTTCTCAATCACTATCAATCGGCTGTGCAATCGGTCCTCCTGTTGCTTGACAGTGATTTGGGCGGGAAGATGTGGTTTTGACTGATGGTCATTGGATGAGGCCTATCAAAAGCTGGCATGGCCCTCGGAGCCTCTCCAAGTGGCAAGTCGCTGTATTCAGTTCTGTGGCTTAACCACCTGTCACACTTGGAAGAACAATGAAGTGTCACTCATGCATGACAGCACAGGGAATTGTTTTGAATTTAAGTCAAATTTCTTTTCAAATTCATGCACAGCAGGCTTCAGCAGACTCAGTTATAAAGTGTCAAATGGGGGAAACGCTGTTGAAAAGTTATATCCAGTCACTGTTGGAAAGCACAAAAAGACAGAACATGATACTGATAAATACAGCTGGAAAGACATTTACATGTAACTAATAATTATTTTTTACATTTTATAAATATCGTTTTTTCAGTGAATCTGTTTGTCTATAAAATGTGGTGGTAAACATCCATTACAAGCTTCCTCATCCCAAGGTGACTTCTTCTGAGTGCTTGCTATGTTCAACCAACTGTCTAAAACCTACAGAGATTTTGCTTGGCTGCAAATGCTCACATTTGAGAAGCTGAAAGAGGCAAATGTTTGCCATTTTTGCTAGATAAATGAGTTAAGCTAAATCATTCCTTTTATCAGATTTGTTGAAGATTAAAGGGCATGAAGATCCGTTTACTCGCCATAGAGAGTGCTACTAAAAAATAGCCCTATGATGTGATAAGGGATGTCTTTACTCAGGCTCGGAGACTAACATTTTCCTATGGAAAGCCTTTGTTATAAACTAGAACCATTAAGCTCAAAACACTTTGGCATTTACCAGGCATGGAGAGTCTAATGAAAGATTTTGTTTAGTGGTGCTATGGGAAATGTCGGATCCAGCATGTTTAAAGTTTGATCTAATAGAGACTAAAGAGAGTCAGGACATCGCTTCCTCTTCTTCATCACCTTTGAACAATCTAGGTTGCTGCACTTACTCCTTTACTTTTCTGCCTCATTGATTAGTTGACTAATAATAATCATAATGTCCAACTTACAGAACTCTGGTTGTCTGTCAGTTTGTAAAGTATTTTCTTCCTTCAGTGCAATCAAGACATATGGATGGCAACATCAGATCATGGCACAGAAAAACGTGACAAACGGATTTGATTTGACTGTTTTCACATATCTTTAGAATGTTTTGATGTAACTTTGGTGCACATTGATAGGCGCTTGACTCAGCAGCTTCGCCCCGCGTCCCTTTGCTGCATGTCATTCCCCATCTCCATAGCTGTCCTATATAAACAAAGGCCTAAAATGTCCAAAAAGTACATACATACAAAGTCAATCAGACAAACTTTGTTTATTCTGCTCAGTTTTTTGCCAGCTTTTAACAGTCCCTTTCTATTGAAACACCTACCGGCCATGACTTCCACACAGCGACTCCTGTCAGAGAAAATAAGGAAAAGCAGCATTTGTCCTCTTTTCCCCCCTCTTTCTTTTTGTTTCTCTCTGTATGTGTATATGGTGGTGGGTCGCCTGGCAGTGCTAATGGAAATGCCAGATGTGTAGCTCCTCACTCCTCACCAAGTCCATTTACTAAAGTGACAGAGTCATTTACCAGACCGCCGGCCTCTCCCATCCTCACTTAATTAGACGACCCCTGGGCCTGTCTACCTTAGCTGGTCACATTTACCTCTCTCTCTCTCTCTCTATCTCTCTCTCTCTCTCTCTCTCTCTCTCTCTCTCTCTCTCTCTCTCTCTACAGTGTCTTTGTTCCAACTCTTTGTTTTCTGCCGTTTTTCAATTTCCGTCTCGTCCTTTGTCTCTGTCTCAGTTTTCCTCTTTTGCGCTCCTATTCCACTTTCTCTCTCTTCTCTCTTTCTGTCAGTCTCTCTCTCATGAGAGCCAGAGTATTACGGACAAATTGCTGAGAGTGAGACAGTGTGGTGACCTATAGTTTGATATTAGCTTTCTTTGGTAGATTTAATGGGAATGTCTGTGTGATGAGTGATCACATCTTTATTTCTCAAAGTTGTGTTAGTCTTTTTTCTTTCTTTTTTTACTCATTCTAAGTCATCGCTTTATTTACTTTTTTAGCCTGTCATAATTGTTGCACTTGTTTCATACATTCCTTTTTTAAATTCTTTTTATTTTTGTAAGAAAAAGTGACAAAAATCTTTGCAGGTGGTATTTATTGATGATTGTTTGTCAATCATCATTTGATTATTTATCAAAAATCTCATTGTGTACATATTTTGGAAAAGCACCAATTGTCAACCCTACATATCGTTGCGATATCGTTATCAAGGTATTGGGTCAAAAATATGATATTGGAGTTTCCCTATATCACCCATCCCTAGTTGTCATAGCTGTCTCCAAGGAGAAGGGAATTTGAATTGTCAACTTGAATGGCCTTGAACTCACGATATGTGCATACACAAAGGACAACTAAATAAGCTGTTTGATCAGCCTCTTGTATTCACCAGCATGGAGTCAAGAAGAAGAGAGAAGTATTTCAGAAGAGGAAAAACAATGGAGCAAACGAACAATTGAGCCCAGTGCAGAAGAAAGAGGATAAAAAGATAAATTAAAGATGCGAAAGAGACAGAGAGCTGATGGGAAGAGAGAAATGGCAGACAAAATACAATATCGGAGAGATAAAGATGGCGAGAAAGGCAGGGAAGACAGTGGGTGCAACAACTATCGAAATCAAGAGAGTACAGCTATCACAGTGAGCACTATTTTCTTTTGCTATGACACATAAAGACCTAATTCACTAAAACAGGTCAGCAGCAAACAATTTGAGTTGACCACAATGGTCAGATCTGTCAATAACATCTCTGCAGTGTAACAGTGATTTTGTATCAGGGCACAATTCAGCAAATTGAACGTGACAGCAGATGATTTTTTGATGGAACACAATGATGTGATCTGTGATGTGATGTTCACTTTTCATTTCTCTTACTACACAACCTTTGCGCATCCTGCCTCTCTTCACCAGTCTTTCAGCACCTCTGCTTTTTGGTCCCAGACTCTGCGAGTCTTGTTTGCTTTGCTGCTTATCTCCAATCAGTCAACACTTGGTGCTCCTAGCCAGTCATTGATCTCCTAAGCCCCTTACAATCCAGTCAATGCACACATGCTAACCCAGCTTTGATACAGCGCCCCCTGAGCAGGTATTTCAACACTGGGCGAACTTACTTACTTACATGGACACTGTTGAGGGACACATTTCTGCACTACGCCTTAGGGATTGAGGGACCACTACTGGGTAGACCTACCATTTCTAATGACCAATTGTAGGAACCACACAGTGATGCCAAAGCAGAAGCCGGCATCATGAATTACTCTCACTGCGCAGTAATGACTAGGGATGTTTGGGAGCTCCAAGTGAATTAGTGAAAGCTGTTGCTATAGATGTACGGTAAAGCCAGAGGCTGACTGCAGTCAAGCCACCAGTGTGCACGAAGATGAATTTTTTTTTGTGGTGGTCGGCGTTCTTCTGTTTCTTCTAAAGCATTTAGCAGCAGACTAGAACACTTGTAACGTTGGGCTTATATACGGCCCACCGTCATGTGTGGGAGGATTCCCCCGGTACCTATGGTACTGTTGAAAAATGTAACTCCGTCACATTTTTTTGAATTTTGGTATCAAAGTACCAGTTCTTGTGACACCCCTAGTAATGACAACCACAACACATTTTGAGCTACAGTTGCACCCTAACAAACAAGTCCAGTAAGTTGTATGTCTTTTCATTTTTATTTCTGTGTGATATTCAGTATCATTTTAGGGCATCTAGTGCCTGTGCTGGTAGATAATGATTTCTTTTTCACGCACATGGGTTTTCACTGCTAGCACAGATTAGACCACAAGAAGATGATTGACGGTTGTTGAAATAATGCATGTGTGGTTAATGTCAGTTTACAGCGAGGAGGCGATAGGAAAATGATGGAGGCATGATGACAGGTTATAGCCTTTCCTCATCTTCCTCATCCTTCTCCCCTTGCTGTCTGCTCATTCTGTCAGCTACTGGTTAAATCACATTTTTTTGTTTCAACTGGACTATTTTTTTCTGCTCCACCACAGCTTCTTAAGATTACAGAGCAATGTTTGGGTAAAAGGAGATGAGCAATAAAAAGAGCCACAAACTTATGAGATTTTTCTCTGCAATCTGAACATGTGACTTTTCCCCCCAAATGCACACAGTTTTCCTAAATGTGTATATGGAAAGCTGATTGTGTATGTGCACTCTTTCCTTAAAAGTGACGTCCTACACTTTGACCCTTGGGAACTCTGCAATAAAACCAAATTTCACTATTTGTTGCTGAGCTACACAATTTTGCCAAAATCAAGTGTTGAGCGCAAGAGGTTCCGTGGTAGTTGTTCAAGGAGGCATGTGTATTGCTAATTTATGATGCAGTCTCATCCAGAATCTAAAAATAACTGAAAATAAACTGTGACTTCCCCTAAGCTCAGTGTAAGCCGTAAAACAGGCTGTCTTCTGGTAGACATTTCTGTTGTGCCACACTCCTCTTCTCCTCTACTATAGACTCCCCCTGTGTTTGAATGTTAAAAAAAGAAGCTGCAACAAGGCTGATCCTTTTATGTCTGAAGATTTAACAATCAATGAAAATCTGTGTTGAAATGTTTACAGGTCCTTTGGGTTTTGGGGGTGACCGTCGCAAAGCCTGTTAGCTGGACGTTTAAAGGCAGGTGAAAGCGCTCTGTAAAAACAGATTGGAGAGGAAAGGTGGAAAGTTTATAGCAGAAAGGAGATGTCATGGCGTTGCGATATGGTCGGGGTAGAGGGCTGACAACACGGGAAGAGAGAGCGAGCAAGGAGAATTGAGTTACTGCGGTGGATGTTATTGTAAATAAGGAGATGGCAAGAGAGAGGAGATGGCGGCCTTGGTTTATAAGGTCATTTAAAGGAGTAATGTGGCACATTGTCGGGAATTGGCATTCATTAAAAGAGCCATCGAGAGGGACAGAAAGAGGGAGACAGGGAGGGAGTGTGTGTATGTGGGTCTGTGGGTGAGCAGTATTCCCAACTCACATGCAGCCACACATTTTTTTGATCTACATGCAGTTATACAAATGCATTCCCGCTTGGGTAAAGCATTTTTATATCCCCACTGAGAAAAACAACCATCATAGCCCCCTACCACATCAACAGCTGTATGCCACTCCCACAGAATAGAGCCCACAGTGTCATTACTACTAATAGTACGGGGACAATTGTTACAATAGTCCATATCTATCATTACACAGGGCGGTGATAAGGTTTTGCTAGCTCATGAAGGACCTATAGAGATAGTATGATTTATGTGGCCCATTGCCCTTAATCACAGACATGATGATTTATGGAGAAGAGAGGAATCGGGCTGTGTCTGTGATGATTTTGAGGAACAAGCCATTCTTTTTCCTTCTCTCCATTTTCTTTTTTTGTTGAATCATAAACTATTTGAAAGACATCCTGTCCATTATCTGCACATTCGTTCACACTCATTTTCCCCCCTCTGTCATCCTCAAATTATCTAAGACGCACCAATCCCTTGTTCCATCCTTCTTTCAGCTCTCCTTTCAGATGAAAACTAGACTCACACTCGTTCTGACAATGACACATAGCAGCCGTCTGAAACCATATCCCATCTACTCAGCACAATGTCCTCAACGATTCTCCCAGTGTGTGTCTTCCATTACACCTCTCTTTCCCTCTATTCATCCATCCAGCCAGCACTTTCAGTAGATGACCACCTCCTTCTCTTCCCCCTCCCGTCCCCACCACTGCGAGTTTGCATCATTTCAACTGTCTTTCTCACTCTGGATGGCTAGCCGGCTATAAAGCTACTGTACTGAAGTCTGTAGATTGAATGGGATGCTTAAATAAGGATGAATCTAGGAGAGAAGATTGTGGGCAGATAAAGTAGCAGAAGGAGCATAGATAGTAATAGAAATAACCAAATGCATAGTGGGGAAAAGGAAATATAGAAAAGAAAAAAGGGGGATTGTTGGCACACAGTGTTGTGCTTTTGTCTGTCTGCCCATTGCTTGAGCAGTATTGCTATGTAAAAAAAGCCCCAAGGCCAGTCTGACACAATATATTTCAGAGCATAGATGAGTTCCACCATGTCATACTTATCTCATATCTGTGTTGTACTCAAAGCTTACAGAGGAAACCGGGCCTCAGTTTAATATTTCAGCGTTGCGTTCCTTTGTCCGCCTGGTTTTCGTCCTGCAGCTAACCAGCTTTATCTCCTACCTCAGGCCTCTGCTCTCTTTCTTGCTTATGTTTTTTTCTTTTTCTTTTATTCCTTCATACATTTCTCTGTCACTCCCCTCCCATACCTAGTCTCAGGCCCCACTGGGCCAGTCGCTGCTGTAGTCCCCACATACTAGGCCTGCACAATTCGCCGAAATACACAAATTACGATACATTTTTTTGGCTTAAAATTGATATCACGATTCTCTGCCAAGATTTTTTTGTCTACAGGCTTGTGGTAATTTGCAATGTGCTATAGGTGCCAAAAAAAAATCTATGTTTGGTTAAAATTGTCTTGTAAATGTTTTAGTTTTTGTCTTTGTCAATGTCTTTCATAGAGCAAATAACGTTACATCTTTCCGACTATGACATTTCCCGTAGACATGTATAGTTTCCGACTGGGAACCCAGAAACACACTTGCATCTCTCGCAAATATCTTGAAATACACACACACTTTCAGACCCATTGGGATGTCACATTTAGCAGGAGTGAGGGCTATCTTTAGCACTTCATTGTGTTTCGTAGGCAACATATGTAGCCTATCACCAAGCTCGTACATCCAGTCTGGCTGTGAATGACTGACTAATGTTTTGTTGCAGTACAGGCTCTCTACTTTAATCCACTCTCTCTCTCATACATG
>NC_048410.1:9605878-9612397 GCF_013103735.1 Etheostoma cragini | reverse complement strand
CACACACACACACACACACACACACACACACACACACACACACACACACACACACACACACACACACACATTAATTTACCGAGGTACCCTCCCATTGCATTGTATCATAGATAATTGTGAAGGAAGTGTTTAGACCAATGACCATGACCAATCATCTGTGCATTTTTGAGAGCTTTTGTAGAGAATGGAGAATGTGGACAAATGTGTGGTCTGGCCTTGGGGCTTTTTGTGGTTGTCTACAACCGTGAAGATGTCTGTAGTTACTTTCATTTGAGACTTTTTCAGTGTAACTAGGTTTTGCATTTAATTATGCTTTTTGAAGACCTAACATGCTCAATCTTAGAGAGACCATGGTATTCAGAAGTACCGTTTTCTGAAATTCTGTTGTTGAAATGTTAAACACGGAAGTGTCCCAGCCCCCTCCGCATCCTGACCTGCATTAAAAGGTGATTGTTGATGTAATGTTTAATCAACTGCTATACCTTTTAAACAGCTGACTCTTTCTTTTTACCTCATAAAGTGTTGACCATGTACAAGACATTTATAGAGAAACTAAACATTGCACACAGTAGAAAAGTAGGCAGCCTGTTGTTGCTTTGAATGTAGACTGTGTTGCCCCCGGGAACTATTTTTAACTCCTTGTTATAACTTCAGTAAAATGCCTCTAACACCTTTTTAATTAGTCACATAATTATGATTCATAGAAAAAAATCTAACTTCTACAACTCGAAAGCTCCCTGTCAGTAGAGATACAGATATCCTTTTAAAGGATGTCAACTGGCTAAACCGGTTTGTAGCACATAAATAACAACACAACTTGGCAGCCAACATCACTGTCACTCTCATTTATCTTAGTGGTATTAAGGTTGTACTTGCTCGTGTACTTTTTAATACTCATGTAGGAACCTTTTGGCACCAGATTAATGATTAGTCACTTCTAGTGTTTAGTTTGTGGATTAGGTTTTATGTTTGCTTTAAGATTACTGTTTAGGATTAGATTGTGGAGGTTTCTAGTTTGTATGTTTAGAAAATAAATCAAATCACTGTCACAAATGTAGTGATACATAGTAACTTTGTATTTGCATGTAATCTCTCTATTTCCTCACTTTGACTTGAGGATGTGTGTGTGTATGCACACAGGAGAGTCTGAGAACACTTGCTTGTTATTGAAAGGTGACAGGATGTTGAACCGCAGTTGGAACACCTCAAGCATTTGGCATAATGCCATCTTACTGTGCGTTAATTAAACTTACAAAACATATCACCAACCTGTCTTTTGTCAAGACACACACACACACACACACACCTTTGTTTCTCCAGTTATTTCATTTCATGATGGTGATCCAGTGATATCCTTCCATTTGTGCACATTTTGACCTTCTTGAATACAGCTCGCTCATTTATTTCCTTGCCAAATCCGGCCGAGGCCCTTGCAGGCAAATTGGTATTAATAGACACATTATTTATACACCTCGTTTCAGCTCTCAGGTGCTTTTAGTCACAACTTATTAAACGTTATGGTAGTTTCAATCAACAGTGGAACTGAACACAAACACACAGGCATGCAGGTGTTTCTAGACAAATGGGCACACTTTATAAAACCAAATTCACACAGTCACACACAAGAGAACCGGAAGAAGGAAAACGTTTTCTCTTCCATAATGAGAAAACGTGTACGTGTGCGTGTGCGTGTGTGTGTGTGAGTGCGTGTGCCTGCGTGCGTGCGTGCACGCACAAGTTGGTGACTCCAGAGGGAGTGCCTGGCGACAGCTTTTTCTTGCTGAGCTCGAGTGAAGGCTAACTAAAAAGGGCATGGGGGGGGGGGCTGCTGCTCAGAGGAGGCAGTTAGCATTTTTTTTTTTGCCTCCGTCTTATTGTTAAGGCCTCGCCAAATGCCACATCAGCACTTTCCTCCCCCCACCGGGACCAGTTGTTAGCGTAAAGGTGTATTATGAATAGCTAATAGTAAAACCGCCACAATACAGGGTTGTATGCTCAATTTTAGCACGATCAGTTGGCTTGTAATAAGCAAGGGAAATTGCTGACCCCATTGATATGCGGCTGGTAGGAATTGTATCATTTTTACGGTTCAGGGAAACTTTAATGATTGCCTGTATATCTCATGAGAAGTTTGACTTGAGTATAACTGTAAACTGAAAAGATGAGGGGGACTGGATGTTCAAAAAGCTAAGCGTTTCTTGCACAAATGTCGGGGCCAATAAGGTAATGATGTAAAGGCCTACAGTAATGGCTGGGGAAAGCTATTAGCCTATTTGTCTTCGGTTATTGCTCCCATTTCTGTGTGACGGTGATGGCTGTGCAAGTTTGTCATCTTAATATGATTGTCATATTAGCTTAACAGTTGCTCATATTCTCCATCTCTTCTCTCCTCCCCTCCCCTCATCTTCTGTCTCACTCATCTGTTTATTCTTTCCTTCTGTCCTAACCTCTCTTCTTATCCATCTCCTAATTTTCCCCTTTCCTCCTTTTCTTTCCCTTTGTCCTTACTGTCTCCTCCTTATTTGTTGCCGCTCCTTAGTTGTTCACGTAAGGACCGGTGTGAACGAGCCGGAGAGCCCCAGAGGTTTGCCTCCGACCAGAGGCAGTGTGTGGAGCTCACTGTTCAGCCAAGAAATATCTCTGTTACCATGTCGGAAGTCCAGGTATGTAGTGGTACCATTTAATCAATAAATAACAGCTACATGTAGATTTAACAAGGAAGTTATTTTTCTCACTCTTGACATTGAAGTCATGAAAGCGAGTGTGTGTGTGTGTGTGTGTGTGTGTGTGTGTGTGTGTGTGTGTGTGTGTGTGTGTGTGTGTGTGTGTGTGTGTGTCTGTCTGTGTGTGTGTGTGTGTGTGTGTGTGAGAGAGCTCTCATTCTGTCAGCAGCTCCTCAAAGTAACCACATAGGTTTGACTGATTACAGTTTGCCTCACTCTCTCACTGCACATTAACACAAACACAATAACCTTGCTGCAATAGCTACTCATACTGACTCACACATGTACACACACACAAGCACTGACCCCCTTTATTCCTGCTGCTGTCACATATACTCATACCAATGCTTTAATGTGCCCACCCACCCCCACCCACCCCCTCTCCAACACCCATTAACCCTCATGTCATATCTTATAACAAGCCATGTACACCATGTCCTTTCATTGATCTGGTACTGATTGTCTCTCTCTTTCTTGTTCTCTAGCTGGTCCTCCAGGCTCGTAACGTGCCTGATCTGTCAGCAGGGGTCAACTGCTCCTTCGAGGACTATGTGGAGACGGAGGGACAGATCCAGGGTGGACACATCTTCTGCCTGTCTCCCTCTGTCCGGGAGATTATCCCCATCACAAGGAACAAAGGTCGGGACAGGGAGGGGGTAGTGAGGTCACTGGGTGGTAGCAGGGTGTAGATATGGGAAGTTTCGGCGATACTTTTGATGAATTTAGTAATTAACTCCTTATAGGGTAGTTATGGTGATTGGTACTCCATGTTCCATTTGACACTTTTTCTTCTTTCTCACCTTTTCCCTCTCCTCTGTCCATCTGTAGCACTGTATATCCTGTATATTCATCACCATGTGCTGATGTGTCTACTCATAAGAGGCTCTTTTTGTGATTAGAGAAAGCTAGAACTGAATTTTTATGTTACCAAACGAGTTGTTTAGTGTGTCTATATTCAGAATACCTTCGGTCACCACCAATAACAATCAGCTATTCCCTTCCAAAGCCACAAACACAGTTCTACATTAATCTACTAAAAATACAACTGTTTTTGATTTCCCATTATCATGCATAATGCACTGTTGTCAGTTACATTTTATTAAATTTTTTCTATCTAAATGACACTGGTTATGCTCCTAGCTTCTTTTCAAAGCATGACTTCAGTGTGGTTTATTGTTATATTTAAAAATATCTTTTTTGTGCGGAGATTATGCACCTGTTTCATGTCCAATTCTGTCAAGCCACAAACGATAAAAAGTTGTTTGGTATCCCTATTCAAAGCACTGAAAACATGTCAGATAGTGTGCTCTAAGTTTCTTCAAAGCGACATCTCAGTAGTTCTTCAACTGAGCCCATTATGCCCCATTATGAGTTCTCATCAGCTCTGGCATCCAAACACTGATTGGTGCAGCTATTTTTAATGCCACCCTACTGTGGGTGTGACATGAGCGGTGTGTTGCTAAGCTACAGTGTTTCTTTGTGTGTGCGTGTTATCTGTGGAGGTCACACACTTGGAATTCAAATTTAAGGTGTGACATTTTATCGATGAATAAATAGTTTTAATATAGATTCTATTTGTCATATTTGTTCCCTGTGAATAAATAAAGTTGTTTTGGTCGATGTTTCAGGTCTTTGGTTATATTTTCTCTAAAACTTTAAACCGTTAGAGAATGGTAATATTCTAAATACATTTATTTTCATGTATCCGTTTGGTGTAGGTGACATGCGGGTGGTGAAGCTCTATCTGAAGTCCAAGGAGACGGGCAAGAAGTTTGCCAGTGTCGACTTTGTCTTCTACAACTGCAGTGTCCATCAGTCGTAAGTTACAATGATTGAATATTTCTGGATATATTTGAAAGTCCGATTTTGAGTCCGGCTTTTTGTTGTTGTCTTGTTTTTGTCTTTTCCCTCTTGTTCTTTAAAGAGATTGTCTCTCGCTATTCCCATGGGCTGTCTCATGTTACTCTCCATAAGAAATCCAGTTACATACACACACACACACACACACAATACTTCACTCCCCTCCGACCTCCACAGGAGGTTACGTTACCAGTGGAGTGAAAAATCGAACATTCCGTATATGAGAAACGATTGGGATATGAGATGGTAATTCTAGTCTTATTATTATAACCCATGACACACACTAATGATACTTCAACGATTAATTCATTATGCGATGGTCTGCCGTAATGCCTCCCAATCACAGACTCTAACCACTTGTATGCCTCTTCCCCACTTGTTAAAACAAGTACTATCAGCTTTTTTGAGCACTTAGATAGACTTGTTCTTATTTACACAAGAAAGACAAAGTCAAATAGTGTAATATGTTCAGTAAAATCTTGTGCCTTTTTCCGATGAGTTAGGCTCCTTCACACTCCAGATGCCCTCAGCTATCTACCCAATTGCAGTTCACTGCCTCTACTAATCCACCTTCTGTTGAAAATCTCCACAACCCATCGAGCCACACCCCTAGGTTAGTCCTACCACAAGCCTGATGCACCCTGCCGGGGTAAAAGAATCCTCCAACTCCTCCATTCCACCCCACATGATACCCTCCCTCCTGTCCATCCCCGGCTGAACCAGGGGAGGCTGAAGCGTCTGCTGGGGTATTAGCCTTGGGGCAGCAGATGGCTTGAAGGCCCCTGGGGTACCACAGAGCTCTATCCTGGCTTCCCTCTGGATGTTTGATGAGCCTCCTTTGAGGATTGTTCTCAAATACACACGCACATACACATACACATAGACACGCAAAGACACACCTCTCCCCCGCTCTGTCACTTACAGCCTATTGAAGCCCTGAATGTCTTGGACACCTAATCCGTTACTGTGACCTTTAACCCAGCTACCTCCGTCTCCCTGCCCTCATATAGAAAATCCCCTGCCACAACAGCGATGATTAGCTCCGCTGGTTAAGGGTGTGGTGGTTTACAATGTCAACTCCCAGTTAAATGATGTCCCATAAGGACCTTGTGATGTTTGCTCAAACTCCCAACGCCTTTTACTGCCTAGGGTTCATCTTGCGTCAGATTTAAATCCTGTGACTAAATCGCTTCATGTTCAAATAGAAAACACCTAGTTAAAAAAGACGTAGTCTCTTAATGGCTGTATTGAAATGTAATGTCACATTAAAGATCATAATATGGCAATGATCTCACACATCAAGTGTAGGAAATATATCAGAAGTGACGCAGACAAGAGATGCGTCCATTTGATGATATTACCTCAATGAACTCTGATTAAATCCGCTCCCTGGGCTGATCTAATACAGGCTCCCAGTGATGTAATGGACACGTTTAATGAAGTTACAGATATGGCGCGTTGCATCTTCGGCAGAGACTCTGATGGCGACGAGAGATTCTGGGATAAGAATCCCATTTAGAGCTGGCACTCCGGCCCACATACCCGCTGTGCCCTCCGGACGTCAGTGTGTGGCGTCTGATGAGATCTGACTTGTAATGTCGTTGTCGTAATGACTTCAGGCCCTCACGGTCATATGCAAGGCTTTGTTTCAGGGATGCTTGGTCATTCTTTACAGAGTCAGGTTTTCCCTCTAATTGGCTTTAAACTCTAAATACTGCAGGCAGAGACATTTTGAAAGCATGCAAAAATACATTTCCAAGCGGAAACAATATTCATCAGCTGGGCCTCCATGAATTCCCACGCATCTATTTTTGCAATCTAATACAGTAATATGAAATGATTAACGCTACCTTTAGGAAGGTAAGGAATGAGCCTGGCACTGGATTGCCCCATCATGTTTCTTAATAGTTTACACTTTTATATTGGCAGCCAACCC
>NC_048410.1:9587205-9605868 GCF_013103735.1 Etheostoma cragini | reverse complement strand
CCCCCCCCCCCCCCCCCCTTCTTATTTACTCAACTGATTACATCGTCGGCATTGCCTTTTCAAAAATGCCATGCATTTGCATAGTGGTATTAATCTAATTAGAATTCCCACTGTTTCAGTTTAGGGTTAGCAAGATTGAAATTGAAAATCACCCACGGCCATGATTGCTTCTTAATTAACTATTTCCACACACTTTTCCCCGTTCCACAGCCCCCCATTTATTAGAGATAGGAAGGAAGCCTGCAATGAACTGGGATTTAAATGTCTGTTTAAAGCCATATGAAGCACCTTTTCTTGCTATGGTTAATGTAGCACTGGCAGTGACTGCGTCATTTGTTGCGTGATTGAGGGGGCTCCTAGAGTAATTTGGAGAATTAGTGCATTAAATCATTTCATTAAGTCATACATGACAGAGAGAGTACAGAGAGAGAGAGAAAGAGAGAAAACAAGTGCCGTTGGAAAGATTAAAAATATATATTTATTTTTTTAACAAATATTGCCACAGTTGATTGGCTCGTTCAGATGACATTCTTTTTCTGTAACTAAACAGTCAGACATGCATTAATACAATTATTTGCATTTAGACTTGTCCATCTGTGTTTTCTTAACCGCCTCAAATTTAGTTTGACTCATTTTGCCGAGTGCAGGAGTGTCAAACGCGCCTCACTAGGAGGAGCGGATTGTATTTACATAGTACTCCAAACTGACCGAGGAGAGGAGGAAGTCATAGCCCATTGTGTCGGGCCCTGAAAAAGCAATACTGCTCCAAAGCTAGTGCAGCTTGATTAGCATCTGAATACGAACGGATTAAATTAGCATGATGAGCGTGGCCATACGGGGAGTGTGTCTACAGCCGCTCAAAGGCTCTGAGTGGTTAACGCCGATAGCGAGTGACAGCGAGGAGAAATAAGCAGGTACTGGGGGGTCTGAATAAGGGAACCTCTCTGGACAAGAGAAGAAGAATTATCGAACGTCCCCAAATGGCCCTGGGTGGGCTCTTTCTTAAAAGGGTCTGCACAAGAGAGGTTTTGGGATCCTCAGGCAGCTCGTGACAGGGGGCCCTGATTACTTTGAGGGACCAAAGAGTGAGCAGTAGGGGGTTGTCCGACACGGCCTACTGCTGGCCTTGGGTGCCACACATAATGGCACCGACTTTTATTTCAAAGGGCATAATAATAAAAGTAACAGAAAGTTGGCAGTGGTTACCTGCTGATATTTTGCTCGTTATTTCAAAATCACTGGTACACTAACAAGGTTGATTTGACATGAGTAAAAGATGAAAGTACAGATAAAAATGATCAAAATCAGGGTTTAGGGACAGATGTGTTGAAGGGTGTTTGGTTGTGAACTACCAACTATACATTGTACTGTTCGCAGCTTGGCTTCTGTTACCTGCTGTGTTAAGTTGGTGTTGGACTGTATTTTCAGGAGCACTGATCCATTGGTGGGCCCCCCAACAAAAAAAGACTCTTTGACATTCAAAACAGTGATTGTTGAAGAGACAGCAAACACCATCAAGCTACACAATGAGCTTGGCTTACTTGCCACGTGTTCATTTGTCTTGCATCAGTAAGGTTATCTGCTCTTTTGTTCAGTATTGAAACCCCTTCTACTGAGTCTTAATAACTTAGTTTGGACAAAACATTGAGCTAAAAACCCCGTTTCTGCTGTCTGAGTCCATGCACTGTATGCACTTTGTCTAATTGCGTTCCCTCCATTTGTTGGAAACATTGACAAATCTCCTATTTGCTCTTGTGTGGTATTAAGAGGCCTGTTATTTCCTTAGCTGCACATCCCTCATTCTAAATGGACAGCTTCTCTCAGCACAATGCTAAATTGGTCAATTAAAGCGGCAGTGGGATTGAATTAAGCTCCAGCCTCTGATCTTGCTCTGAAGGAGGGGTCTGGGCTGGAAACGATCACTTAAAGCGTGCACCTGATAAATGAGCAGCCCTAATTGATCCAAATGAATCCACGTCAGTGTTTGATGGAATCGTATATATGGGTTCCATCTCAGCGCTTGAGAGTTAAAGCACACATTTTTCATGCGGATGAGAGGAAGGGCTGTTGGCATTTTACACAGGGTTAAAACACACTTGAGAGCTTGTCTGGAGTGCGCTCATAGCAGTTCAGACACACACGACAAAAATTCACACCTGGCAGATGCAGTTGAATACAAATTAGCCTGTATGTTAAGCCTCTCTACCCACTCTTTTACTGTTATGAACCCAGACTTGCTTACCTTGACTGCATTGCATGTAGTGTTTTATTATATTTCCAATAAACCATATGCTCACACAAATTATAGTAGCAAAATGAGTCACACAGAAGAAATTCACTAAACTACAGAATGCTTTGTAATAAAATGAAACAATTTTATTTGTAAGCTCATAATGGTTACATTAGATAATACTACACACATAAATGAAATACCAAGTAGCATAGTATCTCTCTAGGGCTGAGAAAGGACCAATAACATGAAGCTGTGTTGATAAACTGCATACTTGAACCTGTCTGGCTCTCCTCCACGGTTCCCCTTAGCTGTGGACACACACACACACACACACACACACACACACACACACACACACATACACACACATACACACACAACTCTCCCATGAGACTCCCACACAGAGCCCCGTGGGCTACAGCCCCTCTCCCCCCTTTCCTATTTTCTCCCTTCTTTCTCTCCCATGATACCTGGCGTCTAAACCTCTCTCAGGGAAATCCACCTGCTTTTGATCTCTTCCCCTCTCTTTCCCTCTCTTCTTCTTTCTCCCATCTTTCTCTTTCAGCCTGTCTATCTGCACCTCGCCTCAGCTAAAGCAGGTGAATTTAAAATGGTGGAGCGCTCTTAGACCCACGGATGAAAGAGAGCTTTAGACAAAGAACAGGGGGAGAGCTTTTTAAATTGAGAAGGCAGCGAATGAAAGGGATGGATAGAGCGTGAGAGGCAGAGATGGAGGGACAGAATAAATGGCTCAGGGCCGAGTGGATGGAGAGAATGATACATCAGAGGTATATAGAAGGAGGGAGAAGAGGAGAAATGCAGGCAAAGAGTCGGTCGATTGTGAGGAAGATCATTGAACATATAGAAGAAGCAAGCGATGGAAAGTTAAAAGCGAGTGGGGAGTGATGAATGACAAAAGTGAGGGGGAGAAAGAGGTCAAGACAGGTTTGGGAAAAAGTTCAAATTTAACACTGGATGATAAATAGACATGAGACTGTGAAAGGAAGGAAGTCTGAGAAGAAAATTAAGGGTAACAATTTAAAAACAAAGAACACAGTTGAATAGGTATTGATATTTTAAAATATCCTGTGTTATATCACATTCAGTAGCATTTTCCCCAAAACTACTCTTTAGGATATGTACTATAAACACTCTATTGTACTGTGAAGTAGCTGGTGACAAAGTAGATAAGGAATGATCGTGAAAGGCACTTACTCAAACATCCAAATTGAAGTCGACTCTATGTGCCGCTAAACTGGCTCTGAACAAATGGCTACATTCCTTATTTCAGTGCACTTACTTTTTGTGCCACACTTGAGACCACCTCGTTCCGTCTTGTTTTTTGCCATAATTCTTTGTCAAATAAAGCGTTTATGCAGTAAGATAAATAATTCAGACTCAAGTCAGAAAAAAAGGATGACCCTGCCAACTCCCTAACCGTCTCCTCTCGTCTTCCTTCTTTGTAGCTGTCTCTCCTGTGTCAACGGCTCGTTCCCATGCCACTGGTGCAAATACCGGCACATGTGCACCCAGAACGCCAATGACTGCTCCTTCCAGGAGGGTCGTGTCAACATCTCCGAGGTAAGATTCACGCTGCAGATTTGTCCATATTGCCATGGACAAATATATGTAACGTCCATATAGCGTTTGTCATTTCTATAGCCCTGTTGCAATTGTATGTGTTTTCCCCCTTGACATAAGTCCAGATTTGTTTAAAGTCTTGCTGAATCTTATATGAAATTTAATTATAGCAACACAGGCACAAATTTTACTCCACTTCACAAACTGTACATCTTTACCCTTGCACCTTCTGTGGCTTTCGCATCAGGATTTTCTCACATCACCCTGCTGTGTGTGTGTGTGTGTGTCTGCTGTCTGTATCTGTAATAGTGCCTCTTGGCACAGTGACAACAGCTTGTGTACTGTTCAGCAAAAATTCTGTCGTGGCCCATAAGGCCATAAGCAGGCCGGGATGAATGACTGTCTATGGAAATACTGCCTTGTTGTTAGATAGCCAAATGCTGGATTAGCATAAAAGCTAATATCAGTCATGCCGAGTGGTGGCTACAGCAGGCGACACGCAAGGCATAACAAGTGTTTGTCAACTGCTGGAGTATATATGAGGTTATTAGTGATGGGCACAGTCATTCTATGTTTTCATTGTGCTTTTCTCTTTTCTTTCACTCTGTTATACCCGCCAAACACAGTCTTGCATACATTAGGAGGCACAGAAAAATGCATTCAAATGCATATCTTCTCAATGGACTTATGGATGTAAATCCACTGCACTCCCAAGTGACTGACAGTCATGCCTGTTCTGTATCTGATCGATGCCTCACACACATAAAAGCAGAAGTACACACACAGTCACACATACACTCAATCCCACCATATCTCCTTGTGTTCATGGTCTGATTCTCCCCGTTATCTCCATACAGATTAAAGCCCCCCCTTGTTGGCTGGCCTGAATCACCAGCCTTTATTAATTGGTCAACCTTTATCCAATTACTTTCCTCTTTATCTCTTCTCTGAACTTGAGCTGTTTAGAATCCCAAACACTAGCATGCTAAACCGCAGCCTCTGTGCCCATCCAAAACAACACACGGGCCAGCCTTCACGCCTCACGGAGCTAATGTTAGCGGATTAGTACGCCCATCTGCAAGACACGGGGAGAGCGCTGGCTAGCACACTCTGAGCTGAGAGAGGCCAGAGGGGCAACGAATGGATAAACAGGAAAGAAAGAAAAACAGGATGTACAAGTACACGTATAAACTGTGTAGTAATATAGGTGAACGACAGGAGAGAAGGGCTTTTGAATATCAGGTGTGGCATGTATTGGTAAGGTCTATTTCCACATGCTGATTAATTACAGTGTTTGAGGCATTGAGATGTAATTATTTTGAAAATCTCCTGTAACACGGTGCTCTATCTATTCAGGGCTAATGTAAAAATATATTTTTTGTGCCGTATGTTTTGAGAAAGAACAAAGAGAGGCAGCTTGACAAAGGGAGGAAGACGAATAGATGGAGAGGGCGATAAAGAGATTGAGAGAGTGGACAAGTCGAGTGAGAGAGGCGGCAGGAAAAAGGAAGGGACAGACAGGGCAGCTGACATTGGCATGTGGACAGAGAGACCTCTCCTGTCACCTCGTCTGGCCAAGAAACCCCACCACATGCTCCACATCATCTGCACTGTCACACACATGCACACACACACATGCACGCACACCATAGACACACACCATAGATACACAACAACTATACTTTCTGTCATGCACAAAAAGTGTAAACATTCTGACCGTGACATGCACACACATACACGGTCATTCATCATCCTTCTGCTAGCTGCCATATCCATTCGTTGTGCTCTCAATGCCCCAACAAATACAGGTCTTCCTGTAGGCTAGACTTATACTTCTCCTCTCCCATCAGTCTCTCCACCCCATCCCTCACCACTTTGATGCTCATTCACCCTATTTTTTCCTCATCCTTCTTTTTCCTAACCTTGTGTGTGGATTTTAGTCAAAGAAAGGAGAATGTGCCTCACTTCCTTAACACCTGACTGGTAGAGTCAGAATGGGTTGCCATGCTATCAGGGATGTAGGTGTGCACATATCCTTGCACTTTTAATTTAGACCTTAGACAATTCTTTTTGCTGTGCTGTAGCTCAACTCTGAATACAAATAGCAGTGTTTAACATAAGACTGCAATCGGCTCTCCTGATAGCAGACATTTCACTCAGACCTTTGCTGCTCCCCCCTGCAGAAGAACACAGTCGACAGGATTAAATAGGACACATCTTCAGGCTGTGATCAAAGGCTAGATAGAAGTTTTCACCCAGGGTTGAGAGGTGGCTGCTCCTCACGTCTGACTCTGTGTGGTCTGAGTGGTGTTGAATTGAGTAGACAGAGAAAAGAGAAAATATAGGACCAGCTGCTCAAATGTCCAAGTTCTTATAAGGGACTAAGACCAAGGTTAACAGCTGAACTTGGTCTGCAATTCACTTTCTTATATCAACATGATCCACCCTCTCTCTCCCCTTGCTTTGCTTTTCATTCTTCTGTTTCTTTACTAGCATTACAAAAATGCTAAAACCTTAAAAATGAATAGTTGTAGCTCAATAAAAATCAATAAACACCATTGTCCTCATTCTGCTTATAATAAACATTTGACAGTTGAACATCAATCATTTTCTCCTCCATCTTTAAATTCTTTTCCTTTTCAAGTGTTTCACTTCCGTCTCTAACATCTGAATCTTGTTTCCATGGCAACCCAGTAGATTGGTGGGTTGCTGACAAGGATTCCCCCCCACTTTCTGTTCTGTTCTCCCTCTCGCACAACCAGCACTGTCTCGTCCATCTGTAATTTGTTTGACCAAATTACATTGTATGGGAAACATTTTTTTTGTGATTGTCATGTAAAATAAATAAATATAATAAAAATATATATAAGTTCAAGAAATAAAATCCAACAAAAACAATATTAAATATGCCAACCAAGGAGTAAAAGTGTTGTTGTTTTAGTGAACAGACTGTGTCAAGATAGGCAAGAAAGAAAGAAAAAGAAATGGATAGACAGCGTAAGTGGGGCTGAAGTAGATATAATGAGTGACATTTCCAAATCAAATATGCATGAATCAACAATGCCTCCAATGGCACAACAAACGCATTCTTGAGTTAAGGAGCGACCGGGCGGAAAATTGCTGGAGAGGAGTAAGAGTTACTTTATCATAAAAACATCAAAGCTGGAGAGAGAGAGAGAGAGAAAATGCTTTCAGAAACACGTTTTGGTGAGTAAAATATAGTAAAATATGAGATTGTATTCTGAACAAGCCGCCATGAAAATCAAGCTTTGAATTTCCAGAGAAACCAAATCCACGTGATGCGTTCGTCCAATTAGCTGCCGGTTTTTATTTCTGGGCGATAATACAGATTAGCGCCGCGTGCTGTTATGGAGACGTATTACATCTTGTTGCTTTGGTATGTTCCGAGACAATTTTATGACCAACTCGGGGAGACTGATGAGTCCAACTGCCTTTTCTGCCGACGGTCAGCCTTCTGGTTGGTGTGTCAGGGGCTTAAAGGCTTTAGGCCGCCCTGCACCTTATTGTAGGCCCACTTTAGCTGCAACATCATTTGATATAATATATGTAGTAGGGGGTCCCTGCTCCATCTCTCTTTCAGTTAGGGGGTCCGTGGCTTAGAAAACGTTGAAGACCCTGGGCTAGAGTAAAAGAAGAAACGCATGTGTCCATGCTTTGTTAATCCTTTGTTCATATCGTATATTTTTCCCTTTTTTTTTTTTTGAAAAGGAACGTGATTGCCATTTCTACCTCCACTTTTCTCTACTTCTTTCTGCTTCTCCAGCTCTCTCTTTTCCTCTTTCCATAACCCTAAAGAGAAAGTGCTATTCTGAGCCAAAGCCTTGATGAGTGCCAGGCAAGGTTCAGCGTGGTTGGGCTCAGCTATGTTAAGACATGCCTACGTGTTTGTTTTGCTGCAAAGCAAGGCTCAGTCTCACTCGAGTAATCAAGGCAGCGGTTAACTTGATTGAGATTTGAGGGCACAGACCTTTTTTCCCTTAAACTCTCTGGTTGTCACATTTTGCCGTTTCCCAATTTAATTTCTCTCTCTTTCTTTGCACCACTTCTTTATTTGTCATTATGAGTTTTAACTATACATGCAACTGTTTTTTTTTCTTGCTTACTTTTAAACAATGCTGGTATTATTTATTTTGGGTTGAGGAAAATGATTAGCATTCATTTGTAAACCCCCCTTTTTGTCAGGATGTAGCCATTATAAACATAATGCTGTCCTGGACTTTAATTTAAGTGTAATACAGTGCTCATCTGCATTCTGTTTCTGCATATCTATTCATTCATAGTAGCTTTCTCATCAGTGTCCTCCATGTCTGTGTTTCATGGAATGTTTGCCTCCAGTGAGGAATTTTTCACTCTTTTATAAATTCAACACCTTCCACTCCTAGTTGTCCTTCTGTCCCCTTTCTGCTTGGTTGCACAATGGGTTAAACAATGTCATCCTGCTACTAATTCCCTTCTCTCTCCTCCACCGTCTTCCTCCTCCGTGTGTAGTTGTGGGAAATGAATAAGACTTTTAAAGCAATAGTTTGACTATTTAGGAAAAAAGCTTATATGCTTTCTTGCTGAGGGTTAGGGATAGAATGTGGTAATAAGTGAGCTTCAGATGTGCTCTTAGGTAGATTTTGTTGCCTTTGAACAGACCCAAGCTAGCTGTTTCCTCGTGTTATCATTTGTTTTGCTAAGCTAACAAGTTGCTTTCTGTAGCTTCATATTTACTCTACAGAAATGAGAGTGGGATCAATTCTCTCATCTAACCTTTGGCAGAAAGCAACTAATGGTGAACCATTCTTTTTTTAATACACTTTAACATCCATATAAACGTCAGGCACACTGTACAGATAAGCATGTATGTGTATCAAAGCATCACTCCAGTTGTGCTGGTAGACACACATGTATTCACACACAAGCGCCACTGTCTGTTGCCAATTACTTAAATGTAATGTAAGTGTATGACACATTGTCCCTAGACGCTGAATTAATAAGGGAAGCTCGATATAGGCTGCACTCGGCTCAAAGCATAACAACATGCATGAATATATTTTCTCAAGCTCTGTCTTTCTCTCACACCCTTAACCAAGCACATACAATACACTTACAGCATACAGCCTACCAACACATTCTTAAATAGTCACAGAAACACATGCTTATTCTCTTCCTTTCTCTCCCACACTCTCTCTCTCTCTCCCCCGCGCTCTCCCTCCATGGAAGAAAGGGTTATTTGTGATGGAGGTGTGAAGGCCCCGGTCTGTGACATTTTGGCATACTGTGTTTACCCCGGCTGGTACTGAGCAGACACTGAGCAGAATACGCACGCACACTCGTAGGCCAAGGCTGCTTGAGGGGCCTCGATGCGTGGATGGATATTTGCGCGTGTTTGTCTATATACTGCTTTAGTGTCTGTGTGTGTGTGTGTGTGTGTGTGTGTGAGACTGTCACTGGTTCTTATCAGGACATAGCACAACCAGCAGCACAGGGCTGAAGGAGGGAGGGTGGAGAGGGCGAGTCAATGAATAATATCCCCCCGTTCCTTTTTTATCCTTCCCTCTCTACCTCCTGGTGTCTTTATCGGTTAGTAATAGTCTACTCACCTCATCATCACCCTTTATTTTTTTCTCCCTTTTTTCCCATGCAGTGCCATCTCCCAAAACGCGTTCCTGCAAATCTGTCCTTTTTCTGCCCACTTCTACAATCCTCTGACTCCATTCTTGTCCATCTGTCCTTCCCTCTTCCACCATCTTTCTCTCTTCATCTTTTCTCCCCGTGCCTCATCTATTACCATACACAACTTGCTTGTTTGATCGTAGTCAATTTATTTCCTCTTTGGCAAAATGCATTATGTAGCTCACGCTGTAGCTGGGCACACATAAACCCAAGCTCAAACACATCTACTGTATGTGGAGCACATGTTTCCGCCTTATATTAAAAGAACACATGCCTAAGCCATATTTAAAATAAACAATGTTGGAATGAGGGAACATATAAATGACAAAATGGGTGGAGGTGGGATGCAATATCCCCTTTTAGTTCTCCGAAACAATGCAGTCCTTCCAGTGTTTCTTTTGTTTCACTAGGACAAACCAAAGACAGACAGAGGTTCTGAAATTGAGACCAGATGTCAACAGAGAGAGAAGGGAAGAAAAAAGTAAAGAAAGAAACAAAGACAAGGGCAGGGAGGCAACCCTGGCAGTAACAAGCGGCAGATTACATCCAGTGTGACGCAGTTTATTTTTCAAATGCACTCCAAGGTTAAAAGGAAGGGAGGGAGGGAGAGAGAGAGAAATTCAGGGAACATGGAGAGGAAGTGGAGGAGACAGGGTGAAGTAACCACATGCCTTCTTTGCCAGATGGATCCTAGTTGGGCCGTGAACGTCCAGCGTTTAACCCTTGGTTTAGCTGCTTCTAACAACCATCCCCGTTTTTGTGAACTTCCTCATACACTTTGTGTCTAGTCGACGCCACTAATCACATTTTCACCTTGGGGAAATCAAAATGGGATTGTTTCAGGTGCTTTGGCAAACTCTCTTGTACATTCCTCTAATTTGTTAATAGAGAACAGTGGAGTGACTTAGGGAAGTGTAAGCGTGTTGGTTTTTTGAGTAGTGGTAATGTAATTCAGCCCCTCAGTCACGCTCTGCTCCTGCGTGTGTGTACTTCCCACACAATCATACTGTTTGTATCCGAAAAAAAAAAGGCAGGAAATATTTGAATTTTGTCCCATTTGTGATCAAAGTTTTATTCATTTTTATATATTCAAGGAACAAACAATTTCAAAGAATAAACTGAGACGGAGAATGCGTCCCAGGGCGACGACCGAATTATATTTGGAAAAGAGGGTTTCATTTTGCAATTGCAGCTTGCTTTAAGTGTTACGTTTATGCAGATTCAAAGGACACTTTCTTGGTCTAATTATTTAAAAAGTGTTAATCTGTATATGACATTGAGAAAAGTGAAGCAGTTGAGCTCAGCACAGGCAAACAACAGTGTTAGGGGCAACATTATTGCTAGGTTAGTCTCTCCTTGATGTAATACTATGCCACCCAGCAAGGCCCACTGATGCAGTGAGCATCACCCCAGCTTTGCCAACATGCTGGCTGCAGCGATGAATACAAGATCAGCGAGAGCCTAATGACGAGCTAACCCGGAGCAAAGATTCACAATCACACAGGCCCACACAGGAATATGATGACATGATAGGTTTGTGGGCCATGTACAAGTGTGTTTCAGTGTTTGTGTCTTTGCGAGTGTGTGTTTATGTTTCAGTGAGGTCTCTTTATTTATTCAGGCTGTACTAAATCTTCATTTTCGCAGCTCTCACAGTCAGCCAAGCTAATGGTGAACACAGATTAATATTGCATTTTCGCCATCAACCCATGTGTGTGTCAGAGAGAGAAATAAATACATGCAGGGTCACTGAGAGAAAGAGATGACAGCAGTTGGAGACAGATGAATAACACTGCAAAGTGAGCTGAAGGAAAACCAAACTCAAAAGTGCAGGCACAGCAGAGACGGAGAGATTGTGTGATTGAGAAACAGCAACAGTCTGCTGGGATTGAGAGAAAGTGAGGGGGGGCTGGGCTAACTGTCGCCGTCATGTTGGGCTTTTCACCATGCTATTTTAGTAAAGTGGCTTTTACTGATTTTTATTCCATCCTCCATTTAACTGACAAAATTGCACTCCCATGGAAAGTCAAAATGGTCAGTGGCCCACTAGCAAATGCAAGCTTTGGCGACATGGAGATGAACGCAGGTGCCAGTGGAGAGCTGCGTATCACCGGGGTATTCATATAGTCTGAATTCAATGCCTTAAAGACCGTAAAATGGGTTTATTTTTCACACCACATGAAGGCTTAGCATTATGTTAATATGCAAAGCACCTTACAGATCCGGAGAGCAAACCATTTAGTTTTTATTCATTTTCTTATATTTAGTCCATTTTCCTCCTGGTGGCTGACGGCATTGTTGCGTCCTGCAGACGAGACACTAAACCTGGGTTGTTGACTTGTCCTTTCTCTGCCGGAAAATGCATTGGATTGTACGGTTTCACCTAAAAATAAGCCTGGCAGTTGTGATAGTTTTATTCACTGATATTGCATCATACAACTCGTACCTTAATTTATGTTGCAAATGTGTGTATGTATCATAGCTTTGTTTAGGCACATGAGCAGTGTTTTAAACAAGACAGTGAGGTGTGAATGAAGCATGATGTGCTTAGCACGGTGGGATAGATAGTGGCCCAAGTCTTTGTTTGTAACCTGGAGAAACTGAAACGTCTTTACTATTCTGTCGTTTGTTTTCTCAGTTACACAAATCTGTGGTTCTAGGCTCCTTCATCTGGTTTCTGTTCTTTTTCTGAAGGAATAGTGCCAAAAAATGTTCCCAGCTCACAGAGCTCCCCACAGCTGAGGAGGTCTGTCGAGATTCACTGGATGACACGAAATGCGTCATAGAGGTCCACCGAAATCCTGTGGCTCTCGGCAGACCTCCGTTAGTCCATGCATTGGTGCCGCAGAGGGAAGCCAAACTAATTTTAAAAAATGGCAAAGAAATCTGCATACTAACTGTGAGTTTTTGTTCACTTCTTTTTGATTACAAAATTCACAGTTTTAGTAAATGTGTGAATAGTGTGTAGAGAAGAGCCATCGGCAGCAGACAGGAGAGGTAATCTTTTTCTGAAATCAAGGTTTGTCTTTGAAAAGCTGAATCGCTGCTGACATATCTGGGTTAGAATGATAACAGGGTGCCAGGAGCTGGAAAAAAAAAAACACACACACACACACAGTATGAAAATGAATGAGGAGAAAAAAGGAGACCCTCTGAAAACATAAAAAAAAAATTAAAAAGAATGAAACATCCTGCGTTTCATTTTTTTTAGTAGCGTACCGTGCCGTCTATGTCGAGGGGATAAAGTGTGAAGGTTTGGCAGCTTGCTTGTATGTCAAGGATAAGGGATTAGGAGAAGAAATCAAGATGTATGTGTGCCGGGTGGTACATTAAAGCACAGAGAGTGTACCATGTATGATTGTATGTGGAGAAGGAACATACATGTGGGTAGATTCAGTCGAGCTCTTGCTCTGAGAGACTTGGATAATCCACGCTGAATAACATTCATGTCAAACCTTCCCTTGCATCTCGCTTTAATTCAGACTCTCCTGTCTGTGCTCCCTCATTCCTCTGCACACACTTTTCCCATTTACTCCTCATCACTCTCTCTTTCTCTCTCTTTCTCTCCTTCTCTCCATTTCCTCTTCCCTGCATCACCACTCTGCTAGGAAACGAAGGACGTGGGCGGACAATCTCACAGTCCCTTTCAAGGTTCAAAGTCCCTTTTTCTTTCTTCTTCGCTTCCATCGCCCCTGCACTATTCTACATGTTGCAGCCTTATTAAGTTTCTTCTTTTTTCTGGTTTCTTCCTGCTAATGAGCCTGCCTCAACTTTGCATGCACATACATACATACATAATTTGTCTTACACACACGCTTCCATATATGTACCACACCCTGCAGCTTGTGTAGATATCACTTTTTATAATAATTGCACTCTTGTATACGGTTTTACATCAAATGATGTGTGTACAATATCTTACAGATTTGAACCTATTTTTTCCATAGACTACATACACTCATCTAATCATTATTACCATTGATTTTATGAGCAGGCTTTTGTCGCTTGCTCCTGCCCTACCCCCTGTGGCTGGCGGGAGTCTAAAAGAAGTACACACAAACACACACTGAAACAAACGTGGCTGTTGGCCAGCTGGTACATGGAAGAGGAGGAAACACATGGTCCTAACTTTGACATTGTGATATATGACATGCCATGATATAATATAACATTGCTTACTGTATATTAACTGAGAAATAATTTGGAAGCAGACTTCCGTTGACTATATGGTTCAAAATCAAAATGTCCACCTCATGTACTTTATCACAATATATGCTATTTTCCTGATTCTTCTCATCTAAAAACAATTTTTTAGTCTTTAAAAAAATATATAAAACAGTTTAATTATGGAAAATAATGAAACTACATGGAACATACTTAGGCTGTAATAAGACTTATTGTTTTAAACTGAAAAAAACAAAAAACATTTGAACTGTGAAAGCATTTCTAAAATAGTTTCTATATTTTACAGTGAATGTCTATTTTGTGGCAACCCATCAAAAAGCTTTCAAAGAACTTTTTGTTTTGTAATCCTATTTAGTAGCATTTGAACTTTTTCAAAAGTACTACACGAGTGAACGTCTGATTTTGCTATCAGCTCATTGCACACTTAAAGGAGAATTCTGGTCAATGGCATCATGTAGCTCTGTTTGTAAATTTGGAGTGCTGTCAGTAGTGACAAAAATGAAAAAGATTGGTGCTGCCTACACTGTGTTATTTAGTAGAGCTACGTGTGAAAATCGACTGGAATTCTCCTTTAAGTTTTGCTTTTTCTTCCTGCTCTCATTGTATGTTTTTACATTCCTATCCAAAAGAATGCGCAAATGGCTGGTGGAAGGAGTAAAACTACTTTTTGGTATGTGCGTTTATATCAGTATTTCCGGCGGACCGAAAGCCACACAATTGTGACGCAAAAAACAGTTCAAATGGTATTTTATATGACAGATTATCATATACAATTTTTTTCCCAGTAATATTTATTAGTTCACTGGAAGTCATTACAAAGGTTAGAGGCTTCATTACAACTGGAGTTTCTTACAGCAGAAACACACCATGCCATGTTACTTTGGATAAAAGGATCCACCAAATGCCACTTAATGTAATATAATATTAATGTATAGTGGATTGTAACAAGAAGTAGATGGGGCTCTTTAGTTAAAGGTTACAGACAGCTCTTTGGTTTTTTTACGCGAGACCTCTGTCAGAAGACCTGGGGGGCATGTCGACAGGCATTCAACACTCCTCATATACTCCTTTGTTAGACCCCTGTGTGTGAGAGACACACACACACACACACACACAGTCCCTCTTATTTGTACCAGTGTGCCCCCCTCGCTCCACTGTGGCCACACATGCCATCTCATCTCCCCCATGGGCTCCCCATATCGCTTTACTTCATTATTTAGCATGTTATTTTTTCTTCTCCCTGATCTGTAGTCCCCCCATCACAGAGGCAGTTGATTAATTATTGATGGACTTAAAGGGAGGGGCTTAAAAATGTCCAGACCCCCGCCTCATTACATATGCACAGTGTTTTTGGAGCATCGTTAATTTATATCTTGTCAGGCTACGTCAAGGCCTTCAAAACTCTTTTGGCTTTTTAATTCATTTATCTCTTTATATAGCATCACATACTTGCTTTTCATCTTCATCCTCCAATCCCTCACACCCACCTTACCCAAACCCATCTACAGTATATCTTGAGTCTAATCGCTCACCTGCTACATATCTGCACACACACACTCATGCACACCAGCCTGCCGACTGTCTCATTATCCGCTCTTGGCGAATGTTAAAAGGTGTTTTGCTCACTTAGTAGAGATTATCTCATCTGCCTACTAAACACTTGTTTTATTAATTCTTTTCGTATACTTTTTCACCATTTGGTGGGGAATGAGTTTGTGCAGTACACATCAGAGTGCATTGAAAATGAAGGAAGGAATATTTTAGAACAGGCTTGACCTAGAACGGCAGCTGCTCTGCTTTGAGAAAGCTCATGGCAACAATCAATCAAAACTGGCATCTGGGTGTGAGCACTAAGATGTAAAGAAATATAGGTCAAGCATTCTAAGAATACTTTTGTCAGGACTAACGGTTTGGCTGCTTTTTTTCTCTAGAAAAGTTTCCTCCTCAGTATGCATAACATTTTCAGTGAGTTAATATATACAATACATCTTATTAATCTACATAATTATATATGCCTTTACTGTTAACAAATGGGAGCATTGTCTCTAGCCTTAGGCAGCAAAGCTAACAGCGGCCTTTGAGGGAAAACAAACATGGAGAGGTAAGGAAAGCCCTCTGTGTACTTGGCTTTGAACAGTAGTCGGAATCACAAACTTTGAAACATATATACACTTATTCGCATACTCAAAAACACAGGTACAAATACACACTTTTACAGCCCAATCCAAGCAGGGTGTGAGAGCTTGTTTCAAAGTAAATGATGAATGTCTTTTTGTGTGCTAAGAAACAAAGAATTTTAAAATTTGACAAAGGCAGTCAGTTGCCTGCTACAGTGTCCTCCTGTGTTGGTGGTAAAATGCTTATGAAGATGTCAGAATGCAAAGACTGTTATCCAAATCTCAAAATAGAGCAGATGTTTCCGTGCCGTGTTCTAGTGCGGAGAAGCCATCTGTGGCGTGCATTCCTTCACGCATCATTTCCAGTTCACACACACATGTACCCACCGTTATTATAAAAGGCTCATACCGGTTATAGGAGACGAAGTGAACCTTATAATGAAGCAAGTTGCTGTTCTGTGCAAAAATCTTTCTTCCTTCTGTTAAATCGCAATTGGACATTTAACTAATGAATAAATAAATTTACTTTAAGCCAGTTCACTTAATACCTGCAACCATCTCTGAACCATTTATGTACCCCTTTCCCAGCTATGTAGTACGTACACATTCACCCACATTTAAAAAAATAAATAAAAAAAATAAACCTTTTTCTAAACTACACAAACATATAGTACAGGGTACCCTCTCTTCCTCCCTTGTTGGTCCTCCTGAAGTGTCACATCTGGCCAAGAAAACCAGAGCATCCGTCTTTATAGATGAAGTGAAAGCTGAGTAGTCGAGAAAAGGGGAGAAAAAAAGAAAAAGATTCTCTTCAAACAAATCCCCCTCGTGAAATATTGTTTCAGTGTACTCTGCACTTTGTAGTCCTAATGCCGGCTTTGAACTTTTTTGGCACCTGTCACAATTACTAATACTGACTATTCTCTGAATAGTTTCTCTCTTCAGAGAACTTTTCCCTATATTCTTCTCACCTTCCCTCAATATCCTCTTTTTCCTCCTCCCTACCACCATCTTTCTCTGAGAACTCCTCTCTATTCTTTCTTGGACTGAATAGGGACAGAGTGTGATTTTGTATTTTAAAAACTAGGGGCGTCTTGCACTATGATTCCTGAACTCTAACAACGTGGGAGCAATGAATCCCAACACTGATTCACTTGCAATGGAATTGCATTGCAATTATAGTAAGACTTCAAAGTCTTTAATGTATTTCCCAGAAAACCTGTTTTCTGTTTTCCCCTTATGGTAACTGTATAGAACAACTTATAACTACACATTGCACATTAAGACTACTGTATTTAACCCATTAATTTACTGATAATAGTCCTTGAGATGACAATACATGGGGCTGAATGAAGGAAAGGGATGCTATATGGAGAAAATGACAATCAGACAGCTGAGCTGACACAAAGTCAATAGGCGGATGAATAAAACATTGGTTGGCTGCAGCTTGCGCTAGAGGCTATGCTAACTTCTGACACACTGGCGTCAACAAGTTAGATATAGCAGCAGGATGTTCAAAACCTTTTTTTTCCACTCTCGAAGCACCTTTTGACGATGCAAGCCCACAGCTTTTGACATGAGTATCATTTTTACTAAGGCAGGACTTCAAAAGCCACAATTGCAAATCAATCTCTGCTTTTTTCTCTGTCGTTCGTTCTCTCCATCGCTGGCCCTCTCCATCAAGCATAGTCTGAGGCTCCAGGCTGTTAATTAAGTAGGATCTTGTCGGGGGCTGGGGTACCTGGTTTTGACTGCAGGATGGATGGATGGAGGGGATGGATAAAGAGAAGAAAAGGTGCAGATTGATCCAGGCATTCTTCTTAAATGTCTTTTCTTGTCTTTTTGTTTGATCCTTTTCTTTCTTGAGTCTTTCCATTTCTTTTTACTCACGTCCACAGCAGAGTTCTCCATTTCACTTTGCTATGTTCCCAATTTAACTTGCATCATCTGCTTTTTCCTCCACTTTTCCTTCTCTTTCTCTCCAATTCTTTTCACTTCTCCTATCTCTCTCCACTCCCTTCACTTCCTCCCTCTTTCTCCAACTATTCTTCAATTCCCCCTCCTTTCTTTCATTCTCTCCCTCGATTATTTCCTACCTCACTTGTTCCTTCTGAGCCTTCCTTTTTTTCTCCTCTTCCCCTATCCACATTCCTCATAGTTGATTATACACCAGGTCTTCTGTAGCCCGCTTCTTCCTCCTATATTATTCCCTTCTCTCATTATGTGTTGTGCATGTGTTTGTGTGTGATCAGACACACAAGGCCAGGGCTAAGCAGCCTAATGAACAAACTCCGGCATTGTGTTCAGGCCCCGGGGACGCGCAGCAGCTTCTAATGTACAACAGCTCGGAGGAAAGGAGGGGAAAGAAAAATTCACCGACGGGGAGCCAGCTATCTGCTTAAAGGAACAGCTACAACATGTAGTGAAGTAGAGGCTGTACATTGAATATTTTTTCTTTCTTATCCTAAGCTTTTCTGTCCTATCCTGCAACACTGTCAATTTTAGACTCTTCTGCGCTCTTGTTGCATGGATTTTGTTACATACGTATTTTGGTCTAGAGGTTTTGAAGAGGCATTTGTTTAAACTCAGCTGCAACATGTATTTGGGTTTCTTAAGGTCAAAGATTGATCAAAATCCATAGTTTGAGAGACCTTTTTCCTTACGTAAAATAGCATTGTCTGTCTGCCACATGTTTCTTATTGTGAGTCACTTAACAGGTTGTAGGTTGTAAATATGTGATTTGTCAGCAGTGATTTAGTTTGTTATCCTTTTGTCTCAATCCGTTCAGGGTGGGTTAGTTCCACCCAAGCTTTAACTATTGTGTGTGTGTGTGTGTGTGTGTGTGTGTGTGTGTATGTGTGTGTGTAT
>NC_048410.1:9557919-9587105 GCF_013103735.1 Etheostoma cragini | reverse complement strand
ACACACACACACACACACACACACACACCCTTCTCTCCCAAGGGTGGTGTACTCCAGTGGCATGATCTAGTGGATGGGCGGCTTCCAGATGATCTAAACAAGATTCTTGTCAGCTCTGGCCAATATCAGTGACCAATGTACACACACACACACACACACACACACAAACAGTCCATGAGCTGATTATTCATTCCACACATGTTCATAATACACTGGAGCCTATCTACATGCCATAAAATTGCAGCACTGTTGTGATGTGAATAGTTTTATTGGGTAAATAATCTTTTCTGAACTTTGTATGAAAAGCTCTCTAGCTTGTGTTGTTGTCCTGTAGCATTTAAATCTGGTGCAAAGCCAGTGGGAGTGTTGCACAAGTCTGTAACACATCTTAACAGTGCATCAGAGCACATCTCTTTGGGGTGAGTGTGTTGTGGCAAATCTGGCGTAAAGTCAAATATGTAACCCACCGCTTGCTCGCTTTGATTTCATCACCCCTTGTCTTATCTTATTGTGCCTTATTTGCTTGCTCTTCTGACTGCATTGAACAACCTCCCTCTCTTTCTTCCATAACTGACTCCTTTGGGGGAAAAAAAACCTAAAAGTATCTTTTTTTTGTCTTTGCAGGATTGCCCTCAGATCCTTCCCTCAACCCAGATCTACATCCCTGTTGGGGTGACCAAGCCAATCACCTTAGCTGCCAAGAACCTGCCCCAGCCCCAGTCAGGACAAAGGAACTACGAATGCGTCTTCCACATCCAGGGGGAGACCACTAGTGTACCCGCCCTGCGCTTCAACAGCACCTCAATCCAGTGCCAGAAAACAGCGGTGAGTAAGAATGGAAAAAAGATAGAACAATTGGGTAATCTGGTTGTACGAGTGGATGCCATTAAAGCTCTGTCAGTGGTGGAGAACACATGTGTTGGTGGGTTGTTGCTAGTGTAATTACTAGTGTCATTGTAGGAATAAGAAAAAGAAGCCAGCATGGATTGTGTCGTTGACAGAGATTATTTGGTTGCTGTTTAGTCAAAAGGATTCAGGTTGAAAGATGCCGAAAGTTGGGTGTAGGCCTGCACGCTTCGGGGAAAAATACGAATCACAATGTTTTTTGCTAAGAATTGATATCCACAATTTTTTTGACCATGACAAAACAAAACACATTGGCAGTAACAAACCAAGGTTATTATAGTTTTTCCTTTTTCATTAGTTTTTATTTTTATTTCTTTTCAAATTTAGTTTAGTTTTAATTAGTTCTTAAAGTGGGTTTTCTAGTTTAGTTATTTTTATTTTTTATTTTTTTTAAGGCTTTGTTTTAGTTTAGGTTTTTTTAGTTTAGTCTTTTTTGTAAAATAGGTTACTTGTCAGGGGATTCACAAAGGTCAGAAAAAGTATCATCAGTAAATATCATACAATTTTAGAAATACGTATTCACAATGTATTCAACAATAACACCAGTACATACAATGTACATATGATGATGAGCACAGGAAAAAACCTAAATAGCCAACAGACTAAAGAAGACAGACATCAACAGCTGTTTTGAACTTTGGTTTGAGTAAAGTGAACTTTTTGAAGTCAGTTGACTCACACTGCTGTGTAGACATCCCAGTATTAATCCACGTATCAACCCATGTTCCCTCTCGCTTTTGTTGTTTCTGCGTATTTACTAACCAACTATCGGCTCGCCGGTGAAAGCACGCCTGTAGTGTTCTCTGTCCTGCTGTTGTCTCCATCATGCTGCTGGCCCTACATACTCCATACATCCATGACTGTAACGTTACCGGTGCTAGCTTCTGTTTCGGGGAAAGCGGTTTTGGCATTTCTCCTTTAACTTGTTAAGGTAAGCTAGGTTAGCCTTTTCGTGTTTGTTTCGCAATTGTAGTTTACCTTCAAATTCAAAGGATGTTTCTTTGTAATAAACTGTCCACAAATGTTACCGCCTTCCACTGCAAGGCACTTGCTTTTATCTGACACAGTCATAATCAAATAGGACTCTGCCGCTGTCTTCCGACTTTTGGGACCACCATGAGACCAGGAGAGGGGCATGGACTGTTGTTGGTTGGTTGTTGTAATTTCTGGGGTTTCCAGGCAGGAAAACTATACATGTGTCATGGAAATGTCATGGTCTGAAAGAAATGTTATTTGCTCTGTGAAAGACATTGACAAAGACAAAAAATAAGGATGTTTACGATCATTTTAACCAAACATAGATTTTTTTGCCACCTATGGGACATAGAGCATCACCACAAGCCTGTAAACATAGAGGCCTCAATGAGGAAAGGGAGAGCACAACACAATGGGAGCTCTTTAAAACCTATTTTATACAGTCCGTGTAAAACTCAAGGAAAAAAGTAGTAACGTTTGTGATGCATTTGGCTCGTAAAATTAAATGAGAACCAAAGTCATTTAAATCGAAGTCATTTAACAATTAAATCATGGACAGGGTGAATCGTGATTGTGATTTTTATAACGATTAATGGTGCAGGCCTAGTTGGGTAAGAAGAAAATTATATGTGACAGTTTGCCTCACACGCTCACAAAATAAAGCAGATGATTAAGCATAGTTATAAATAATTCCAAAACTCCTACTGTGTAGACTAGATCGCAAGGGATATTTTAGATTTTGTATTGACTAAAAGCATAGTCATTTAGGACCATTACTCTTCAGTAATCAATGCAACTAGGTTACTAAATCATGGTCCATGTAAGGAATCAGCCAGGGTTTAAATAATGGCCTCATACAACTAATGACCACTTTGGACACTAACATGCTCTTTGTCCTGATAGATCACCATGTGCCGCTTGGACACTCGATTTGACCCAATCTAGATAAATCATCAAGCGCTGATCTTCCCACATTAAACTGATGGTTGGCAAATAGATATTGACATCAGAGTTCACATTGACATTATTTGAGTTGATGCACACTCATGGTAAGCCTTCATTGTATGGGGAATTTTCACTGGTTGAAATCATGACACATCATCATGGTTCATGCGATACATAAAATATATTGTGAGCAGTGCAGCGGTTAGCCATCATAGTTTAGTTCTGTGCTTCTATGATTTTTAATGTATTTGTGGCTTTAGCTGGTAGGGATGAGTGGTGAATGCCAGATTTAAGTGTCCTCAAGGATGTTTTTTTGCAGAAGTTTTCTAATAAGGATTTGTGTGTCTGTATAGATGATTTACAGGTAGGCAGAAGAGTCTGTGGATGTGGGTGTATGCCTGTAGTGTGTTTGTTTGTGTGTGTGTGTGCCTGCGTGTGTTTGTGAGACTTCAACTAGCGTGACAGATAAGAGGTAGCCAGCGATGAGCTTCACTGAGGCTGAAAATGTGAAGCGGAAGTTTGTCTCTGAACCTAGTTGGGAGCGGATTGATCATGTTTACATCTTGACTCTATACCTCTTTCTCTCCCTTCCTCTCTCTGCCTGTAGAGCTCATCTCTCTCTCTGCCTCTCCCTCTGTCATACTTACTTCCTTCTGCTATTCCCTGCTTTTTTTACTGCATCTCTCTTGTCTCTCATACACTCATATTTGCCGCTTGCAGGTCCCTGTCTATTTCTACCTACACATATAAAGCAATGCAACAAAGCTGACATGAGATTTGAGCTGCTGCTACTAATTTTTTTTTAGATGAGAATGTGACAACTGTCACCACAACATGTCGCACATGGAAGAAAATCTTTGACAGATTCAAATAAAGTAGAAACATCTAGAAGTCATTATGCCTGGCTTATGAGCTGTAGCACCTTAAAGAACCTTACCCCATCTCTATATGCCACACCTTGCCTAAACAGTCATATAAATATTAACAGACACACGTATCTCTGTTTATCTGTCAAGCTTGCTGTGTAGCCACTGTGACAGCTAACACAACATTTGATTCTCTCTGTATCGACTGCCAGTCTTTGGGTGCTGGCACACGCTAGCAAGTTGTTTGTGAAGGCAGGGCTAATTAGCTAGCAATAGGGTTGTCTCTCCACAGAGATGTCACTTTATTGACTGTTCATTGTAGCTGCAAGGCCAGTGCTAATCAGCTGCATAGCCCAGCCTCAGCCAAAAGCTGAATTTCTCCATTTGATGTCCACAAAGCAGACATGCTAGCAGCAGTTAGCCTTGGGCTGTCAAGCGCTTAGCCCTTGTTAGCAATTAGCTGTGCCATCTTGAGTTGCATTGAGTCTACATGAGGTCGTAGTTAGATTCAGTACATTATAAAGGTGCCAGCTGCATGAACTTGCCATTAAGGCATAATTCATCTAGGCCTGAGTTTATGAGTGTAATTATGAGTCATGAATTATTAGAATGAGTCTTATTATAGCTCTGGAGCAGTATTTCAAAAGAGTGAGGGGCTTAAATATTAGTTTATTCGTTTATAGACCTTTATCTGTACTTTTCATACGCAACCCCTTAATGCTTGTTCCTACTTTGACAGTGTTCAGCACCAACTCCATGAATCATGTATGGCTCTGCAGTAGAAATAGACTTCATCTGTTATGCTGCGTACACACTGCTGCCTTGGTTTATGGCTACAAGGATGGGAGTTAATCAGTGTATGTGCGTGTGTGCACTTGTGTATCCTTCAATACGCCTCTGGCTATGGATCCCGGGATAGTTGTGTATGTGTGTGTTTGGCTGTGCAGTTTCATTATACCACTGCAAGAAGACTGTTGGGGGGTTTGCTAATCAATGGGATAAACACAGGGGTGCTAATCCACAGTTTAGCCTTGTGTTTGAGATACACAGAAGTGGTTAACTGACATACTCACTTGTGGGAAAGATGAGGACAAGGGCAGAGACAATAGAGCTGTGGTGAGAATTACTATAACGTAATAACGGAAAGGAGTGGGAAAAAGAGGTGGAGAAGACAGAGGAAAGAATCAGTGCAGAGGAAAGAGGAAAGAAGGATGGGAAAAAATGGCAAGAGGAGACATAACAGTAGTTTTTGGAAATGGCAAAAAAAATTGGAAATGAGAACAGGCAAGATAGACTAGGAAAAGTGTAGCGTAGCACACAATTCCAGGTGAGAGGAATGGAGAAAAGTGATATTAAAGAGAACAGAGAGTGTGGGGGGGGAATGAGAGGGTGTGAGGGAATCAGCTCAAAAGTCTCCCCCGAGGTAAAAAGTAATTCTCCTCTCTTTCATAAAATATATCACATTATCCAAAAGAAGAACAACATTCACAGGATATTTATGATATCCACCGTCAGATCATGTTTAAACTTGAGTTTCCTATACTTTATTCCTTTTACAGTGGCTGTAATAACTCAATACTCTTATATAGTATCGCCTAACAGGAGGCTGTCAATAATTTACTGTATATGTGACACATATGATATACGATAGTGTAACATCAGCTCTATACTAACCTTGTTTGGTATTGACTATCCATATCTGCTTATGTGGAAAAAATATTGATGCTATGGTATTTCTGTATAAGGTTACTGAACATACCAACTGATCCCAAAAGGGAAATAACAAGCATATCACAAGACATGAGAAAGAATGCATTATCGGAGAAAGGTTGGTTTTAGCAAGCAGAGACAGGAAACGAGTAGGGCACACTATAGCCAAGGTATTGAGACTGCTTACATGTTTTAGGTAAGGATTTTAAATTAACTTAAAGCTCTACATTTTTGCTGTGTTGAACTTTTATATATAAAAAATATGGTTCTTTTCACACTTTCTCTTGCTTACTTTCCCTTACTCACTTAGTCAAACATAATCCAGCATGTTTGGAACCTGTGAAAGTCGATGAAATAGCAGATTGTCCAAGGTCCTATAGCAAGTAAATTTGAGAAAAAACGTTGATCATTTCGTAAAATAGAGTCCTCTCCATAATTCTTAGTGCCAAACATGCCCACATTACCAGTGACACATACGGAGCCATCCCCCAGGCCTTATGGTAGTAATTAACTCCGGTCAACAGCAACCAAAACAACATGCTCGTGTCTACATTGGTTTCTTTTGGTTTTCTGACCCGCCCAGGCAGCTTCCTGGTTTGTGTAGGCCAATCACAGGCTGAGGTGAAGGTGCAAATGCCAATAAGATGCTAAGCTGTGGACTGGGTAGCTGCGCTCAGAGTGCCAGGGGTGCATGGAAGTGAATAAACACATTTACATAAAATGCTTTTACATCCAAATGACCGCACTCTTATGTCAGTGAGGCTGCTGGGCGTCATTTGAAGTCCGAGGTTGAGAGAAGAGAGTTGAACTGTTGGAGACTTTGCCTCTTTTTGTTCCTTTATCTCCCCCTGTTCCTAACTGTTTGTCCATCTGTACTTTAGTGTCACAATTTTCCTCCTCTCTCTCTCTCTCTCTCTCTCTCTCTCTCTCTCTCTCTCTCTCTCTTTAGCCCTCGTTCTTGTTTTCCCCTGTAGGGCAGGAACGTGAGGACAGATAATATCAGCTTGGGCCTTACACCATTACCTTCCGTCTGATAAACCACTCGGCCGCTCCATCACCCTCTTTCTCTCACTCCTTCACCAGTGGGGGAAAAAAAAGCAGACACAGGGGCAAAAGAAGAAAATGTAGTTTGGAATAGGGTGTGTGTCTGTGTGTTATTCTTCTGTGTGCCGAGAGAGCAGCTGTTTGTTAAAGGAGAAATGGGAAGTATCAGGGGTCCTGATGGCATCCAATTAAGGCAGATAAAATGATGATGAATTGCAGTCGGGCAGCAGACATGGATGCTCCTGTGAGTGTGAGCCCATGCACATCTGCACTCATACACGCACAGGAAGACAGCAGAAGGGAAAAACAGCCATACAGATTTGGAGAAGGAAAAGAGAGGGCAGTGGGGTGAGGAGGGAAAGTAAAAGAAAGGCAAGTGTGGATGCAGAGAGATTCTGCATCCACACTTTCACAAGAGAGAAGGATGAGGTGGTGGAGGGAAAGAGGAAGGGAAAGAGGAAGAGTACAGAGAGACCATACAGAGGGAGAGTTTGCAGGAAAGGGAGGACAAATAATCAGCTCCCTTTCCGATGGGAAATGAAAGAAGGATGGCGGACAAGAAAGATGGATAGATAGATGAATGGTTTAATAAACAGAGCAAATAGAGGTCCAGAGAAGATGCCTAACATGTCTGCAGGGAGAGTGGTTACCACAAACCACACTGGTCTAATAGTGTCACACACCCTTTTGTGGTGGGTGGGTGTGTGGGTGCGTGCGTGCGTGAGGCACAGTGCTGATAGAAACTTTAGAAACTGACTTTCTGAAGACTGTCTGAAGTTCAAGATTTGTTAAAAGATTTAACTGACTGTAAAAACTAAAAGTTGTTAATCATATTAAAAGAAAATTCTGTCATTTTAAATAAATACACATACATTCACACATACACAGTCCTAAAGGTGACAGAGACAGGGCTAATGAAGGCCTGGTCGGTGGAGGGTATGTCCACCGGAGCATGCTACAGCCTGGTCTTGCATGGCCTGGCACAGCCTAATGAGATATAAACACTAGACCTGCCACCGCAGTCAGCCACAGTACACACTGACACGGTTTTAATTGGCTTGCAGACTGTGTGTGTGTGTGTGTGTGTGTGTGTGTGTGTGTGTGTGCAGGTGGATTGAAAGTGCAAATTCCCTAGAATTTATTTTTGGAGAGCTGCAGATTGAGGACCATTCGTTGTTCCATTACTTTGTTCCCAAGTCATGTGATGTCTTAGACAGAAGTGATCCCATTTTGATTTTGGGGCACTACCTTGCATTTGTTTGTGTCATTGAGAATTTAATGAGGTGTCATGTGCATACTCACACATATATACACATTTACTCTGTACCAGTCTGTTTCTATTTACACTGACTGCTTTCCGATCCATTCCTATGAAGCATATGGAAGTGAGGGAAGGAAGTGAGAGAAGGTGCTTCTCTGCACTCTGCCCTCAGTTTCCACTAATGCATTTCTTCATTCTCCAACATGCCCCCTCCCTATCTCAGAGTCATCTACCTGTATCCACCTCTACCTCCCCCTCTTCCTCAAGCCACCTCCTTTTTCTTTATCTATGTCCCCTCATTGGCTTGCTGCCTCTCCTCCCCTGACAGGTGAAGAGCACAACTCCCCTCTCTTCTGTCTCGGATAAATAAGAATTAATTGCTGCTCAGTTATCAACATATGGCAGCATCCTCCACCTCACTTTCGTCATCTAGTTCTCATTTCTGTCTCTCTCCTTGAATCTCTGCAATCTGTAACCTTTACTCTAATAAATCCCCCCCCCCCCTCTCTCTTTCTCATATATCAGTGGTCCATCCTTCAATGTCTTCAGTTCTGTGTGATGGTTGATGGGCAAGGGAAGCAGCACAAGTGATTGTTATAGCAAGAGAGCTATTAGCCTGATGAGAAGAGAGGAGCTAGAGGATGGTTAAACCTGAGTGGAGACCCTGCCTCCATTAAAATATCAGAGATTACAATAAAGTTGCAAGGAGTTAGTCTGAATAGAGAATTTGGCTGGTATCCAGCCAAATTCAGCCAATATACTTGACAGGAACTCTGTGATATTAATCAAGAAGTGTATCTAATAAAAGAGATGGGTAGTTCTTCCTGAAAATCTTCGGGCACACAAGTTGTGATTTGTCACACCTTTCAGTAGTATCAGTATCTTGTTTGTAATGATAAGTATAAACTGATCAATTAGCAACAAAAGCTAGCCGCCATTGCTAGCTAGGACAGGTACAGTGATACTCCACACCAATTGACCCCAGTGTATATTGTTCTGTCTCATCCTAGTTTGTAGCTCAATCATACCCCTTTTACATCAAGGGCTTAAGCCGCCTTGACCGATTCGGCTTTGTGACCCATGTCGAGGGGTGGGTCAAACGCAGGTCGATTTCAGTGTTAAAGGCAAACAGCGCTAACAACAGCGCTAACAACAGGGGCGGGACAAACTGTCATTGGTTGACAAACCAACAACCAAACCAATAAACTTTGTCTCACCGTGCTTTGGAATGTAAGGTTTGAAAATAAATTCCATTTCTCTAATTCAAAGCACTGCCTCTCTGTCTCTCTCTCTCTCACACGTCTGCAGCCGGATGCTTTCTTGCAGTGAGTGAAATGCAGAGCAGGAGAATTAGACTAAGCACGTCTGTCTCCACAAAATCATCAGTGTTCAATGGTTATTATGGGCTTTAGAATGTAATCGCTGTGAAACAATAATAAAATAAGCTTTATCTTTCTGTTCCACACGCGCTCTCTCTCTCTCGCTCTCTCACTCTCTCTCTCTCTTGCTCTATCTCTCATATGCCCGAGCTTGCAGCTTAACCTCTCTGCAGCCTGCAATACAATGAGGAAGTACAAAACACTAGTTCTGGTGGTGTACAGCTGGACTGGAGTATGTGACGTTAGTTATTCTTTTAGTATGACAGTAATCTCCAGGGATCCACCTGTGTTGACTGGCTTGGTTTGAATTGACAACAAAAGGATGAACACGGGTTGAATAACCCAGGTCCGACCCAGGTCATTGATGTGAAAGAGGTGTCAGTGACAATCCTTCAATTTATCCTATTGTTTGCATGTGTGTTGCATGGTCTGGTACTGCAGTAATGTGTTGGCAGTGAATATATGTATAGTAGGTGTTGGCGCAAAAAAAACAGTTGTGTGACAGAGCGGTGGACTAGAGGGGCTAGAGAATAATGGCCAACGGACGGATGGGCTGAGAAGGGTCAGGATATTGAAAATATGGACGTTTCTGCAAACGACCAGAAATCAGGCTTTTGTCTGGAGAGAAGTCTAGTAAGCTTACACTAGCTTAATGCGTAGGCTGGAAAATAAGAAACACTGGCTATGGCAGCATTATTTTTCCCTCAAGCCAGCATTTTTCCCCTCTCTCTTTTTCTTTCTATCATTGAAGAAATTGTGTGTGTGTGTGTGTGTGTGTGTGTGTGTGTGTGTCCAAGCGATAAGCTGGGTAACCGGGTCCGGCCATATCCTCAAATCCTGTTAGCATTAGCGATTAGCACTGGCTAACAGGCCCCTATTATGAGCCGGGCTGATTCCACGCCGCCTGACCTCACACATACAGTACATACACACATACACACGCGCTAAGCTATAGGAAGGATTACTACTTGATCCTTGATTAGGAGGCCATATCTGCCTCGAAGTTTTGTGTGTGTATTTGTGTGCATCTAAAAAAGCACTGTTGTGATTGCTATGGACCAGTAAAACACATTTCACATGAGCCAACATTCTGTCTGTGTCTTCTACTTAGCTTTGGCACAGTCCTGACTTTTGTTAAAATGGTGTCACAAAACTATTTGAACTCTTGAATAATCTAGATTGATAGACATGTTCTGTAAGGTCAGAATTTTTTTTAAACCAACATTGTCACCTTAAGAAAGCTAATGATGGAAGAAAGAGGATGAGAGTAACTTGTTCTGTGCCAGGTATGGGTTTGCCCCGGGCTAGTTTGGTATTTTTTAGCCTTTTAACTAGCACAAACATTCAAAATGATGAATTATCAGGCTTTGACCTAATCTGGATGCTTGATAATCTGGATTCATTAAGTAACAATGCTCGAACCAGAGCTGTTCAGACCAATCAAATTGGCAGGGCTTTCTACGATGATGGACAGATAATCAACAGTAGCGTGATCGACCACGTCACCAAAGAGCACTAGGTTGAATTCCTTTACAACAACGACAGCTGCCGCTGGAGATTTGAGATGTGTAGATTCCGCCATCGCGTCTGTTATAGAAGATATTGTCAGCGCATCCATTTTAAAAGTGGAACAGAGAACCGCGATCAAGACATTTGTTGATCCTTAATATGGTTTTGCTATCCTTCCTACGGGATTAGGCAAAAGTTCAACCTACGTCACATACTCCGGTATGTTAGGTTGAAACACCCCCCATAATCGCAACCCAATGGAGCAGTATGAGACTCATATTCTGACTAGAATCTGAGTATAATGACCTCAGGCTAGCTGTGGCCCTCACAGAAGGTACTTGTTGTTGTTTCATACCTGCCCCCCTTCACCCCTTGTTCTCCATCCATCTATCCTCTACTCCCCTCCTTCCTTTTTCAATGAGAGAAATCCTGTTGGTTTGCATCTGCAGTTTTCCGTTGAGAGAATGTTGTGGGGCCAACGTCTCTACTCTTACTTTATGCCTTTATTCTTTCCATTATTATGTCACACTTTTTGTGATTTACTTGGTCTCCATCTTTCCATTTTACTCTTTCTTTCGTATCTATCTATCTTTCACTCTATCACTCTTCTCTCTGAAGTGTTAATTCTTTATTTTACTTATTAACACTCTTGTCATCTGTGTCTTCTCACGGTTTCTTTAGTAATTTGTAATTGTCTGTGTATTTTCTGTTCATGTTAGCATCAAAAACTAAATAAATGTATAAGAATGCTTATCATCAACAAACCTTTTGTCTTCCCACTCACCTTCAGTCTGTTTTTGGGCCTTCTCTGTCTCCTCGGGTCAAAGGCTGTACACAAAAGGAGTGTTACATCATTCTATAACATTTCATATATTGGGATTAACTAACTAAATATAGAACATAGTGATTTTTGTGTCTCTATTTAAATATTTCTCTCCTCTTCACACATGCAAATCATGCTTAATAGTAACCTACTTAATGTTTGCATTTCATATTGGAATCTGCTGTGCTGTGAATAAACCATGCACCAGGCTGCATGTGTGTATTCCCTGAGCTGTGCATTGTGCAACATGGTGGTTCAGTATGAAAGTTTAATAAGCCTTTGGTGCAATGAGAGGAGATGAGTTTGGAACATAACCTAACCTTTCCTATTCCTCCCCCACCCTCTACTGCCCATTAAACACACATACATGCACATGCACACGTCTCCCTAACTAAATATTCATGTTGTTGTTGAGAAAAGGTAAATAATCAAGCATATCCATGTCCATGTCCTCCTGAACATACATCATCCCCCAAACAGACACATATCTGTAACATGGCTTTTTTTTCTTTCTTTTTTTAAAGGAGAAAGGGCAGCCGGTGTTGTTTTAGCTGTCAGCACCTCCATACCTCCAGTGTGCGTGGTGCAGTGTTTTTAGAGAGAGGACTTATAAGTGTCTAAAGCAGGGGTTAAGAGGTGCACACACATCTATCATCTATTTCTCTATCAGCGGGGTTGGCCCGTCCCATTTGATCCAGAGGGGATCAGGCCATGCTCCAATGGGCCGGTCATCAGAGAAGCGGGGATGGATGTGGAAGGAAGCTTGACTCCATGTCCTTTACTGTAGCTTGTCTTCCCAAGGGGCTATAACAGGGCAACAAGAAAAGACTTAGTTTATGACACTGAAATAGAGAAATGGTTACAATATTACCACATATTTGGCAGTGAATTGATGACAAAAAATTGTTCTTAAGCTCCTGTTTGAGTTTGAGACAGGATTAAAGACTAATGGGTTGTGGTAAACCCACAAACATGTTCAGTACTGTACAAATTCACTAACTGCCTGTCTTTTGACCAAATATCCATAGATGCCCAAATAATATTTCAGTGTCTTGTCTTGTGAGTTGCCACCTAGCTCTGGTTTTGGCTTGTGTGGTGTCCTGTCCTTGGAGATGCTGTTCAACATTTTATATGAGCTGGAATGGTTGGGATTTTGTCATTCTGGCCAACCAAAACAATTAGTAACCATTTTCTTTTAACGAGCAGTCACTTGATTCAATGTCTATAAAAAATAAAGCTTAATGGAGCTTTATTGCTGCTGCTGTTTTGGGTTTGACCACTTTCAGTTTTAAGCAGCCTTGTATAATGCATTTGAAAGCAATACTTGAGTAGAAGTACTTGTATCTTCCCAGAAAATAGCTTTGGTAGAAGTTTGTCACTTTTTAATATATTACTTGGGCAAAAGTCTTAAAGTATCTAATCTACTAAAGCAGGGATCTTCAACACGGGGTCCGGGCCCCCTAGGGGGTCCTCAGAGTCAATGCAAGGGGACCTCCAAGTTATTGTTAATCTTTTGAAGTTTTTAAAAATTAAAAAGTCTTAACATGAATCAAACTAAATATTTGAAAATACAACTCCCCACAGCTGATAGGCTTACTGGCATTTAGGCAAGGCAGTCACTCAGTTACAGCTGATCCTAAGGATTTACTGTTCCACATGTATGTCAAACATTACAATTATTAGGCTCTTTTAATGGCTTAGTTTTCTATGCAAAAAAGGTATGTATAAAGGCTCTAGGCTAACCTCAATGTTACTGTAACCCCAGTTTAATGTGCAGCTTTATTTAATACAATATACAGTAGGTAGTAGGGGGTCCCTGCTTTGTCTCTCTTTAAGTTAAGGGGTCCTCGGCTTAAAAAACGTTGAAGACCCCTGTACTAAAGTATTAAATGTACTAAAATATTAGAAGTTAAAAAAAAAAAGGCCAATGGTTTGTAACGATATCTTCATCCTGACCCCATTCACCATATTTATTTATTTCATTTGGCAACAAATAGGAATAACTTCACCACCTAGAATGGAGCGTGAATTAACTTGCAGTCTAGTAATGATTTGTCAAACTTGTTTTTTTCCCAGTTCAACAAATTTCTTCTGATATAATTTTTTAGTAACAAGTAACTAAGATGGGGAATGTAGTGGAGTAAAATAAAAGTTGCTATAAATAACAATTGCTAAATATGATCCTGCCCTTAGCTTGATACCGCCCCTCGCCTTTTCTCTGTATCTTCTCCTTGCTGCTTTTGTTTTACTCTTTCCACATGTTCTCACTGCAGTGTCCAGTTCATGTCCTTCTCTTTTCTCTCATTGTCTTGCATGCATATACACAAGTCAAACACAGTCATATGTTCTCTCCATCTCTACCCGGTGAGGAAGTGCTCTTGTTCCCAGGCAGACTGGGTGGTCTTCTGGGGGAGAGGGAAGGAGGGAGGGAAAGATTGAAGAAGTTTATATGCATGGACTTGAGCGGAGACAAATCATAGCTGTCCTCCAAATTGTGTGTTGTTGTGTGAGTGTCTTATCTTCCTGTGCTTTCATGTGTTTTTATTTATCATTTTTTATTTCCTGTATAGACTAAGCGATCCGTCTTTGATGCATTCGCTGGCATCCGTCTCTTGGAAACTGTCCCGTGTGCAGAATGTATATTTATAGTACAGTGTGCACATGTGTTTCTTTGGACATGTTTGGTATATGCGATAAAGGAATCTGCTCCATATTTCCTTGTTTGACTGTGGGCGTTCCGGGAGGCAGGGGACAGAAAGTCCGACTGAGATTGATGGGTTAGGAGGTTTGTAAAGAGGTAACGGGAAGGAATAATGAGGGAGAGAGAGAAAACGGAGGGGGTCGAAAGGAGGATTGTGAGAGAGTGTGAGGCAGAAGAATGTGTGAAAAGACCAAGGCAGACATGTCACGGAACAAATTGAAAATGCCAATTTCACTTTAGCCCCCACCAGCTCAGGCGCTTATAGGCCCGCCCCAGCCTCTTATTCCATGTGTAAATGAATGGTGTCCACAGAATAACACACAATCACCTCTCTCTATCCATCTTGCCCTCGCTTTTTCCTCTTCACCCTTGTTGCTGAATCATCCTCTCTCAACCTCACCCTACCCACTTCCTTCATTTGTCTTTTCACCATCTTTTTATTGTTTTGCTCTCTGCACTCCACTTATCCCAGCTCATTCCACCTCTGTCTCTTCGACCCACCTGCCATTCCAAATGTCGTCCAGTCTTCCAACCATCACTTGTTGCTTTGCCCGCCTTTTATTTCTGCACTTGTTGTTTTTCAGATTGGTTTTGCTACACTCAACATTACTTTTCCCTTTCTACATGACTCCACCACAGTAGCTTTAGCATACTTGGCGTGTTGTTTGTTCTAAGATATCATATCCACTGACATTTAAGGAGAAGATACATCCCTCTTACAAAAAACTCATGATGATTTAGAGCTGCAACTAACGATCCATTTGACTTTGGAAAAATTTGCTGAGTATTTCTTCAATTAATCGTAAAAACAAATTGTGATGATTCATGTTTTGTCTTACCAAAAGTCAAAAAGTATTTTAGTTTTCTGATGTACTTTATATATCAAAGAGAAGTTGCACATTTTCCCATTTGAGAACATAAAAATAAGATTCAATAACTACATATAATTGTTTTAGCTCTATGAAGGTCTAATTATAGTGCAGTGGTGCTGTATACCTTGTTGCGTCATTCTGTCCTTCTGTCTTTCTGTAAAAGTTTTTTGGGACGGTGTTCTGCAGGCCAACTCCCAGGTGGAGCTACTCCGGGGTAAAAGTTTCCTCTTCAATAGTTCATGGCTACTAAATCAATTAGAGCACCAAAATGTGCCTGAAAACATTTAAAAAAAGAAATACCCCCGACATAAACTCAAAGAGCAAAGGAGTAGTTCTTCTGAGATATATTGAGACATCTTCCTTCATTTGGATATCAGCATCTCTGCCTTCAGGGCCCGCTGAATGTAAACCATCCAATCCCAAAAAGTGAAGAATGAATTAATCAGCCATTCACACATTGTGACATTGCTGTGTCCTCTCATTTTCTTATCTTCTCTACGCACATTTCTTGGTCCTTTCCCCCCTCAAATACATTCCAGTTCATTATTATAGAAGATGTCAAGATAAATCTTACAGAATCACATTGGAGTGGGTGATATCACACAGTGGCAAAATTGTAGTTAGATTCAATCTGTGAGGGCCCCATAGCCTCAGGCTTGGGGCTTTCACATGGGATTTTATCACCACTTCACTTGAAGAGAAGAGTCCTGCTATCTCTTACCCCAAGGCTATCGAAGATACTGACCATTCCAGTGGTAGTGAGAGGGACTGGGTACCCTTTGACTGACAGAGGCATTAGGTTAACATGGCTCACGTCTTACCAGCTCACACTCTCTTGCTATCTAGCGTCTGTTTTATGTTGTATCAATGAACTAATGATTGGAGTAGTTAATAATGCAAAATGTGTCTCCGTTACCCGAGGGGGGGTCCCTTGATGAATGAGTATTTTCAGGTGATTGTGTGTTTATGTCATTTTTTGTACGCTTTGAGTAGGTGACAGGGGATTGGCGGGGGCGGTGTTACTTCTAAAGCTGCATTTAATTTGACAACAGTCATTGATAATGTATTTGTTCAGAGGTTAAGAGGGCTCTCTCTCTCTGTTACTCCTTCAGTTAACACACCGCCATCACATCGCTGCTTTTGAAGCTTGTTGTGCCATTTAAAGCGATTCCATAAAACTGATAATGCAGACGAGTCAATTACATTTAAACTCCTATTAGTTCAGGATGCGAAAATGAATTTAGATGAGAATATTATTGTTGGAGATATATTAGGCTTTTCATTCGTCACTGGAATGGAATGAGTCATACAGTGATGGGGATTCCAATCTCTTAATCAACTCTGTACTCTGCCAGGCAGTGGCGGATGTGCTGTGTGTTAAAATCACAATACAGCCTGTCTCTCATCATTCATTTTTATGGCCCTTCAACTGTGTGAGCACCGCAGGGTATGACATTACTACCAGCCACTAGCTGAACTGAGCTTGCTTTCGTTATTGGCAGATTTTTTTTTATCTTTTACGAATTTAAAATGTTGTCAAAAGACTGAGAATGTCTTACAATGATGGTATAAACTATTTGTTGATTTAGCAACATATGCTAATCTGGATGTTGTTGTTTTGTATTTCAGTATACCTACGACGGCAATGATATCAGTGACCTGCCAGTGGATTTGTCTGTAGTTTGGAACGGAAACTTTGTCATCGATAACCCCTACAACATCAAAGGTGAGTTAATGTGGTGTTGTACATTATTGGCTCAAGGAGGTATTAATCTGCATGAGCAAATTATAGTACTATACAAAAGACTTCGGAGGAGTAGAGAGTGCCATTCAGTATAAACGTATTCTTATCTCTCTTCATGTGTCCTAACCTTTATCATATCACCTTTAACAACAGACATTGCAGTAGACAATCAATCCCATGTCCAAAGCTGTGGTGATTTGTCAGTTCTGTCAGTTTTTTTAATCTTCAACTGAGTCAAGTCATAGCGGATAAAGAGAGAAGAAGAAAATAAAAGAAATAGACTCTGAAACCTGCTGGAACTTACTGTATGTAAACAGCAATGACTCCCTGAAAAGACAGCTATAACAGCATAGTAAATCATTTATCTTCCCTCGGCCAACCCACCATTTGCAGTTGATATTCGTGGTCTGTAAACGGCTCAAACACTGTTATTGTGTGTGTTATTGTGTGTGTTTGTCTGTCTGTCTGTCTGTCTGTCTGTCTGTGTGTACAAGGATCCTGATTTTATCTCACAATACTCTTGTCATTGCTAATTGGTTTCAAATAAGTAGTGGTAGCAGGATACAGTAGTAAAGTGAGGAGTCAAATGACAAATGAAAAAAGTTGGGGATTTACAGTTTTTGCATTATGCAAATTGATTGGAGCAAAATACATGCAGTTTTAAGATAGGAAAACAAGAGCCTTTTAGCACATTTCAAATCAGATTTTAGAATGACAGTTAAAACAAAAAATAGGCAAGATTCCTCCATCACAATGTTGGCTCAGAAAGCAGCTCAAGGTTACTTTCCCACAATTAAACATTGATTAATAATTGATATTTCTGTCAATGATAATCACTAAGTGTTATTGTTATAGATGTATTTCAAATATTTGTTGGCCCAGTATCGGTGTAATACAGTAAGCTCATAATTCAGTCCTTTTTTTGCTTGCATGACTCATCACACACAGATGATGCAAAAGGCCTTAGTTAGTTATAAAATGTGCAAAACTGTCAACTGATAAAGCTTATTCAGTGCAAGTCATTTTTCAGCTTCACAAATGCATATTTTTTATTGTAAAAAAAAAAACTTCAACCTATATACCCACTTTTAAAACCGTATAATGTAGTGTGCACACTAATGTATAATCACGCTTCACCCTCCAGACAAAGGACTAGGTCTAATGATTAAATGCTTATACATACTCAATGCACCACTGTGGGAGAAGACAATGAGATAATGTCTGATATAATTACTAGTCGGACAGTCTTTCTATCGCTGTCTCCATAATTATTGTGGCCTGTACAGCACAGCAGGGGTCTCTAACATTACTCTCATGCTGTGAGGCAAAGTAACATCATCTGCAGCTACCACTGTGTTCGATATGGCCTGTTGATGACATGCACAAGGAGTTGTGTGCAACAGAGGAAGCTGCATTGTCTTTGATGCTTAAAGATGCAGTAAGGAGCGGGGATTTATTTGTAGTATTTCAGATTAGAAGATTTTTTTTAAGTCTGTGATCACTGCCATTTTTTCAGTATTGTAAGGTAACACCACAGAGTCACTTTGTTCCATTTATTGATGCAGTCTAAATACACCAAGCAAGCTGTTGAAGTCTCAAATTTCACAAGCACAGTGGGGCTTTAAGGTTTGAGCACCTCAGATAAAAATCTGTATTATTGTGCATAAAGAAGCCAAGAAAGGATGGAAAAATCTCCAAAAAGCATCAAATGACACATTAGACATTTGTATAATATGTCACAAAAAGTTAGATTTTATTTTCATCATTTACACTTTCAAAATGACAAAACAAAAAAATGGCGTCTGCAAAAGTTTGGCCACCTTGCAGAGTTTATAGCATGCACTGACCCCTTTGAAAAGCTGACCTGACAGTGTCATGGATTGTTCATCGTCTGGAAAGGTGGACAAGGTGACCAGGTCAGTCTTAAGGTTTTAAATGCCCTGACTCATCTGACCTTGCCCCAACAATCAGCACCATGGGTTCTTCTAAGCAATTGTCTAAAAAACTGAAACTGAAAATAGTTGACGCTCACAAAGCAGGAGGAGGCTATTAGACGATAGCAAAGCATTTTCAGATGCCAATATCCTCTATTTGGAATGTAATTAAGAAATGGCAGTCATCAGGAACAGTGGAAGTTAAGGCAAGATCTCGAAGACCAAGAAAAATATAGTAATAAAAAATAATATCAGAACAGCTCGCAGGGTTGCGAGAAAAGCAAGTCCAAACCCACGTTTGACTGCAGAATCCATCACAAAAGACCTGGCAGACACTGGAGTTGTGCTACACCATTCCACTTTAAAGAGATACTCGTACAAATATGGTCTTCATGGAAGAGTCATCAGAAGAAAACCTCTTCTACATCCTCACCACAAAAATCAGCGTTTGAAGTTTGCAAATTAACACATAGATAAGCCTGATGCATTGTGGAAACAAGTTCTGTGGACCGATGTGGTTAAAATAGAATTTTTTGGCCGGAATGAGCAAAGGTACGTTTGGAGAAGAAAGTGCACAGAATTTAATGAAAAGAACCTCTGTCCAACTGATAAGCATGGGGGTGGATCAATCATGCTTTGGGGTTGTATTGCAGCCAGTGGCACAGGGAACATTTCATGAGAAAAGAAAAAATGGATTCAATAAAATGTCAGCAAAATTTGGACGCTAACTTGATGCCATCTTTGAAAAAGCTGAAGTTAAAGAGAGGATGGCTTCTACCAATCGATAATGATTCTAATCACACCTCAAAAATCACGGTGGATTACATCAAGAGGCGTAAACTTGCCATGGCCTTGACTATTTCCTGACTTCAACATAATTGAAAATCAATGGATAGACCTTAAAAGAGCGTGACTGACAGCCCAGAAATCTCAAAGAACTGGAAGACTTCTGTAAGTTGAATGGGCAAAGATACCTCAAACAAGAATTGAAAGACTCTTGGCTGGCTACAAGTAGCGTTTACAAGCTGTGATACTTGCCAATGGGGGAAGTACAAGGTATTAACTCTGCTCCGTTCTCAGTTTTTTTGCAAAGCCAATCTACCGCTCTGTAAACCACTGTGGGATCATGTGCCAGTCAGAGTTGTTCCCTGCACCGTGCAGCTTAGTTTCTAGATGTAGACAGTCACAGAAGACAGAGTAACGTGAGGAAAATAGATACAGATAGCAGTTGTTCATACATTGGTCACAAGGTTTACCAGTTTACTAGTAAACGCAACATTTTGTCTCGTCTGTGTTGTTTTTCAGACAACAGTGGCCAGTGCTAGTTAGCGTCTGTTAGCTTACAGTGCTCCAGAGTGCGACTAACATTTTTCCTCATCTGTTGCCTCTCTCCCAAGCGAATCAATATGGTTTAATTTTGCGGTAAATTACCCATTTCTTCTGTAAAAACGTGCCTGTGTTTGGATCTCTCCTCTTACTCTCTGCGTAGCCCCGCCCCCCTGGTATCAAAGTAAATATGGTGCAAAATGTGAGAGCACGTGGAGGCGATGTGAGCACTTGTAGAATTTGATTTGAGAGCTTGAAGAAAAAATGTGTGCTTGTTTTTTTTTCTTCACTTCACAACTCAGTGATTACAACCGCTCAGATCTGTCGTTGCAATGTGCTCTCTCGCATCACACAGCGGCGAGTCTGCGCCCTTGACTTTCACAACACTTCTTGCGATACATTTGGTGCAAAACTAATTTGTTTTAACAAGGTTTACTAGTAAACTGGTAAACCTTGTGACCGAACGAGATTACAATGTTGATATAATAATCAGGATTATCAATTTGGCCATAATCGTGGAGCCCAAAGATGTCTCCCCCTCTCTCGGTCTATCTCTCTTCACTGCCAGCCCCCTTCCTATTTCTCAATCATGTTAATCATCTGATGAAGTGTGAGCAGCGCTCACTTGTCTTAAATACTGATATGGTAATGTAATTAGAGAGGAGTCGTTTTATTAGCCAGTAATTGGTACAGCGTTGCTTTAAAGCTGCTCCATGACCAATGGGATTTTGGGATGGAGTAGCAGAGAGAGGAAAAAAAAGATTTCACTGACAATTCCTGAGGCCTTTGGGAAATAGTGCCTTAACTTAATTTAGTCTCAGCAACATTGAAGAAGTTTTGGAATTGTTGTGTGGAAGTTGAGAAACTTCCAGATTTTCAAACTGTTCTACCACTCAGGTTGTTGTTTGTTTACTTATAATAATTTAACACAAACTATGTTGATGGTGGGGTAACTATATCCCCCCCCCAGCCTCAATCTCCATAATAATACTTTATTATAACCTAATATTCTTCTCCTCACCAGCCCACCTGTACAAGTGCTATGCCCTGAGGGAGAGCTGTGGGATGTGTCTGAAGGCAAACCCCAGGTTTGAATGTGGCTGGTGCGTACAGGAGAAGAAATGCTCCTTGAGGCAGGAGTGTACTCCTCCAGAGAACACTTGGATGCATGCCACCACAGGAAACAGCCGCTGTGCACACCCCAAGATCACTAAGGTAAGCCGTCATAGTAATGACACATGCTCACACCATATAGCAGCTCAGTGTGTGCCTGAAGCTCAGCAGGGTAACACATTCCTAACTGCACAAATATAACTTGCAAGTGCACGCTTGCATCTCTTTGAGTGCAAGTGTTCATGCAACAACATACACCCTAAAGCAGTTAGTGTACAACACACAAATTAAACTTTACAAAGATACATTGCCATTTTTATCCACAATATAAATATAAGGTAAAAATAAATAAGCAGAAATGTGTATATATACAGTATATATACGCGTGTCAGCTCACTACATAAATAAAGTAAAACCTCATGAAGTTTATCCTTTTTTGTCAAACATTCCAACTGATGCCATTACAACAAACATTAACACCCCAAGGTCTGTGAGGCCAGGGACCAGCCCACTGTAAAATCAACATTGCATGAAGCTGCTAAAGCCAAGTTAAAGAAAACCTCTTTTTTTCTTAGCATTGCTAAAGTTAAAGCAGACACTTCAGCTGCTATGTGGTGTGCGTTGCCCAGCAACTTGACCTCCTAAACAAGAAACAAGTCAGGGTTTTTTCAGGGCAGGGGCTTTTTTTGGCACACTTTGAAAATGAAGACATGCCTGTTGGTGCTAATCACAGTATTGCCAAAGTCAGCTCATTAGTAAAAGTAAGTTTTCCAAAAGAAGAGATTAGACATTCCTACCTGTGCAGCATCATTGTTTGGCTTCAGCGAGTGAAGGGGACGTCATAGGCTTTGGGAGGCTGCAGGGAGGATAGACAACTTAGAAGCCATCATCATGACTGCAACCACAACACAGATGGACCAGCCAGGAGGAGGCAGTTCACACACACCAAGACTGAACACAGTGACATGATTAGAGATGATAGCGCTACACACACACACACACACACACACACACACACACACACACACACACACACACACACACACACACACACACAGAGGCAGATAATGTGGTTGTCTGGAGTGTGTGTGCGCAGGAGGGTGACAAAGAAACAGAACGTGGAAGTGTGCTAATTGTGTCCCACTATGAGCTCATCTGACAGGCTGGGGGAGGTAAGGCATCTAAACACCATGGCGTACCCATCTGTTTCCACCGGTAACCGTGGCGGTGGTCCTCGTCTGACTGACCTGGGTCAGCGTTCCTACAGCTTACCACTGGGACTGACACATACATGTGCACGCTCTCAGAAACACTCATAGCCTGGTTTGAAAGCCATGCACCACTGTTTGAGGCGTGTCTTGGCGTTCAACCCTTTCGCTCGTTCTCATTTGTCCTTCTGCTTTCTTTCCTTCTTTTCCTTTCCATCAGTTCTCCTCAAGCTTTTAACACTCGTTGTTTCCCTTTGCATTAAATTTGATCTCAAAGAAGACAAATCATCATCTCAGTCAAAACGAGTGCAATTTCTCTCTATTTAAATGAGTGTGAAATATATGTACGGCTTATAATGCATGCCCATTTCAGTGATGCAGACTTGTACGGCTGGAGCCCTCAGTACATTTATTGTGTGACACGGGCTCGTCTCTCTGAATTTATAATGGAGATATTGGATAATTGGGGCACTGGCACATAGATAAATCTGTTTGCTAATTCTCTCTCTCTCTTCTTGCTCGCTTCAGTTATCTCTTTGAAACAAGCGTACAGAGGCAATTGGGTTTTGTATGGACGGAGGGGGTTTGGTATGGAGGAGTAGGAATGTGTGTGTGTGCGTGCAAGCATGTGGTCTTGCATGCATATTGAGAGTTAAATCCTGGCCTCGGGGCAAGATGTTGGGTGGCAGTCAAAAAGCAGGCGTAGAAGAGCTTCAAAACATCAGGAAGAGAAACGTACTGCAAGTTTGAGAACACGAAAGAGACAAAGAAGAAAAGAGAGAAAGGAAAACCGTGCAGGAGGCGTTATCACCAAGCCACGCTGCTGCCAACCTCTCTTCACCACCTTTGACATTTACAGTGTGACATTTAATGCCAAAAGAACATCCGTAGGCAACAAAGAAAATCTCTCCCTTTTCTTCTCCCATTTCATCTTCAAGTTCTCCCAACGAGCATCGCAACCACCACACAAATTGAATATTACCCCACTTCTTCATTTCTTTATTCAGGCTGCTTTGTTAGTTTTAACAGCATACTAGCTGCTCTGTGGCCATTAGCTAACGGATTAGCCGCTAATTTCATTTGGACTGGAGAATGGGTGTTCGACGGGAAAGAAACGTCACTGGAGAGTGTTACCGCAATCACACGCACACACAAAGACACAGACACACACACACACACACGCACACTTACAGAAACATACACATGCAAACGGCTATCCAAAGCTTTCAGAGCGTTGAACCCATTTGGTGTCATTTCCAAGTGTGCTATTGCCCATTCAACGTTGTTCAATAGTGTGCAGTTGGGTACCGTTCCACTAATGACTCTGGCACCTAAGTACTGTTCTCCAAACACAGCAATTGATGTTTTAGGATCTGAATGATTTAGTTTTAGACCAAGAATGTGACTGTTAAAGTGCACTGACATTGTGCATTAAGATTATTTACTTCTTTTGTCACAACAAAAGAAGTAAAGTAAATAATGTGTGTGTGTGTGTGTAACAGCATCCCCAAAAACACTCGCACAAGCAGAAAACTCTAACTACCACAGGCATACACATTCTGAGAAGTCTGGAAGAGAAGTCTGAGAAGGCTACATTCACATGTAAAATGTTTAAAATTTTGAAAGAAAAGGTACAACTTACACTTGTATGGCTTGTACGGTGTCCTCAAAATCATACTCACAGAAAGACGGACGCACAGACAGACAGACAGACACACACACACACACACACACACACACACACACACACACACACACACACACACACACACACACACACTGTCTGGTTCTGTCTCCCAGTGTAGTGCAGCAGTGTCCTAGTACTGGCCTTGCATGCTGCCTGGCCCTCCATCATCCATCATCTTCTGTCTGCCTTCTCCTAGGGGACAGGAAGAGCATTACAGCTAGCCCTTAGAAACCAATTAAAGCAACACAGGCCAGACCAGCGTGTTTGGGTGTGCGTTCTTAGTGTTCAAGCATGTGGTACACTTCTGTGTTATGTGGGTTTTTGCCTTTTTGCAATTTTTTTATATGAGAGAGTGTTTTTTTTGTTTGTGCATACTGCAATCTACTTGACTTTGCATGATATGGTTTCAGTGTGCCTTTGTTCAGTTTAACTGCTTGTGTACTTGCTAAAGGCAAATTATATTTCCCCCATGTATTGTAAAGCTGCAATATTGGCCTTTGCCAGATCTCTTTACCTCTATTTTCTTGACACTTTATTTTCTTCCTTGTATCCTCTCTCCCTCCCTCCCCTTCCCACTTTCAACCATTTTTTTCCCTTTTCAACCCCTAGATCCTTTTCACTTTTCCTTCATTACCTTATTACACTTCACATGTCTAAAATGAGCGTAATTACTTTTTTCAATGATCTTACCATCTAAACATGCTCTCAAAGTTCAGCAGCAGTATTATAATTGGCCCCTGTGGGATTTTGACTTCAGTTTTGTTCTATATGTTTGTAAGAATTTACATCTTCAGTCAAATAATGTTTTTACATAGTAACATTTCCCTATTTTATCCCTGTCATGTGTGTGACTTTTCATTTTTGAGAGTCTTTCACCTCTCAGATAAACTTCAGAAACCTTACGCCATGTTCACATCATCTCTCTTTGCGCCTCCTGCTTCCCCCCCCCTTCCTCCTCCTTTTCCCATAACTAGCAGATGCTATCTGTGCACTGCTGCTCAGCTGGCCACAATAGTCCTCACACAAAGCCTCCGACACAACGGGACAAGTCAGAGACGAAGAGGAATAAAAAGGGAATTTGAATGGGTGTGGAGCGGCGCGACAGTGAGCAGAGAATAGAGCGAGTGTTTAGGCTAGTGGCTTTTATCATGAGGGGCTTTTTGTTTGCGTTGTTTAGTTGTGGATGTAACAACTTGTGTGTTTTGATAAGCCAGTGCACATAGAGAAAAAAAGATTTGATTACCATATCTGAAGATTCTGACTGGAGCACTACAATGCGCCACTCACTCTTTTGTCTCCAGCTAAAATAAATGCATTCAGGCACATTGAGAAAGAGACAGAGTGAATTAAAAAGACACAAGTCCGGAGAGGAAAAGGGAAAGGGTGATGTTCATCAGAAGACTAGCTGGCGTAAGATGAAAAAACACTCCTTAATTATATCACTGTGGCATTTCAGTTCTGGCCTGAATGACACTGGGCTTTGTTCCCATTGTGTGTTTCTGTTAGTGGTCTCCTGAACACCTGTGGCTCTTACTAACCCATCACCATTTCCATAATGATGTTAGACTGGGGATCATTGTCAGGATGCCAGGTGGAGAAAAAGAGTTGTAGAGTGCAGGTTGAGAGAGTGGATCTAATTAATATAGGGGAAAGTAGATAGACTCAAAACAATAGTTTGATATTGTTTCAATATTTTTGCTGTCTTACCTTGTGGTAGAAAAGAAGATTAATAACTTATTCTCCGATGTCTGTGCGGTAAACATTAGGTTGAATTAGTCATTTTTACACACATGCCAAGTTAACCAGCTCCTCGCCTCTTTATATTACCTGTATAGACATGAGTGGTATTGAACGTTTCATGTAACAGCAAGAAACCAAAATAACATATTTGTCGTTCAAAATGTCGTTCTTTTTCTTTAGCAAGTTTTAAATCTCATCTATTTTAATTCTATTCTAATTTAAAAGTTAAAAATAACAGCAGAATGTTTCACCAACATCAATTAATTTCACTGTAATTTCTGCTGCCAGTGGATTTTCAAACTGGGGTGTGCGATCTATTGTCTACTATTGTATTAGCTACACACAACAGAAACTCATCGGTGGATGCATGTTTGAATGCAGTTCACGTGGGGCTTCGCGCTTATCCCTGGCCCTGCAGTTCCATGTCCAAGTGTCCATAGGCAAGACACTGAACCCCGAGTTGCCCCAGATGCTATGTAAATACGTTTTATAAGAACAGTCCATTTACATTTATGGTGAGCCAGGACAAAGTGTGCCCTTACCCACAGCCCCAATCCACAACACCCAACTGCCAACGTCCCATCCCCTTCACCCTCCTCCCACCCCACTGTGACAAATGACTCCACCCTACCAGGTTCTAATCCAATTAGCTTTACCCCTAATTATGGTAGTATTGACTGATTACCAAAGGGGCCATTGTCTGCGTCGTGGGCTGGATGAATGGGACTGTGATTAGCAACTTGGCTAGCCTTGGGTAACCATTAGCACCTCCGCACACCTTTTGTAGACCTCTAGTGAAAAGACAGAGAACAAAGGTCGCTGTGCACTGCAATTGTGTTCAGTAGATTAATCGTCACAAAGTTAAATGAGAGATGTAAGTGATGGCTTGATGGGTGGGTCCAGGTTAAGTGTGCGAGTTGGCAGGTTGTGAATGTTTGACTGAGTTGAGGTGGAGTCAATGGATTCAAGGTCATTTTTCCTCTCACTTAATGAGGTAGCAAGTATTTGGTTCATTGAGAATGGGAGATAAATAACGAGACAATAACGACTCAAGTAAACTCAAGTCATTCATGCTGACATACAATATTTCTTCTATGATGTACTGCTTTGGGTAAAAATTGATTGTCCAATTTGGTGTTGTGGCTAACATATGTCCTGTCTAATTTGTTCCTCCAACCAGTTGTCTCCGGAGACGGGGCCCAGGCAGGGAGGAACCATGCTGACCATCACTGGTGAGAATCTGGGTCTGCAGTTCAAAGACATCCAGAATGGAGTCCGCATCGGGAAGGTAGCCTGCAACCCTCAGGAGGACCAATACATCAGTGCCGAGCAGTACGTTGACACTACCACTGTCTTCATCTCTTCTCTCCCACAATTCACTCTCTGGCTCCTTGTTTCTGAGACTATTCACTCCCGTGCTTGTCTGTGTCCAACACTGCAGCTCTCTCACATGCATCCGTTTCTGTAAAAACTCCAGTAGTTAAACACCATTTACCTATTGCAAACCGGCTCCTGCTGTGTTTGGTACTGATATTTTTACTACAAGTGCAGTCATTGTAAATCTGGCAGTAGCTGAGTTTTCGTGAAACAATTTATATCACTAATAATCACAATAATAGCTCAGTTAGAATTGAATTACCTCATGCAACCATCTTCATCACAATGAATTTGGCCTATGCTTAAAGGATGTAGTGACATTTGAAGTGGCTTGTCTATACTGTATCTTCTAAAACGTCTTTCACAGATGAAAGTGTGTCACGTGATGCTCCCACTGATTAAGTTATGTTTACTGCTTTCTGGGAAATTCTGAATCATGTCGGGTGTCTCGGGTGGAACTTAACTCCCATTTAATACCTGCACTACTATATTCAGAAAAAAAGAATAACCTGTGCAACAGCAGTAAACAATCACCGTTGAGCGATTTCTCTTGAGTTCTAGGTTCAGCCAATTGGAAATGACAAAGAGTTCCCTTTGTTTCAACTGTAAACAGGTCGCCTCATTGCTTCTTTAGTTATATCATGGTATCAATAATTGGATTTTATTCAGAATGAGAAAAAAAAGACTCTTAACAACAGCCTGTGTGATGCTGGCACTGCACTATTTTAACTACGCAGAAAGCTCTGTGCCTTTAGTGAAGCTACACGAGTCACACTTTCTATTTTGTGTTGAATTCATCTGGAAGCAGAGAAAATACAATTTAGGATGAGTAAAAATTGGGGATGCTTGTCACAGCTGGAGGTGTCCTCAATTTTCTATTTGTGACAATATAGCTGTCATTTGTACACAAATGCTCCATTTGCTGAGTTCTGCAGCACAGTCCCAGCTGATTTAGTTTTCTCTTTGCCCCCTTACTAAGAAGGAAACTAAGAAATATGACTTTGATGATTTGACAGCCAGGACAACAGAATGCTGTGCAGCTCTCGCCAGCCATGACAGCTTTCCCCAGAATGGGTTTAGAAATATGGTAGTGACATGTCAGCCTTGATTTATAATTTACAACCTTGTTGTATTGAGACAGAACATACCATTCGCCCTGTAGCCGCGGGGTAATAGGTGGGTCTGTGTTGTAACTTCACCGAATGTTCATTTTGTCCTAGCTGTTACATCCTACACCACCAATGTGTCTACACTTAACCCTGTCAACCCAGTAACGCTGCATTGGCCTGTTGCCATGGCACCCGCAGGAGGAGGAGGGCGCGGCTGGCAGTGAGGCTGTCACGCTAATTAAAAGTGATGTTAGCCATACGGTGCCATTAGTGGCCTGGTCGCTCTCGTCATTCCCGTGACCCTAACTGATCTGTAGCACAGGAGACAGGACGGGGTTACAGGACTGACAGCACGGGTCAAAGGTCAGCTGGTGCAGAGAGGGGAGAGAAGGAGTTGTGCTGACTGTTAGGCTAAATGTAGACACATATGTTCTCGCTCTGGCTGCTTTTCTCTCTCTGCCAGCGCTTGTACTTCATATACAGCTTTGCACTGTTTTTGAGGTTTTTGTGGATGGAGGGAAATAAAATTGCAAGAACATGCATCACTTCTGGTTCTTTTTGCATTAGTAGGCTTGTCATTCACCTCACTCATTAAATATTTACTAGATGGATTTAATTCCACATTGAGAAAAGTAAATTATTGCCAGTAGTGAGGAGAAACAGAACCTGGGATAACATTTTTTTTATTCCCTTATTAGTAGTTTCTGTGTGAGATGTGACATGTTTAATTTTTCACCATCACTTTCCACTTCAGGTATTTAATTGAGGGAGGTATAAATTTACATGTGATGTTGTCATCTTTACAAATGCACCATGAACTTTCCGTCTTTCTCACCACGTAGTTACAGCTCAATGTAGCCACCTGTCATCTGTGCAGTAATGAGATACAGTGGGTACGGAAAGTATTCAGACCCCTTTAAATTTTTCACTCTTTGTTTCATTGCAGCCTTTTTCCAA
>NC_048410.1:9475365-9557819 GCF_013103735.1 Etheostoma cragini | reverse complement strand
TTTGGAAAATGGCTGCAATGAAACAAAGAGTGAAAAATTTAAAGGGGTCTGAATACTTTCCGTACCCACTGTAAGTGAAGCTGCAGTTTCTAACTGAGAACTGTCCAGTGTTTCAATCATAGCTCCTGTCATAGTGGGAGACCTGGGAATAAATGAAAAGGAAAATAAAAACAGTGGAAACACACAGCATCGAAATGTGAAATTCATTGTCGCCACAGTTGCCATGGCCACCTGCAGGGAGGATGGAAGCAGGAGAGTTAATAACTCATCTCAGGGAGGGAGGGATACAGAGGAGATGTGTAGGATATGGGCTTGTTCAATTAATCAGGCTCTCCAACTTTAACTCTCTCTCTTTCTCTGCCTCCCTCTCTCCTCTGCCTCCTCGCCTTTTTTTCTCTGTCTCATTCGTTCACTCTGGCTAATTAACAGTCAAGTGTGTCTCCAGTGCGTGAAACATGAATTAAGTGTGCGTATGTGTATGTGTTCCCCGCGTGGGCTACACTGCCTCTCCTCCCCTCATTCAATCATTTATCCATTGGATTTTCATTTGTCCAGCCAGCACCCAGGGCCAAGTGTGAGGCTTATAGTTCTACAGTAAACACTAATACAGATACAAACACATACACACACAATACTCCGCCCTGCCTTAGCACTGCAGATTTTTACTATTAGAACATTTGGTCTGCTTTTTCTAATATTATGAATGAGGCTTTAGAAATGGTTTACTCTCTACTTTTAGATTTTTTTTAAAAGCAGAGAAAATGTTGTACAGTCATCTGTTCTGCACTTTTGTCTCTCCTTCACTCTGTCTTTATTCGGCCAAGCGTCTTTTTATCTGAATTGACTGTCTCTTTATTAAGCAAACATTGAAGAGAACCTTGACATTCATGCATTTTTTTTTGGGAGCAGTAATAATGGAACTCATTTCCCCGCCCATGTGTTTCCCTTTTTCAGGATCGTGTGCCGGCTAAATGATGCAACAGGTTACAGGGTGCAGGAGGCTCAGGTAGAAGTGTGTGTTAGGGATTGCATTCACCCCGACTACAAAGCAGTCTCCACCAAGGCCTTCTCCTTTGTGGTAAGTGTGTGTGTTGGAAGAGCATAGCCGAATAAAATTACAGCTAAGAGTTTTTTTTTGAGTTTTTTATTCTGTATTTGACATCTTTGTTGAAGCCCAGCAGCAATGATTTATCAACCTGTCTTTTCCTGTCTCCCTCCTTAGTCTCCATACTTTAACCGTGTCATTCCTTCTACTGGGCCGCTGTCTGGAGGAACAAAGATCACCATTGAAGGAAGTCATCTCAATGCAGGCAGTGCTGTATCTTTGAAGATAGGACTTCACCCCTGCCACTTTGTGAGGTGAAAAAAAGTTCTACTTATTCAATAAATCTATGATCATACCTGAGGCTGATTTCACTGAAAAAATGGACCATTTAAACTTCCATTGTGCTGTTCTGGAGGCTGGAACTGTGTTGATAAAAAGATCTCCTAACGGTTCCGAACAATGTGAATGCAGCAAAACTGCGTAAATATGTAAAAGAAAAAGAAAAGAAAAAAAGGTCATTGTGATTCTGAAGTTTTTTTTCACAAATGCTCTACTGCAAACAATTTCCATTCATAATGATTCACCCTCCTTCTTTTACTTCTGCAATCTGCCATTCTTTACAGTTTGTCTGTGTTTTGATAATTATAGTTATTTTCTGTTTTCTTTTATTTTTCTCTTTTTTTCCCCAACACATTTTTTCCTGGTAGCCTTTGATATAGAGAATGTCTTAAAAATGCTGCCAGCAACAGGATGACCTGCAGTACTGTAATTCACAGCAATTGTGAGAATGACAGCCTTTCTCGATAATATCATTGTTCAGTTGTGCTATAAAATACTTAAGTACATGGCCCACATTTTGTCAGAGATATAATTTGGAAGAAATGATATGGCGTTGCTGGTAATTGGTAACTCACATTTTTCCTGCTTTAAACTTATGTTTGAAATACGTGTTTTTCTTCCGTTTTTTAGTTTTAGTTTTTCAAATAATGTGCCACCGTTATCTTCCGTTGTCACTCCCTCTGCGGGTCATCTCCCGCAAGAGATTGTGCCAGGGTTTAAAGAAGAGGAGACGAAGATCCAGTTTGATATGAATCTAATTCCTCCAGCCAGGAACTCTATTGTTTCTGTGAGTCCCTTACTGGAAAAGAGACAGCAAACTGAGCTCTGGACTACATTGACTCATGTTTGGTGTCTGGCAAATGGCAGAGAAACCTCACAGAAAACATTGTTAAAACAAACAAGCACCTGCCTATGTACTAAAATGGAATGTTCAGGCAAAGTCTTTGCTAAAGAAGTTGACTAAATTGTAACGGAGAACATGTTTACACTCCTTATACATTTTTCCATTGCCACTGAGGCACTAGTTTTTCTTGTTTCTTTCTTTTTTGTTTTGCTTTTATAGCAAATTCTCTATTTCACTGTAGTTTTTGTTATAGTGGTTCTTTTAGGCAACAAGTGACTAATGAGCTTGGACCTATCAAGTTCTTTTTGTATCATATCAAAAGAAAAAGTAAAGGCCAATTTAAAGCACTGTAGCACTTCCCGAGAAAGGTGAGCATAATAGTCTTGGCCTTTCATTCACTGAGCAGCAATAACCTTTATGGTCAAAGTAATGAACTAGTTGAGTCCATCTCTTTAATGTGTCTTTGTATTCAGTGGGGCCTCCGCTTTAGTCAAAACCTATTTACCCCAAGTCACTCATCCTGTTATCTCCCTCTGCAACCCCATTTCTTTCCCTTTTTTTGTGTCCTCTCTTGGCTTTCTTTTGTGGGGCCACAACCTTGTCAAAAATACGTGCGTGGCACCACAGTCGCTCTCTGCAGCGACAGTGTTGTGGAATTGGTTGTCATGGAAACACAGCACTAGTGGAATGTAGGAAGAAAACCATTTTAATTTTTGCCCTCTTCTGTCCCTTCTCAGTCTAAGGACGCTGTTGAAATAGCCTGCTGGGAGGCAGTAGGCATGTATCTGACAAAGACATGCGATTGCCCTGTTTTTTTGCTTTCGCTCAGTATCCAAACCTAACTCCACTCTACCACAAGCCACCGGGATAGAGCTACAAAAATAGGTTTTCATTCTTTCATCTTATCCATCATCTTTCGTCTTTCTGCGGATTTTACTTTCACAGCAGATACAGGGGGAGGATTTGTGTAAGAATCAGCTTGTTCTACTTATGTTCAAAATTTCACACTGCGCCGCTTGCCACTTGCACAATGCACACGCACCCATTTACTCAAGCTTGCAGTGCACTGTAGGATGTTAGCAGACGACGAGTGACACAAAACACATACTGACACAACTATAATCTTCTACCTGTGCACTGTGTTTATATGCAAATTCAAACTTCCAAACAGTCAAAGCGCACCTGCTCAACACACTGATTTCTCACATACTGTACGTAGATGCCCACACACACATGCTGTCTCACAGGTAGCCATCCTCTCACCGCTTGGGCCAGCAGTGTCTCCCACTGACATGGGGAGGGGACAGTGGAACGAGCCACTGGAGTGGAGCACAAAGTTTCTGGCAGCGGCACAAAGTTTCCCAGCAGGTCACAGCTGTCTGCCTGTCTGCTAGGGAGGGAGTTACATCATACAGTGAGACGACCAGCCCGGTCTGCCAGTTCAGATATTTCAGCCAAAGAAATCGCAGGAGGTAGGGAGAGACAGACAGAGTGAGTGAAAGAGAGCTTTGAAGTACAGCATTTTGTGATTTTCGCTAATGAAACCACGGGTGGACAGACTTATGCATAAGCAATTGTGTGTGTGTGTGTTCAAGTTTATTGTCATATGCACCTTAGTACAGAGAACCACAGCAATGAAACGCAATATGCCTTTTTGCACTCCCTCAGCACTAGTCAATAGTAACAGTTCAAATAACAACAACATAAATAGCATTTAAAACTTAAAAAAACAAACAAACCAAAAACATCCAAAATACCCAAGCACAGTAGACATAGTAACTAAGTTCAGACCACAGCCCTCCTTCCTGCTGTGCCATCATTCAGTAACCTTTTTACCTGGGGTTAAAAACTATCCTTCAAACGTGATGTACGCGTTGGGATGCGCTGCAAACGTTTCCCTGACGGAAGGTGGGAGAAGAGGTGGTGTGCAGGATGACTTGAATCCCGTATAATACGTAGTGCCTTCTTAGTACTGCGTTTCCAGTAAATATGTTGCAGCAGTTCAAGTGGAACACCGATGATTAGATGCAGTTTTGACCACATTTGTCAGAAGATTAAGGTCATTTGAAATAGCCCTACCAAACCACACTACAATGTTACCTGTCAATAAACTCTCAATTGTACAATGATAAAAGTTGTCTAGAATATTAAGGGACATACCATGTTTATTAAAACACCTCAAAAAATATAGCCTCTGATGTGCCTTCCTAATGGCACACCTGATATGAAGCGACCCCATGTGATGGAGTCTGAAAGAGTGTGTGTGTGTGTGTTTGCGCGCGCCTTTTTGTCACATCTGATAAATAATTTATGACTTATTTAAGGGATGAAGTAGGATTTTCTTTCCTATGCTGCACTCACTTCAGTTTTTATTCTGTGTCTGTCTAATAGCCTGTCAGAGAGTCAGCTCCCAAATACTCAAAATTCTTTTCAAGACCTTCTGGTATTGTTAGTTAGAGCACACAGTCCACTTTAAGAGAGACCATCAGAATCCTTTGTATGTAAAATCTGTCTTTTCTCTTTCTCTCCCTTCATCTCCTGCTTTTTCAGGCGGAGCAACAAGGAGATAGTTTGTGTCACCCCGGCTGGACAAACCCCTGGCACCACCCCAGTCATGGTGGACATCAACTCTGCAGAGCTGAGGAACCCAGAGGTCAAGTTCAACTACTCGGACGATCCCACCATCCTCAAGATCGAGCCTGACTGGAGTATCGCCAGGTGAGGACCCAATCCCCGCCTTTCCCTCAGCTAGTCTGAGTGTGTGGCGGACAAGGTTACAGCTATTTCAAAACTGAGACTGCCTGATCGATTGATACATTTTCCAATATTGCATACATCGTACATGCCAACCATGAAAGTAACACACACTGAATAATTCAGAAGAAAGGTTTGAAGACTAGGCACTATCGACATGAATTGATGTATTTTTGATGTCCTGCTGCACCATATAACTAATTCCATCAGCTTTCGTTGTATAATGTCACATGATTATTTCATTATCTATAATTCACAAAATTCACATTCTCTAACACAGTGTTTGATCTACAATTCTGCTTGATGCACATATATAGGACGTATACATATGAAGTCTCTGTATGTAATGAATGTAATATTCTGCTAGCATACTCCCTGGCTAAAAAAACTAAACATTCTTCTCCATTTTCACCCCGGTTTGCTTTTCAAAGGCGTATTATTTATTCTGTTTATCTTTATGTTTCAAAAGTAGAAAAAACTTTGAGAGCAGTAACAGCAGTAAAGGAGGCTCCTGAAGCAGTGCAGTGCTACAGTTGATGAGCTGCAGCAGAGATGTATCTGTAAATAATACTTGACTTATTGAAATGAGACTACATAGCCACAGGAAGATTTCCTGTGCAAACACAAGCTGTGTTGTGGAGGCAAAAAAAAATAGAAGCTTGGAGTTTCCAAGTGCTAATGGGCTCACCAGCATGACCTAGAAACTCCTCTACTCATCAGCTCACAGATGAAGCCAGCACATACACACAAACACACAGTGTTGACTGTCTCATTTACTTCAAAAGTATAGTTTCAGGAAAATGTCTTACTTTATTTCCTGAGTTTTTTTACGGTGTGTTTTTTTCTCTTTCATTTACTTGAAATTCTCAAAGACAAGCAGGTATTTAAGTAATGAACTAGAAACAAAAAAATAGCAAGGGATATTGTCCATATGATAAGTAAAGGCCTATATTAAAAACATTTCAGGAAAAGGGAAAGGGGTCATATATGTTTTTGTTCATTAAAGCCACTCTGGCTTGTGTATAGTTTTATTTTTTTTATTACAAGTATTTATTGGGTAGTATTGCCTCTCAGGACAGCCCACATTTGATTTCTGCTAGAAACATGGTCTGTTCAGACAGTGTTACAATCCACTTCAGCATCATCGCAGGGGGTTGAGGTGAAAATGCAGGAGACACTCATGCAATAGAGGTGTTAGCGGATGAAAAGTCTCATTTAGAATGGGATGGAAAAAATGTTGAGGGGAAGGCAAGGGAAAGGAAAGTGTTGGCTCCAACCTTGGGGGGAAATGACCTTGGCACTCGGCTTGTGTTTGATATTTCACTCAGCGCTCCCATAAGAGGAGGTGCATGGTTCTCCAGGCCAATCACGTTTTTATTTACCAAGCTATTTTGTTGCTGCGGCCCCTTTGGTGACCCTTTTGCGGGGGGGGGGCCTCTCTTGTCGAAAACACAAATCTGACATGACTCAGCCTGGTTCCCCCCTTTCAGGTAGAGGCTTTCATGCTAACAACACGGTCACATGGCACTGTGGAGAATGTATGACGCTGGCTCCACCTTGTTTACACAGTGTAATACAGTGCACTCAGTTACTTTCAAGTGTACACTGTATGTGTACACTTTTTATCTTCTACTCCTGTTGACTGTACCCCTGAGCTCTATGTTCTGCTATTCCACCAACAAATGCGTAACTGTATGTACATCTCCTAAATACCTTTTGTCTGCTCAGTTTTCACACACGATAAATCACAACTTCAACATCTGTCGACCTCCCTTAAAGGAGAATTCCGGTCGATTCCAACACATAGCTCTGTTTGTAAATTTGGAGTGCTGTCAATAGAGAGAAAGAAGCAGGAACTGAACAGAGCTGAATTTGCACAACTTTCGCGCATTTCTTTCACATCTACAGCAGTCAGATTCACTGTGTTCACTCGGGGGGAATGGGTAGCCATTTTTAATGACATTTTTTAAATGTTAAGAGGCTAAAAATATGTTTAAAACTTGTTGGGAGCTAACTCTAGCAGGAGGATAACATGGTGTAGGCAGCACCGATTGTTTTTGTTTTTTTCTCCATTGACAACACTCCAAATTTACAAAACACAGAGCTACGTGTTGTAATCAACCGGAATTCTCTTTAAAGGCTCTTGTCCTGCTAGCTCCTAGGCCGCTTTCCCCTTAAGGCCTGGGACTGGCCTCACTTCGCTCCAATCGGCCTCTGAAAACACTGCCAACTCTCAGCATTTGGAAGCTTTTTAATTGTCATGAGTCCTTGCATTTACATTTTAGGGTGCAATTGTTCCACCATGGAATGAATCTAATGTTAAGTTGAGTAGATCACAAGTCCTCTGTCATTGCTTAGAGAGAGCAGAGATTGCTTTACAGCAATTTAATGATTATACAGGGTATGCTGTTTTTCTTGGTGTATCATTGTCTGTGTGAAATCTAGTCAAATACAGTAGCAGCTAGTGTGTCATTTGCTTTTTTATGTTCATTGGGGCCAGTGGTGACTCAAACTGGTACTAGGCTTCAAGCCGCGTCTTACCCAACTCCAGTTTTAGGTTATATGCTAACTTATTTAGCTGCTGTCAGAACGCCTCACATCAGATAAAGTTCAGCCTCTCGGGCCAGCAGAGGCTGTGGAGGAAGGCAGTGTGGGGGAATAGAACTCTCACCCATATTATCCATGTCTCCACTGGTCAGCGTCACATACGGTAGATCTGAATAGGTCACAGGTGTAAAGGTTACAAAACATGTCAGATCTCTGACAGCGGTGCAGTTGCTGAGTGTATCTCAGACTTAAAAATATGGCAGTGTAAGTTTAATACACTTTGAAAAAAATCTCTCCTGTCTTTGGAGAGGTGCTGAGGAGAGGCCAAAAGCTCTGGGTCTCAAGAGTAATGCTACATATTCGCTTATTCTTCCCTCCAGCTTCTATATCGGTTTAAAGAAGCTATTAACATTCATGCAAGGGCTTTAGCGTTGCTATGATTACCTGAAAAAGGGGCTTCCATGAATAAGCAGGCGAAAGGCTACTGCCGGAGCAAGCATTAATGGTAAATCGCCAACTGGAGGGCCCTCTTGGCTCCGACAGAGAACAGATTTATTAACATTTATCTCTACTGAATACCAGCGGCCTGCTGAATAATAGATGCACGTGGACCATGCAAGACAAAGTACAGAAGGAGATACATGAATGTGTGACACAAAAGTGCAAATAGAATTGTTTTTATTTTCCCAGTAACATTGCATAATTGTGTTTGTCCCTATGTTCTCTACAATGAGTCTTGTTTACTCTTTTTGTAGTGGAGGAACCATGTTGACCATCACTGGAACCAATCTGGCCACCATCAAGGAACCCAGAATGAGAGCCAAGTATGGAGCTGCCAAGTCAGAAAATGTAAGTAGTCAGACTGCACACAGTTTTTATTGACCAAACAAAAAAAGCAGTGACTTGCAGGTGTGTCTCTCTCTCTCTCTCTCTCTCTCTCTCTCTCTCTTTCTCTTTCTATTTCTATCTGCCTTTCTGCTACTTCCTTCTATGTGTAAAAACTGATTTTCAGATGATACACACACCCCTGGGACTAAGACACAGACACACAGACGCACACACCTGACCCGTCGGTCAACCAGCCAAGGGCCCATTTTCTGTTTGTTTTTGATGTTGAATTTCCTTTTAGCAGTTTAACCTTTGAAATGTCAACCAGCAATAAAGTGGCTCTGGCAAATCCCCCTCTCTTCACCTAGCACCATGGGGCTTAGCTAACCTTTCTCCCGCTCTTATCCAAAAGTAAAAATACACCTTCTGTTTCTTCTGTCCCACTCTGCAGTCATTTTTGATTTAGCCTGGTTATTGTTTCTGTTGACCTATAAACACACTTGTGTTCTCTGTCTTTGTGATTGTACACATCCTTTGTGTGTTAGTATGTGACATATAGAACATAATGTAGGGCTTACCAATGCTTTGAAACTGCTGTGTTATTGTTATTAGTTACTGGCTGACCTCTCCTGTTTTTATTTGAGTCATTACAGTCGAATTTGTTCATTGGTGTTTGATTTAAGTGTTAAACCCCACAGGGGATTTTCAGATGATATCAACAATGATTAAAACACTGATGTTATTAAGCCAGCCTCTTCCAAATTATGTCATTACGGAGAGATTTATTCACTCATATCACATAACCCCTGGTTTAGCCATCCTATGTGTTGTCGATTATCTATAGGTTAACTTAGTTGATCTTTTGAGTAATCGTTTAACACTTGTCGTCTTCTCTAGAACTGCACAGTTGTCAACAACACTGTGATGGTGTGTCTGGCGCCCTCTGTGGCCGGATCTGAAAAAGGCTTTTCAGAGTCGGGCAGCAGTCCTGATGAAATTGGCTTTGTCATGGATGACGTGCGCTCTGTGCTGGTTGTAAACGAGACCTTCAGCTACCACCCGGACCCCGTGTTCGAACCTCTGAGCCCCTCGGGCATGCTGGAGCTGAAGCCCAGTTCACCGCTTATACTCAAGGTAAATTGCCTCTTGCTCTTAGCATTGATCTGTTTTGGCCTTGTCTTGTCTTTGCTTTGCTTTACATCCATCACATCCTTTCTCTTTTAAATCTTAACTTTTTTTCTTTTCAGCTTCCCTTCTAATGTCTTCTACCTCCGTCTCTACCTTTCTCCTCTGTTTGTTTTTTTTACCATTTATTATTTCTGACTGGTGTTTCTTCCTGTCTCCTTTCTTGCATCACCTATAGGCATAAGTGGGAAAAAGGGTTCTTATGTCTGAGGGACTGATGTCAGGATGGAGTTTGTGGTGGTTTTGCATCAAAGCTTTTTTTCGAAGGTTACTCTGTAACGTCTGGAAGAAATATCTTAAAACACACTGGGACTCCAGGACAAAAGAAGGCTAGAGCACTCAGTTGACACACTAGAAGAGCAGTAATAGCAGATAGCAGCGTTCCAGTAATGTTGAGTATTGTCAGCAACATTAAAAGCTCAATCTCACAAATAGTTATTTTAGAAAACGCTGCAGCAACCTCCTAGTCAGCATCCAACACAACTGATAAGAGGCTGACAGGCATTTGAAATGATTGGCTCCAAACATTCCTGTAAAGAGACGTTACTCTCTCCTTCCTCTCGCTTTGACAGTTTTGCTTTCAACACAGTCGTCTTTCAGATGTGCCACAACCTTGAAAGATGTTATTTCTTCAGCGAGACCTTTCAGGGGGGAAATTTTCCTACCAAAACCGCCCCCTTAAAACCAGGTGCAAAGGAAAGAAACGTTTATAAAGTGGACCCATGTGTAGCTATACCACCTGCTCAGATTTTTATCAGATAACTTCTAAAGAGAGACTTCATAGCCATGTTTACTCTTAGCCATAGAGGCAGTACAAATTTGAATCCAGAGTGAATTTATGAAGGCTTTGCCACACCCACATATGCTGTATTTTGTCATTTTACCTCTCCTTTTGAACTTCAAAGCCTCAGGAGCGAGAGAGGAAATTAACATGCAATTTCACGGAAAATGAAAGCCTGTTTACTCTCGGCCAATCAGGGCGGAGTTTTAGCAATGAAGAATCACTCCTTTCTCCCCTGTAACTTTAAATATAATACTATAATGAAAAGCTCTGATTGCCCCACCATGCTCTGGGTAAAGAGTTGCAGAAATAAGCAGCACAGAAATGGCATCCTATTAGATAATTGCAAAGAAATTAGACATTCATCAAGGTTTTCCAGCAATTATTTCATCCCAGTCCACAAAGCACAGTGAGTAAGGATGAGGAGGGGTAGGTGTAGGTAGCAGAGGGGAGGGGGGATTTCTGTAGAATGTATTTATTGTACTTTCCAGGGCCCTTGCGTAACCAACACATTTCATGTCTCCATGCAGCATTTTTACTTGTGCCAGGACCTTATCCACCAGATCTGGATCAAGTAATCTAATCACTGATTAGATTTAGTACATTAGTACATAGTATACAGTATGTCGTAATTTAGTTACATTTTTAACTCAAGAGCAATGTCATAGACTTGGTAATTTAGTTAAAAAACAACTAGTCAGTTCTGTGCAGTGTTTCCTCCGATATACAGTGCAGAGGCACTGTTGCTATGGCTGCCTGTAGTTAAAAGTACCTTGCACACTAGAGCAATGGCTGAACTATTGACGGACACCTGCGTGTCAGTCTTTTTTTTTAACATAAATCACAGTTTATACTATGATTTATTTTCTATTTATGTGGACCACCATAGACTAAAACCTTATGTAAGTAACCATAGCATGCGTGTCTGTTTCCAGGGCCGTAACTTAATTCCTACAGCCCCAGGAAACTCTAAGCTGAATTACACTGTGCTGATCGGTGAGACGCCCTGCATTCTCACCCTGTCTGAGAGCCAGCTGCTGTGTGAATGGCCCAACCTGACCGGAGAGCACAAAGTCACTGTAAGTTAAACTTTAATATTTGTCTATATTACTGTTTTTTGAAGGTTTTCCACTGTGTAATGTGTCTTTCTTCTTTATGTTAACTTGTTAACTTTGACACACACGGAGCAAAGCATGGGGCCACCCAGTGTAAGGACATACAAAATCTGAAAAAAGGGCATCATCCCCCTCTAAGTTACATTTTTATATCTTGAGTAACTTGTTATTGGGGGTGGCAGTAGCTTAGGGAGTTGGGTTGGGAACCGGAGGGTCACCGGTTCAAGTTCCCGTATGGACTAAAAAGCAAGGAGTGAGGATTGGTGGCTGGAGAGATGCCACTTCACCTCCTGGGCTCTTGAGCAAGGCACCGAACCCCCCCCCCCCCTCAGTGCACTGGTTCAGCTGGCAGCCCGCTCACTCTGACATCTCTCCATCAGTGCATGTATAGATCAGACATGTATGTAGACAGCAGGTGTGAGTGTAGTTCAGGACTCTGTGTGAAAACTAACAAAAGTGTGGACACAGAGTGTAAATTGTAATTTCCCCATTGGGGATCAATAAACAGATTAAAAAAATGAAATTAAAAATTATTTCAACACCCTGCTTGATTTTTTTTTCTTTTCTTTTGCCACCTCTAGAGCATATGGCTTTCACAGTTCTGTTAGCCACTCAGCCCGTCTTCTTCTATAGCTCCTGTTTGCTGTGATGTTTCAGCTTTAGATTGACATAAAGAGGGGGGATGTATTTATCCCCCACTTCCTGCCTTTTCATTCATTCAATTTATTCTTTCCTCCCCATCCATCAGACCTAAATCTCTTTAATTACGCTAGATTTCTCTTCCACATTCATATAGCTGCATGCACACAAACACACACATCCCGTCTCTTATAATGCTGGCGGTGTTTTTCACTGTATTTGTCTCTTAGAAGCTTTTGATCGGTCTCGTTTGGCTGTCATCCACTTTGGGATTTGAACAGTATTGATATTCAATAGAGACCAACAAAATGGCTAGTAGGCATGAGAGGTCTGTGTCTATTTTTAAACCTCCATTTGGTATTTCATAGATGTAAGCCCGTTGAAGATGGAATAAAAGAAAAAAAAGAAGACGGGGGGAAAAAACGTGTCCCAAATCTTTTTATTTGCGTGTTCACTGCAAGCCAGAACCGTTACAATGTGATATGGTTGAAAGTCAGATGGGTGTGTGACTGTGTAAACTTGTGTTACTGGTTCCAAAGACAGCCCCGGGGAACAGATGTTGCCTTCCCCGACTCAGATATAAAGAGTTTGGGGGAGTTTTGGCCAGCACTTGGCTCAACTTGACACAGCTTGGTTTGCCTGTATAAATGCAATGTGGATTTAGCATTAACACCTTGCATACTGTTCAATCCCTACAGTTGATTTATAGTGGTTGTGGACAGGTGTAGGCCTAAAATTGTCATCAAGTGGATCTGTAGCTCTTTGAGAAAATGATTTAAAAATGTCCAAATAATGTTTCTGTATGAATGTCAAATCATGAATTTTACACTGCTCTATTTTTGGTAGCAACATCTAATTTAACCATAAATGAAGATGGTATACAGCTTCAACTTGGAAAACTGCCAAATTCTGTAGTAAACACACCTACAGATTTGTTTTAATTTGGTGTCAAGAGAATGTAAGTTTTCTGTTGATGTCGCTCTACCAGGTGCGTGTTGGAGGCTTTGAATACTCACCGGGGACCTTGCAGATCTACTCCGACAGCCTGCTCACCCTGCCTGCCATCATTGGTATTGGAGGAGGTGGTGGCTTGCTCCTGCTGGTTATCATTGTGGTGCTGATTGCTTATAAGAGAAAATCACGGGATGCGGACCGCACCCTCAAACGGCTGCAACTGCAGATGGACAACCTGGAGTCCAGGGTGGCCCTTGAGTGCAAGGAAGGTGAGTTTGGACAAAACCTGACCATAAGAGCATGCATCTTTCTCCTTACTTGGTTCTCTCCCCAAATAACTTAGTTTAAATCTCTCCCTCACTGCAGCTTACCTCAAAAGCTGCACAACTCCCATTCAATAGTCCTATCCATTTCTCTCTCTCTCTCCTTCCATCTCACTGCCAACTGTCCCCCTGCTGTTAGGTGTGTGTGCGCGTGTGTCCGTGTGTCCGTGGGTGTGTGTGTGCACGCGCACGCATGTGTGTTTGCGTGTTGGTGTGTTTCCAGAGGAGTACTTTGATCTGAGCCAGCCACCAGATGTTGGTTCTCTACCCCATGAGAGAGCTGCCTGGCTGGCCTCACTACCATCTACACTGAGAGAGGGAGGGAGAGAGAGATAGAGGTTAGATCGATGCTGGGCATAGAGGTGGTAAAGTAAGGGATAGTAAGGAGGGAGGGGTTTGGCAACAACTAAAGCAGGGGCAGAGACTTACACACCAGTACATTAGCATATATTCATTTGGCAGGAAACAGCATGGATCCAGTGAGAGTCTACTGATCCTGTTACTGGTTTGTCTGGCACGAAAGAGAGAAGCAGATGGGGAGAAAGAAAAGGAGAATACTGATAACCATGATCATCAGAATACATTTTCATTCAAGATCACTTGTTGCACTGCTTTAGAAAACATAAAATAAAACAACATACTTTACAAGTACTTTAGTACTAGTAGGGGTTTCCAAAGAGGATCTGCAGGTTTGGTTTATATTGAAAAGGTGCACTGTGCAGCACTAACATACAAAAACTATATGTAATAAATATTAGCTCAGACTCCATATTGAAAGATAATCAGTATGTATTTTTTCAAATAGAGTAGGTGTCAGAACAGTCCTGATCCTGGGTCAAGATTCAAAAATGCCGGATCTTATACTTATACTCCATGGTGCAACTTATCTTTTTTGATCGACCGTCCTTGTGTTGTAAATGTATCTTGGTTTCAGAGATCTAAAGTGATGCCCACACCTCATACATTCATATCACATCATACATTCTGGTGTTGTGCTCAATGGCTGTTTTGACTAGTTGGAGAAACAGTCAACCAGTCAGGGCTTTGTAGGCATGACTAAAATGGCAACATGGTTTTCTGTCTATTGTTAGCTACCTTGTGGCATCCATGAAAAAAGAAATTAAAAAAGTCTACAAAAAGTCTACAAAAATGGCAACAAATGTATTTAAAATTGACACAGCTCTACACGTTGTAAATTGATTTACAGAAATAATGCTTCAACTATAAACTTTTCAAATTTAACCCCTAGCAACCACTACCGCAGCCTCTGTGTCAACTGAAGATTAAATCGCATGGACGGACATATCACTTGATACCGACTGGTCAGAGCAACACATTAGAAAATGTACCCTCTCCCAACGGCTAACACAATGTCAGGCTGAATGAATGAAATAAAGTGAAATTGCAATGTAGTCTGATTATCTGACAATGGTACTGGTTACTCACACCAAAGGTCAAACAATGATTGACTGGGGTGTGTGGTGGTGACTCCAGGTGCCCTGACCCTGTCTGCCCCCCACTGTCACCACTGTCTGGAAGAAGACAACAGGATGAATGAAAGGAGGGGGACGGAGCAAAGAAGATAAATAAGGCCGACAACTTGTAGGAGGAGAAAGGGAGGGGAGGAGAGCACTGAAAAAGGATGGATTGGAAGATAATAGGAGAAAGAAGAGGGGAAGGAGATAGTAGTAAAGCAAGAATTTGAAATTTGAGAGAGAATGAAATTGATATGAGGATAGTGGGAGACAATGCTAGAAAATTATTTGGCTGCAAAAGGAGATGGTCAAATAAGAGGACAGCGGTGAAAAGAAAGGGATTGATTAGAATATGTAAGGGAAAGTAATAAGGAGGTTGACTGAACCCTTTTTTAAATAAAATAAACTAAGAAGAGATAGGGCAGGTTAGAGCAAAAGAGACTGATTAGAGATGCAGACAGAGATGGATGTGTGAGTGAGCCACACAAACGGAAAGATGGAGGGATGTAGCAAAGGAGAGGCAATGATGGGGGAGAGAGAGGTGACCTCTAAGATGTCACTTTGAAGGGAAGAAAGAGGGAGAAAAAGAGAGAGAGGGAAGGGGTGACACAAGCCATCTGTTATTCTGGGCTTTGGTTCATAATTTGTTTGGGTTGTGTATCAATGTGTTGGTGTATTTTGGGTGACACTATAGGACACACACACACAAACACAGTTGAGTTAATGGAACCGTAAAGCCGTATATTGTTCCCCAGGGAGTTTTGTATTTTTACAATAAAATCAAGGCAGTACAACAACATGTATGCACTATTGTATAGAGTGTGATTGAGAGAATGGATTTGATCCCATTTATTCCCTCTAGATGGGACTTCTGAAGCCACTGGAGTATACAGAACAGGGTCAGAACACACACTCACAGGGAATGGAAAATGTGTAAAAACACTGACACATCCCTACACATTAATCATCTAGGCACTAGGTTATGTGTTCAGCTGTAGGGCAAGACAGGTAAGTGCGTGCATGCTTGGGTGCGTGTGTGTGCGTGCGTGGCTGCTGGAGCACAAGCATTTGAGGTGGAAGCTTGTAATGTGTGTGTACTCACAGGCTCAAGTTTCTGTGTGCCATTCCATCCTGAACTCCCCTACAGCCCCTGAGTACCACAACACTTTCCTCTATTCCTCCTTCTTCCCTGCATCTTTCTCTCTGCTCTCAGCACAGAACGATGGCATAATGAAAAGCAGCATTATGCTTTTCACCACTTCTCCTCCACACGCCTCAATATTTTCCTCACTTTTACTGGAGTGACTCTAAAACATGCTTTTGCTGGAAATCAAATTGACTGAGGCATGAATAGTCAAAGTCAAGATAAAGACTAACTTTAGAGTCAATTTCAACTTTTTGAATGTCTTCAAAGTGTCTTTAAAAAAGGGTTTTGTGTTGGGCCACTGCTGACAGAATGCGAAATGCCAAATTACTGATCATAAGTTGTCAAAATCAGGAAATCAAAGTTAAAGACTACAAATGTAAAATATATATATATATATATATATATATATATATATATATATATATATATATATATATATATATATATATTATTTTTCATTTCTGTAGGATGTTAGTCTGTATCTCTTTTTAGGAAATGTTTGTCATTTGAACCAGAACTTGAAAATCACAATAAAAAACCTTCATGATATATTTGTAAGCATTTACCTGTTCCTTGATACAGCCTTTGCAGAGCTGCAGACAGACATCCATGAACTCACTCAGGAGCTGGACGGAGCAGGAATCCCCTTCCTGGACTATCGCACCTATGCCATGAGAGTCCTCTTTCCTGGGATTGAGGACCATCCTGTGCTCAAGGAGATGGAGGTACGGGTCAGTAGAGAGCGCTCCACTCACATTCACACTCGTTGAATGAATAAAAGAAAGTTGTACTGTATGACTATTTGGATGAGTCATTAGAAATGGCCTGTTTTTTTTTTTCTTCTTTTCCAAACTAATTTGTACAGCTTTAAATTAGTTATATTTTTTAAAGTGTGTTCTATCTGTACTAGGGTTTGATCAGCGTAATGTTTAGAAGAGTTACATTACGCAGTGAGATATCTAAACGCCACAGTGAGACCAACACAAGTGGAAATCTAACAGTACTTAAGCAAAGTTCCTGTTAAAGAAAAAGAAGAACAATTAAGAAAATGTTTTAGAGACTGATTTGATGTAGCTGGTTAAGATGGGAATCTCCATTATATAGTATGAGAGGTGGACTATCTGGATGTATCCCCCAGACATCTTTCATCTTGAACAGCTCTTTAGTCAAGGGCTTGAGGCAGAAGAGGCTTCAAGCCCAAACTTGTAGAAACTAGGAAAAATAACTACGGTAAGAGAAACATTTAGGACAAGACCTAGTTTGATGTAAAGCAGTGAAGGGACTGCTCATTTTTTGGGGAGTGAGCAGTGTCCAAGCTCCACTAAGACTTGGTACAAGTGATAGATGGCCTGTGCAGGACCAAGCCTGTGCTAGGCTCCTGAATAAAGCAATGTTCACACATTCAATAAAACACTGTGCCCTCCTCTACTGGTCTTTTCTCAAGAGGGAACACTCTATCAATCACATGACGTGAGCCTGCGTGGATACTGTAATGCGGCATGCACTCGTACTTCCATCATTTCTCTGTGTACATTAGACTGTCACACATACATCACATGGAAATTGTGCTCTGCTGACATGCATGCATGTATAGGGGCAGATGTAAGGAGGGGGCTTTGAGACGGCCAGTATCTGCTCATGCTATCAACTCTATTCCAAGGGGATAGCGTAGGCCGACATTGCATTTTCATTTGTATGGCCCAGGCAATCACAGGCCACAGTAGTGTGCTAGCAAGCAGATCAATTTCTTATTACAGCATGAAGCTCACATTCTCACTTCAAACCTTCGTTTTTCTCCCTCAGGGGCAGTGGGGGATGGAGGGAGGTACGGTAAAGAGGGAGAGAGAATTGGGAGTGACCTGGGAAAAGGGGGAGAGCATTGGGACACTAATACATAATAAATTGAGTGCAAACCCTGAAAGCCTTGTTTTGAGGTTGTATCAGTAGGCTGATTTTCTCTGGATGTAGAGAGGAATATTATGTGTTTTTGTTTGTGCGTGCAAATGTTGTTCTTTTGTTAGTGTACCCTGCATCTAATATTCCTCATTCTCACTCATACTCATGAATCCTTTTCCAACTATAACTCACATTCTCCTCTTCATCCTGATCTCAACCTTTTTATCCGCTCCTACCTTACTCTTTTCTAAATCACCCTACTGCTAATATTCTGCCCTGGTCCCTTTCTCTTATTCTTCCTTCTCTTCTGCGCTTACCTCTGATCTGCTATCTTGCCAACTTCTATCCAACCCCCCAACCCCCTCTTACACGCTCCTCCTTTTTTTCCCCTTTCTTTCCTGCCTTTCCTGCTGACTTTAAACTACCTTCATTCCATTTCCTCATTTTTTTCTCAATACCCCATGTCCAACCAATGCCTATTTTTCTTCTGTCCACCATCCCTCTCCTCCTCTCCTCACTCTCCTCCCCATCATCACCTCTGTGCCCTCCTCTCCAGGTCCCTGCTAACACGGAGAAGGCCCTGACATTGTTTGGCCAGATGCTGACCAAAAAGCACTTCCTGCTGACCTTCATCCGCACCTTGGAGGCACAGCGGTCCTTCTCCATGCGAGACCGGGGCAACGTGGCCTCCCTTATCATGACGGCGCTGCAGGGGGAGATGGAGTACGCCACGGGCGTTCTCAAACAGCTCCTGTCTGACCTTATCGACAAAAACCTGGAGAGCAAGAACCACCCAAAGCTCCTTCTCAGAAGGTACAAAAACAGGGAAGGAGAGAGGGAGAGAGAGAGAGGGTTTGAAAGTGTCTCGGACTCTGCACAAAAACATGTCGCACAGATAGTTTCCCTACTGAGGGTTCAAGCTTAAGGTTACGTTCCTTGTTGTTTATCATACTTCTCACTGGTTTAGGGCATCCTTGAGAAGAGGCCCCCTACTGAAAGTGGGCACCTTGACTATTTAGCCTTCAAAAAGAAAGAACAAAAAAGTTTTAATATTGTCTATTTGTCCCTATTTAGTGAGCATATTTATTTTTATTTCCGTCCCTTATGGAATTATTCAGATACATTAACTAACCATAAACCAAATATTCCGGCACGTTAACCCACCATCATCCTACAGCAAGATACATAAATATCACCCAAACATAAACGTTATTCAAACATACACCAAACCTCCAACCAATAATGCACCAAGGGATATGCCACACTGGAAAAACAACAAATACACAAACATGGTAATGCACATGCAAAACCAAGCAGGCAGTTATACTCATTATGGTGCTAACATAGGAAGAGATCAGAAAATGATAGAAAAGAGAAGATGATGCTCTGAGAATGTCAAGCAAATAGTTTTTTCTTGTGCAAGCTGAAGTTATGGAGCAGGGGACTGGAACTGTAGCTTTTAGAGGCCTATGTGACGTTACCTTGTCTCTATCTCTGAACCTTGTCCCTGTCAAAGAGGATTACACCCCTGATCACGCACACACTCCCAATGGAGCCACAGTCAGACACTGCTCTCTCCTCTCTCACATATGCACAGTGAGAATGTTAGAGAGGGGAGAAGTAGGAGGCATGAAGGGTATGTAAAGGAAAAGAGGAGGAAGATTTACAAGGTATGCAAGGGATAGAGAGAGACTGGTTTGGTAAAGAGGAAAGGTGAAGAGAAGAATGGGAGAGGAAAGAGGAAAAGGCAGCTGGAGAAAGGTAGATGGAGCAGAGGGAGGGAGAGAGATGATGATTGACAGAAAGAGAGGGAAAAATGTCTAGAGGGAGACTTGGGTTGAAGGCAAATTGATGGAAGGTGGGGGAGAGAAAGTAGAGGAAGGAAGAATAGAACGACTGTAGGAAGGTGCAATATGGTGAGAGAGTAGATAGACAGAGGGAGGAAGAGAAGGATAAAGGAGCCACTGCAGACGTAAGGGCAAGAAAAGATGCACATATTTAAGGCCAGACACAATTAGAGAAATGGCCTTTCTCCAAATAAATTAGAATTAGACATTAAATGATAAAAAAACAGTTTCTTTTCTCTCCTCCTTCTTCTCTGAGAGATATTTAATTAAAAATCTAATCAAATAAATGACTCTCAGCCAGTGTGCCTGTGTGAAGCCTTTTCCAATCCCCTCTTGGGGCAAATGGTCACAATACGCTGTCCCTGCTAACTACACTAGCCTCGGGAGCTGGCATTAATAAGCTCAGCAATTATTACACATGGTTCACCCTGGTTTGGTATTTTTCCTGCAATAGATAGACTTTAATTTCTATTTATTTTCTAGACAAAAAAAAGCAAAGGAACAAGACTTAATAATCTGCTCCCTTGTTGATTTCCGTCCCCTGTGGTAAAATGACGCTCTTGCATTGGGTGCATTTGGTTTGTTTTGCACATTATGGGACTCAATGCGTGTGGCCAGGAAGGTTGCATCAACCCCTCCTTCTGTAGTATGTTTATAAATTTAACAATGGGTGCAGGGATGTAGTTTCCCTGAATCAAATGATGTTACGGAGTTGCCCACTATCCTGTCCAAAAGCGTGTTCTGTCCAGGTGTATTTGCATCCATCGTCCTCCATCCCCTCTGTTTCCCGTTGCCTTATCTTTCATCTGCTATATATTGCTGACAACCATGAACAAAATGCTCCACATACATCAAACAACACTCAACAGTCAAACGGGCAGGCTTGCAGAAGCGTAGGAGTTCACGTCTTGTTCCTGCTTCAGGCCCTCACTGGTTTCACTAGCAGATTGGCCTAGTTTCCTGTCTTTTCCCGCTTACTTTTCCACAATTGTTGTCCAAAAAAAAACTGAATTTCTTGGCAAAGTTGACAAGAAAATATCTTCCAATGCTGTCATAACTCAACAGAATATACCTTTTCCTCACCTTTTTGCACCTTGTGCTTTGCCAATGACAAAAAGACTACTAATTACAGTAAGTGTGGAAATAGGGACCAGTTAGACAACCCAGTAACTCAGCAGAAGGCTCTCTCATGCACCTGCCATTCACTTAAGTGAAAACAAGGAATGAATAATTAAGCAGTCCTGTAGCTCCCTAATGTGAAAAGGAAGGATGGTGGAAAGCAAGGAGGTAAATCTGACAACGATGTCATAGAGGGAGAAATAATCTCTTTTTCCCCCCTCATACCCTTAGCACCGATCTCCTTTTCAGCTGTTTAACATGTTAGATGCAATAAGTCTGTTAAATGCAGTGCATTTTAATTGCTATGTTTGCATTCGCCGGTTGTTCACCTGTGTCTGCTCAAGAGCGTTCACGTGCAGAGGTTCCCCTCATTACAAGGCAGGTTTGTGATTAACGAGAGAAGTTAGCAAATTATACTAATTGCTGTATATTTTTAATGAAGACGAGTGGGTTTGCTTGGAGGGGGGAAATTGTGAGAAACAATGAACAAAATGGACGGGGTCGCTTTGCCAAGTTAATTTGTTTGCATGTGATGGGGGGGGGGTGATGTAAAGGACAGCGCGGAAAGGGCTCGGCTGTTTGAAGGCTAACCACACAACGACTGATAAAGCAACGTGTTCCCTTTGATGTGCAAGCGTGTCTTAAATGCCTTTTCCACGTATGATGAAAGTGTTGGTTTATGCCCAGAGATCGTAGCTGGGGGGAGGAGGGCCTGTTTGGGTGTGCCTGTTAAATCAGGGAGGAGCATTTTGGGAACACTCCAACACCTCCAAGTGGCTTGTGCAGAAGTTTAAGTGCAGCTTAAAATTCTCATTTTTTGTTTCTTTCCCCTTCCTACTCTTCATTTCCATTCTTTGACTGTCATTTTCTTATTTTCTTTTTCGATTATTTTCATCACACCCTCACCCTTTCTCTTCCTCTTACTTTCATCTCTCTGCCAGGACGGAGTCAGTCGCTGAGAAGATGCTCACCAACTGGTTCACCTTCCTGCTTTACAAGTTCCTCAAGGTAAAGTTGTCTGTCACACAAAGACACATACACACCCCCACACAGATACACACAGATGCTGTTTAAGAATAGAAAAATGCCACACGAACACACTCCCACAGTCACAGCTGCAGCATGCTACCTGTCCTTTACCTCTGCCTTTCATGTGGTTAATTCTCCCCTCTCATAATTGAGGAAACTGCAGTATGAAGCGCTGTTCAGACACAGCTGGTCATGTTGTTCTGATCGCAATTGCTTGTTGCAATAACCTGTCCTCTCTTTGTGTCCCTCACTGGGTTATTTTACAGCCGAGAGAGAAAGAGAGAGAGTGTGGGTGTGTGTGTGTGTGTCTGTCTGCCACTTCAGAGCTTTAGGGCTTAGCAAAAGAGGAAGGAGGAGATCTTACACAAATGCATAGTCTCATTTCTCTGTCTTTCTGTGTCTGCATGTTTTCTTTCTCTTTTTGAATTTCTCTCCCTCTGATATGGAACCAGAGAGACTTATTGAGGCTTAAACTGTGCTCAATTCTTGTTTCCACACACACATTCCCTACATTCAAACATCGCTTCAAACCCTCGCCAGGACAGGCATTATGGTGGACGGCAGACCAGTCAAGCCCACGGGGGTCCCAGTTAGCGTGTGTTTGTGCGTGTGTGTGTGCGTGCTTGTGTGTGTGTTTTGGCTCAGGTCTTGACAGCCAGAGCTGGGTTCACAGACAGGGGAGTGGGTTACTAGGGAAGCTTTTAGGGATCTTTTCTAACAGCTGTTTTTATGGACTATGTACTGGACAAAAACGAGAGGGAGAGGACAGGAAAAGGGGGAAGGATGCAGAGTGAACACAGTCGGAAATAGTAATGAATGGATAAGAGGAAGTGTTGGGGATGTGAAAAAGGTTTAATTTGAGTAAGATTATGAGGACATTGGGAAAAGCCTTTAGATGGTAATTCCAGTTAATTACAACTTGGCTATTATATCCATTACGTTGTACTCTCCAAAGTAACCAAGAATACAACCAAATTTCTCCAATGAGTTGCTGTAAACAAAACAGATGTGTTCAACCGTTTTTACTCAGGGCCCTTTAAAATTAAGAAATCTCTTCTTGCCTCCCCTTGTCAGAGATCACATGTTACATCACTGAGTTGCGAGCAGTTTAACCAAAAAGTGATATTTTTTTTGTTTTTGTTTTTTGAGAAAGTGAGAGGAAAAAAAACATCTATAGTTTCCACTGATGAAGACCATAAGAATATATTAAAAGCTCCTGAAATAGCTAGCAAGTAGACTTTAATTGTGTTTTTTTCTTTTGCGTTTTTAGTTGAGCTCAAAATAATTTGCTTAGCACAAATCAGTTTTTCCTATTTTCCCAATCTTATTGATTATCTCACAGTCCCTCAGATTTATCCAGAAACCCCTTTGGTTGGGCACCATTGATTAAACTACTTAGTTGATGGTGAAACCAAAGCCCTCCAGAGCAGATACGCAGAGCTTCTATTTTTTCCGGTTGACGGAGAGCTCCGCAGCAATTCACCACGCGGCAGATTGTGCGGGACAGGAAGCCAGCACAAAAACAAAATAAAACAGCCGGTTCGTTTTTAAAAATAAAATACACCATGCTCACGGTGGATCACACTTCCCTTCACTACACCTTGAAAATATCATAATGGGCATACCGTGTTTTAATAACTTGAGTAATCCTTTAAAGATGAACTTTTACAAGCAGGCGGTGCTTAGTTGGCAGGCCAGCATAACTATTGGGCGAAATAGAGATTGAGAGAGTGAGTGAAAGAGAGACAGGGGCCCAACATCCCTGAGCTCGTTGCCTGGTTGACACGTCTTACACACCAAAGTGCTTCTCCAAGCGTTTTTCACCCCTCAGTTGTTAACCTTCTATTAACTCCTCCATCAATTGCCACTTATTCACACACTCTCTGATTCCTTTCCTTCTTACTCACTCACTTACTCTCTCTCACACACACACACACACAAACAGAGATTTACAAAGGGTGTTTTTCCCAAATAAGAGACACTGGGGAGAAGCTGGAGTGTGTGAGAGAGAGAAAAATGGTGTGTGTGTTGTTCTCTGTCAATTTGCAGCGCACTGTTAGCCAACACAGGCCATGGCCTTGTCCTTTACTGCTCTGGCTGTGGTTGGCTTGAAGAAGATTAGAAATATAATTGGAGAGTTGCTCAGCAAAGCTTTGCACTTTTTGCTGTTGTGTACTTTTTTTTGGAGGTAAAGGTTTTGCCCAGTTGCATTCGTAGTTCACATTTTAACAATCTTTCTCTCCTTTTACCTGTTTTTCATCTATTCCCTTCTCGCGTTATACTTCTCTCTGTCTCCTTCTTCCAACTTATTTCTACCACTTTCTTTCTCTGTTTCCAGGAGTGTGCTGGTGAGCCTCTCTTTATGCTGTACTGTGCCATGAAGCAGCAAATGGAAAAGGGCCCAATAGACTCAATCACAGGAGAGGCACGCTACTCCCTCAGCGAGGACAAACTCATCAGGCAGCAGATTGACTACAAGACTTTGGTCAGTACACATAACCAAACTAGTTGAAAGACACAGGGTGTCAGAGGATGAAACACATGCGCTTATACAGGACATTGACGTGGATTTAATATGTTTCGGGTATCCTTGTAAAACCTTACAGGGGTGCCTGTGTAGCTCACCTGGTAGAGCACACGCCTATACGCAGAGGCTCAGTCGTAGCCAGAGCGCCCGCGGGATGTTCCGACCTGCGACTCTCTCTACCCTTTCAAATCCACAATGTCCTATCAACGTTAAAGGCTTTAACATGCCAAAAAAAAATATCTGAAAGAAAACCTTACAGTATTTGTTAAATCAGGGACCATTTGGCAGTTGTTGGCAAGATTGGTAATCTCCAACTCCACAAAATATCCTTTGAGCTTTTTGAAACAAATAGGACCTCTAATTCTGATATTATAATAGTAATAATAAAGAGCTGCATGTGCGCTGTGTCGCAACTGAATATTGATTCTAAACTGCGGTAGGAAGTGTTAGCTTTTACAAGTAAAGAATTGTCGCAGGGTCAGGCTTCAACATATCCATAGTAAATACTCCCAGTCTGTGCTGACGCCCTGGTCTAAATGTGACTTGTGCCCTTTGTCCTCTGACCTCCACCTGTGTAGACGCTGCACTGTGTGAACCCAGAGAATGAGAACGCTCCGGAGGTGACGGTGAAGAGCCTGAACTGTGACACAGTGACGCAGGTGAAGGAGAAGCTGCTGGACGCTGTGTACAAGGGCACACCATATTCCCAGAGACCAAAGGCTTCCGATATGGACCTGGGTAAGGAGAGCGATAACTGCTGCACACACACACACACACACACACACACACACTTAGCACAGATGCACTACTACAGGGGGTAAAGAGGGAATCGTTTCAAGGGCTCTTTGAAGCAGCAGGTGGGGGAGAAGTGATTTTGTACAACAATACATTCAAGTGAGGTACCAAAAGTCACTACAAATATATGTACTGTACCCATTTAATGTAGTCATTTTAATTTAGTCAGTCAATGAACTTTGCTCTCTGCATCCTTAGTCACAGCAACTTTAATGAGTGTATCTATGCTATCCATTTTCTGTTTCTCTCTTCATAACAATATATTAAACAAACAAACACAACCTTACCTGTATATTGTGTGTGTGTGTTTGTGTGTGTGTGTGTGTGTGTGTGTGTGTGTTTGTGACAGAATGGCGGCAGGGTAGGATGGCTCGCATCATCCTTCAGGACGAGGATGTCACCACCAAGATAGACAACGACTGGAAGAGACTCAACACCCTGGCTCACTACCAGGTACCTAAGCACAACATAAATCCAATGATACATTGTTTAAAAAAATACTGCTTACATGTTTAGTGCTCAAGTATAGTAGCAATTTTTAAAATATATTCTGTTTGAGCACAGTTACTGTTTGTGTGGTTATACTATGATCTTGCTATGATCTTACATTTTGTTCAGTGCTAACTGCTTGACAACCCTGTTTCAGGTGACAGATGGCTCAGTGATTGCCCTGGTGCCTAAACAGAACTCAGCCTACAATATCTCCAACTCCTCCACATTCACCAAGTCCCTCAGCAGATATGGTACGAGAGAAGGTGTGTGTGTGTGTGTGTGTGTGTGTGTGTGTGTGTGTGTGTGTGTGTGTGTGTGTGTGTGTGTGTGTGTGTGTGTGTGTGTGTGTGTGTGTGTGTGTGTGTGTGTGTGTGTGTGTGTGTGTGTGTGTGTGTGTGTGTGTGTGTGTGCGCGCGTGCGCGCGCGCGCGTCCATCTATGTGTACAAGTGTGGTACGTATGTGTGCACTCAATTCACACTAAATGCCTTTTTTGCATTAAGAGGAATTCCTTGTCAATTCCCATCATGCTTCCCACAGAGGATAGCATGTAAAACAGGTGTCAGCAGCACACTTTTTCAGTGTCTTGTTGCTCGCAGGCAGTCCACCTCTTTTACTACAATAAAATTAAACTACAATATACTTTTTTTGCAATGCCTCTTCCAATGCCAGGCCAAGTACGTTTGAGAACATACTGTATATACAGTTAAAGTCATGGTTGCTCACAGCAGATAAGAGTGTAGCTGTGAGGTCCAATGCAGTCATCAGACATAGATTGTCAGTATTAACAAACTGCCCCAAAAGAAATTTTAATTAAAGAATTTAATGGTGTTCATTTTGTGAAAGAACAAAAAAAAAATTGGAATATGTCTGACGGAGATGCATTTTTACACCAAATAGACACAATTCAGATACCACAGATGTTAATGATAGGTGTGAAGTATTACCTTTTCCATCTCTCTTTTCTATTTTCTAAATCCTTCTCTGGTTTACAGGAACTCTGTTCTTGAGCTCTGCCACCTTGACATAAACATAAATACTCACTAACACCCTACCACCTTTACTCTGTACTTCCATGGTTCACATTCCCCTCTGACATTTTGAACTTCTCAATCCTTTCCTGCTTTGTCACAGAACTGACAAGGAATCAAACTGAAAGCGTAATGCTCTGTGTCACAAAATATTGGATCACTGTCCAACAGTGGGAGGGAGAAGGAGAGATTGGCAGACAAATATATTCTTGGGTGAAAGTGTGACATGCAAGTAGAAAGAGCTGTCACCTTTCAGAAATGTTTTTAATTTCACACAGAGATTTTGCTTTCTGAAGCCTCAGATTTCTTATTCATTTGTTTTATACCTACTGTAGGTAGCTAATGTATAGGCATTTCCCCTTGAAATGGTGATTAAGACAAAACAAATTATGCTTTTTATGAAGTACAGACTGCACCAAGCTATGGGCTGCTGGATGTATGTAATCAGGCTCTATGTATATAATGACAATAAGCATTATGCAAAACACCAACTCTTAGTCTAACTGAGATTTCTGTAGGTTAGAGGAGATTTCATTTTGTTGTTATGGACCCTATTTTCTTATGTTTTGTGTCTAAGTGACTGATGAGAACAATATTTGAAACTGGTGTAGTATTTAGCAAGATTGCTGCAGTCAGCAGCAGCGAAACAAGCTACAATTTTAGGGCAATTGTCTAGCTTGTTTTGCCACTGACAGGCTCAGATTAATATTCTAAGTGTCTGACAACATTATGGAACGGAGGTAAACCTTTCTGTTAAAAAGTAAGATCCTTTTTTTAAACAACTGTGAAATTGCGTTTGTTAAACCCCCCAGACTCCATTTAAATAAACAGTAATTTTAGCAGCATAAAATACACTTTATTCAAAGTTAACAGAAAACAAAATACAGCTATAAAAAGCCATTTTGGTTCGTCTTTCCACCTTTCCAACCATCACAACTCTCGATCTTGTTTATAACTGGTACAATGTCAAAGATTGTTGTTCTCATCAGTCACTTAGACAAAAAAACATAGGAAAATAGCATCCAGGTCGAAAAGACCGGTACTTACCCTTTAAAGAAATACAAACAATCCAAACTAATATTAAAAAACACACGTTGAACTCTACATGTGTCTCTGTTCTTTCAGAATGTTATTTTTGTCCCATTCGCTCAACTCTCCTACATGTCCTTTCACCTCCTTCCAGAGAGCATGCTGAGGACAGCCAGCAGTCCGGACAGCTTGCGCTCCCGAACACCCATGATCACCCCCGACCTCGAGAGCGGCACCAAACTGTGGCACCTAGTCAAGAACCATGACCACTCAGACCAGAGGGAAGGGGACCGAGGGAGCAAGATGGTCTCTGAGATCTACCTGACCAGACTGCTGGCCACCAAGGTACCAAGAAGCTGCATATTTACATGCACACACGCACGTACACACTTTAATCCAAAAATCCTACTCCAGCACATCCCTGTCATGTAGCCCACTTCCTCTAGCAGCCTCTACCACTGACCTTTGTTTAGTGGTGGTCTCAAAGCTCATTAACATTTTTCCTAACCTTTTGCACAAATACAGATATATATGCACAGGAATTAGTGTTTGTGTCTTAATTAGGAGGTTGACCTTTGGCTATTAAGCTGTTTGGTTGGTGTTACTGGGCCCTCTGTTGGTGGCCTCGGGGCTTTCAGGCCCAGGCCTTTACCCTGAGATCATTATACACCAAATTCCTCTGTGTCCTCCAGACTACACTCTGGAACCTGTGTGCATTTTTTCATGCAGCGTGTCTTCTGATGATGATCTGAAAGGTTATTTGGATTCAAGCTGTTTGTGTTGATGTCCTGGAGAAACATCCCTGAGTACAGTTTGTTGTTAACCATTTAGCAGAGTGAGATTAAGTTACTATCACTGTTTGAATGTTTTGTGGAACAACATTTGTATCCCAGGGACTATTTTAAAAGCTGGTTCAATGTTGGCGTCTTTACCGGAGCTGTTTCAAGAGCTAATGAGAGAGCTTTGTGAATGGTTTGCAACTGGGTTGGTTATTCTCGTGTAAGGTCTAATGCAAAAATGTCCCACAAATCAGGATTTAGCTGTACGCATCTCATATGTGCCTATGTTAATATCTTAATTCAATTATTAAGAAGGAGATTAACAAGGCATGAAAAATCATATTATAAATTATAGGCCTGTGTTTTTTAATCCTTCATAATCTAAAATTTGCACAGAAACTTTTTGTTGTTTGATTTTTGCCTTATTAACGTAAACCATACTTAAGCACCAATTCAAGAAAGCATACAAAATTTAACAAAAACTATGAAAAATGCATCAACTGGAGAGGTGTCTTGAGTGCGTTTGAGTCCATAGTAAATTGACAGCTCTTGCTTTACATTAATTCTGTCATACCTTACACACCGAATACACATTGACTTCAGCTGTTTTGTCCTATATCTGCTTTCACACTCCTCAGTGGTAACACATGCACACAATCTTATACATTAACAAATAGGAACAAAGCAACTGCCTACAGAGTGTACTAATTGTGCCAGCCTCTCATTTTCAAGTACTTAATATCTTGGTGATAAAGCTCGCCCTGGTACTTCCTCTCTTATCCCCTGATTCTTCAGTCATTAGCTCTAGATTTCCATTGTTCATGCTCCAGGTAGGAAAGTGCAAGGTTAGCTACATCAATGCTGGCTCGATTGGGAAATGATTAACATGCATGCCAGGGGGGGATGACAATGGGGGGAACTTGGAGCGCTGCGGTGTGTTCCTATTTTTTTTGTTTGTTTAGAAAGTTGATTTGTTAATGTGTGAACATGCAGATCCAACTTCTGGCTGGTTTAAACAAGGTTTTGTAAAAAGTAGCCCGGGTGATTGAAGACGGGAAAAAACACACTAAATGCGTGTGGGAAATATCAAATTGCTTCAACTTGTGAGGATTTAGAAACTCATGAGTTGTGTGATGTGGTAAAAACATTGCAGAACAGCCTTAGGCTGAACTCACATTGGGCCCCCATCCTAAATACTGTAAAGAACGCTGAGCGCTCTGCACCATCACTAACTCTCAGAAAGTTGGAGTACTAAAAGTGAAGCCTTTTCACACTCAAACATCTGCCAGTGACAGCCATCAGCACCAGACATACCACCATAATCAGAGTGAAAAATGCAAGCGGAGGTTGTTGTTTAGTGGTGTTCTAACTGTGTCCAACTGTGTTCTGTTTACCTTTCTGTATATGTAAATGTGCATAGAGCATAGTCTGTCCTTTATCTGCCATTACTGGTGTTTTTAGTATTTAGTTTACATACTTTTAAGATGGTTCAGTATGTATTACAATAGGAACATAAAAGAGACATGGAATTAATAAATCTTCTGTAAGCACATACAAAAAACTATCTAAGCCAGTGTTTGTTCTCCTGCTCAGGGTACGCTCCAGAAGTTTGTGGATGACCTGTTCGAGACCATTTTCAGCACAGCGCATCGAGGAAGCGCCTTGCCGCTCGCCATCAAGTACATGTTTGACTTCTTGGACGAGCAGGCAGACAAACACTCCATATCAGACTCTGATGTACGACACACTTGGAAGAGCAACTGGTGAGTATGTGTGCAATGAAAAGGCATAACTGGGAGTATTTGGTAGCTGGTTTGTGTCTCGATTAGTGTTGTGAAAAACTTGACTGGGAGCTAGCAAATACTGTATGCAACACTTTAGTATCGTGGTGTAGCAAAATGTAGTGTTCCTCTTTCTCTTGCCTCAGGTATTTTATAACTCAGACTCTTCCTTTGTTCAGCCACAGTGTGCAATTTTGGACTTTGCACTTTCATAGTCCTTCTAATTGTGCAACTCTTACTCTGTCTTCTTCCCCCCTCAACCCTTCTATTCTCTCCCTTTTAGTCTTCCTCTGAGGTTCTGGGTGAATGTGATCAAGAACCCCCAGTTTGTCTTTGACATCCATAAGAACAGCATTACAGACGCCTGCTTGTCCGTTGTGGCTCAGACCTTCATGGACTCCTGTTCAACATCGGAGCATAAACTAGGGAAGGACTCGCCTTCGAACAAGCTGCTCTACGCTAAAGACATCCCCAACTATAAGAACTGGGTAGAGAGGTACGCAAACATTTGTTAAATAGTTTGTCCTTAAAGTGGTTTCAAATAAAAATTCTGTCAAGATATAAACTGTTTTGCTTTTTTTCTGTAGATACTACTCTGACATCTCCAGGATGCCAGCCATCAGTGACCAGGACATGAGTGCCTACCTGGCGGAGCAGTCCCGTCTGCATGCCAACCAGTTCAACAGCATGTCGGCCCTAAACGAGATCTACTCCTACATTGTCAAGTACAAGGATGAGGTGAGATGTCAGCCATCTTTGAGGACACTCAAGATATTTTCAAAGATGCCAAGAAAAGCTGTGCTTAGTGTAAAAAAGTCTGAGCTGATTTTTCACGTTAATAGTTTTCTAGCCTGTCTGTTATTTGTAAGCTTCTAATGTGAAAATTCTGTAGGAAGTGTTTAATTTCACGGCAACTTTAATATCGGCTGTGAGAAAACAACGCAAAAATGTTCTGTTTGAAAAGTAAGAAAGTGGAAGAGTTCTGTTAAAAATTTAAATTGAGAGCAGTTGGGTGGCTTGATTGTCGTTGAACTGATAAAATTAGTGCCGAGGAATGTTACATTATGCTGAATTGACCATGTGAGAGCCTGTTTTTGTACGTAATTCCAAACTCAATGTTTTTTTTTCAAGCAAGCCTATATTTTTTCATGCTGGCCATTATTTGAATACCAGCCAGGTGGCATGTTGGTGTCTTCTGACAGCCTTGTGTGGATAAAATGAATCCATGTTATAGAAGCAAAGCAGTGACATTGTGACATGGACTGACCGCCTCCCCTGTCTATCTTCAGATCTTGTCAGCGTTGGAGCGGGACGAGCAGGCGAGGAGACAGAGACTGAGGAGCAAGCTGGAGCAGGTCATTGACACAATGGCCCTGAGCAGCTGAGGACTGTCCAGCGCCTCCATTTCCTCCTTCTCTTCACTCCTCCTCTCCATCTGTCTCTCTCCCTCGCTCCTCTCACCCAGACAACAAACAAAACTCCAACCCCCAACAGTACGACAGACGAACTGCAAAAGGACTATAGCAGAATACTGCAAAATGGGGGGGTTCGATAGAGATGGGCGGGCCTGTGTACGCTTACATGTGTATGTGTGTGTTTGTCTGCAGCCCCATACAGTGTGTGGGCTCATGTCTGTGTGAGAGACTGGGACACCAGACATTTTCACACATGCATACATGGAAAAACATGCCAATGGCATTTGAGCATTTGATTATTGTGGATGTTGGTGTTTGTTGTTTGCTTGACTTTGATTTCAAGAGTTTTGTCGTGATGAAGCGATGGCCAGGAAAGAAACAATGGAAGCCTGGAAAGGAACTCAATATATGGCTTCATTCACAGGATGGACGAATCTGTGATGAGCCAATGAAGAGAGGCTTATGTGACTCCAACGGGTGTTACAGTTTTAAAGGATGTTTTTTTTGTATAGATGTAATCAACTGCCCACTCTCTGATCTCTCGCCACTTGTATTACTGCTGAATTTGCACAATTTACAGAAACGTTAGGAAAGACGATATAGATATTATATATAAATACAGCTACGTTTTTAAAGAAACATTAGGGAGAAAACATTTTGGTTGTTTTTCATTTAAACCAACAAACACACAAAACATAACAACAATAAAACATGATTTGATATTTCAAGTACAAAAGAAAAAACGACGTAGACAAAAAAAAGTTTGAAAAAGAAACAAAAAAGTCGTACTGTGCCATGTTTTCTTTGAATGTTGTTTAGTGCAAAGACATTTTGTTAGATGGAATGTGCTACAGTTTGATTTTAAATATGAACATGCCTAGTGACTGAAAAGAATTGTTTGAGTAATGACCCATCATGAGATCCTTGTTGAAAATGACAGGAAGTGAGAGGACACAGTTTTTTGGTCTTCTCAAGTTAGTACAGTTCATGTCATGGTGATAACATGAAATTGCTGTTGTTTCTAATTCAGTCAGTGCAATCTTTTGGTTTCAGAAAACCAAACATACACTCACAGGATTTTTGCTTCATCATGACCAAGTATTCCGCGCCACAGCTGGTTCTGTTCTCCAAGGGTCAAAAAGTGACAGTTAGGTGGATCATGTTATAGTAACTGAACAATGAAGTAGCTACATTGCACTACCTGAAATATTTCCGTTGACCCGATACCACAAAGCCACCATAGCTAACCATTAAGATGTGTTCACACCAAACGTGAAGCTTTTGCACAGTGCGATTACATATGAAGTCCAGGCAATCGTTTTTTTCACGCCAAATAGGTCCATGCGAGTCAAAGTGTTTGAACATTTGCGTAATGCTGTGTCAGCGTTGAGATGTACTAGAAAATCAGAAATGGGGGACAAACTTCTTGTCGTTGGCTGCGGGCTGCGGGCTTATGGAGCTCTACAACTCAACGTCAGTACTGTGCAGAGATGGCTTGGGGGAAAGTGAGAGAAGCCATCTGACTACATGATAACATCTGAAATATGTATTTGTAACTTTATTCCAGCTATCAGATGTAGTGATACGAACCAAATTAGCACTGTTAGCATTAGCCGCCTTCCCCAGTTAGTTAGCTAGCACTCCATAAAACACTCCTGCAGCCAAATTTGCGCGTGCAAATTGAGGCGAATGTTTGCTTTGCATTTGGCCGGAACACACCTTAAGGATTCGACAGGGCCTGAGTTTGTGTTAGCCACACCTTGACGGGTCATTTATTTTTCCAACACAGTCCTTTTAGAGCAAAGCCTAGCTATGTCTAGTTGCTCTCAGACGCCATTTACGTCTTTACAGGAGCAACAATGAGGTCAGGTAGAGCTTAGTTGAGCCCCTCAGTGGTGAAACAAAGTGGGAAAAGCTGTTTTCAGCCTAAAGACACTTTTTCCGTTTTCTCAAAGGTAATACCCAAATAGAGGGACAAGGAAAATATATACTGAGTTTTTCTCTCCACCTCTTACCTATGTATATGAGAGAGGGGTTTTAGCTTTTTATCCATGGGCAGGTTGGGGGGGGAGGTATAGAAATATACAGAGGTGAGACATCTCTGTTCATTAGCTACATGAGGCTGAGTATTCCTCCCCTTAGCCTGCAGCTCTTGTTTCAAAACTAGCCTATTGCCATGTGTGGCTTAAGCTTTTTTATTATTAATATTATTATTATTATGAAGTCTGCTCTGTTTAGAGGATTTCTTTATTTCTCTTCTTTTTTTTTTTGAAGTCCTGAAGTCAGGGTTTTGACTTTGTTGTGAGAAATAATGTTTTTTTTTCATTTATTTTTTTCTGCTTGCCGAAAAACCAAACTGTGGTCCGTGTATTGTTTTTGTTGATGTTTTCATTTGTAAATTGTATACTTTTTCATGATGAACAAAAGCTGTTTGCCATTTTTTTTGTTATCAGGTAGGTATTTGTTTTTTGTCTTTTTATTTTCAACATGTAAATTGTACATTGTACGGTACAAAGAAGACAAAATTATCTTCAGTTTGCCTGAAGTTGAAATACTTGACACAACTCAAGGTTTATTTTCCTGATCTCAAGGATCAAAATGAAATTGTTGCATCAGATGAGCATCTGTGTCTTTGTGATGGAAATGTGACTTGCTGCTTTTACTCTTGTACCTTGTTTTTCTATCAAACATTAGGGCTGTCATTTTATGCTGATCATAAATGCTGTCGCTGTCCATTTTTACGCCAGGTTCCTTAAAAAAAAAAACTACTCTCTCATCCAATAATAGTTAGCACACCTCCCAAATTTATATCAACTCACAATTTTGTTTACATGTCTGATTTCTACAGCTGTATACATATCAGCCTAGTTCAACTGGATACCTGTAGGGACATGACAGTTTACTCTGGATCTGCCAAACACAATCTTGTGGGACCACTCTGCTGATGTTAGGAGACCAACTTCTCCATTTCAGCTGACCATGTTGGTTACACACATTAAATGATCTCTATTAGAATCATCTATAATAAAGAGAGTGCTGCAAAACCTCCACTAAAATGTGCTTAGTCCACATACAATAATTATAAAGATGTTTTTTTTTCTTCAGTGTACAGCCTAGTTTTTGCTGCATTCGTACATTTTGGTGCTCTTACTGTATATCAAGGCAAGGAAATAGATGACTGCTGATGTCAGAGCTCAGCGGTGCTGTTAACAGCAGTTCCTTTAATGGTCAGTATGAGTACAATGTACTGTAGGGACAAATCCACTTGCTCCCTATAAAAGCACACAGACAAAAACCTGCTAAGGGTACAGTGCCCAGTTGGAGATCTGTCAGGCTTTTTGATGACGCATAAACATTCTCAGTTCATTGTCAGGTTCATGCTCCATTTTCTTCTGTGTTCTCTTTGTAATTTGGTTGATTAAATGAGTGCTGAGGAAGATGGCTAGTTTATCGTTTGCATGGCTACTTGCCTTTTAGATTGACCTGCTTGGATGCGTCTTTAGAGAAACTTCTCATTTACCGGTCTCTATCCTTCAGTTTGCACTGTTTAGTGTGATAATTGTCTTGTAGGCCTAATAATTGTTGTGGAGGTGGTACACAGCATGTTTGGTGTCATCAGGAAGAAGAAAACATCAGCTGACTTACAGGAGAACTTGTCACAAGAACAACATGCCAACTTCTAGCTGAGTTGCTGGGTTTTACGCTGTTTCTCTGTCAAATCAGAACAACTTGAAAGAAGTGAAGTTTACTGGCATCAGTTTAAACTGAGTCAGCACACAGTCATGTATCTCATGTTGAACTCAGCTCTTAAGACATGCATATTCATACTTTGCCTCTCCAAAAAAAAAAAACAGATTCTCAGATGCAAGTCCTGGCAACATTCTGTTTTCAGTTTTTTTCCCACCTTTTTTTCCAGCTTTCTTCCGATTCTGGAATATTCAGTAGTTGGTTTTTTTTTGTTAGTGGAAGTTACATAGAGTCCAAGGAAATGTATTAAATGGATTTCAGACAGAGCTGGCAAAGGAATTTTAATACTATAATAACTCTGATTACATTTTAGAGTTTCAGACTTGAAGCAACTGTCACGAGTTTGCAGGTTAACATTCATTGTGTAAATATTCTGTTATTTCCTATTTTGCAGATTTACTACTTGTAAATAAACATGCATCAAGGAGAGATTAAACATTTTTTGCTAAATTAAATGTGGCTTGGGATTTCTATTTAATGACGTATACATATTTTATAGATAGATATAGAAGGAATAGTAGTCATGCAGGTTTGTTACATATACTTTATATGTTCCAATTATAGCATTTAATGTACATGAATATGTTCTACTGTAGCATGGGATTTGACACCTCTGACTCTGGTATAGCCCGGTCTACTATGATTCTTAATACATTTGTACATTTGTTATTTTCTCTACCTGCAGCTCTCCTTCCCTCTCATTTTCATAGATTGTCCGATCATCTGTGCAACCTTGAAGCGATGTTCATCCTCAGTGACCAAAGAAAGGGTAGGCCTAGCTATCTAAGCGGTGCATTTTACACACTTATACACACTTATACCTGCTTAACATTCAAAATTGACCAACGACACAAAGACCAGTCAAATGTCAAATGTGCCATCATGCCTTGACAAAGTAAGTAATGGTAAAAGCTTTTGATGATACTTTGTTAGCCAGGAACATGCTAGATCTAGTGTCAGAAATAACTAAAGACGTGTTCGTTAAATCTCTGAAGGCGTGAGGCAAAAATCCAATGAACAACTAACAAAAGGTTATAAAACAGAATAATGAAAATGACATGACGAATGTTATAGCGCAGCTGACAGCGGACTGAGAAACATGCCTCCTCTTCAGGAGTCACATCAATCAGTCCCAAAATCAGCTCTGTTCGTTCATTATATATTGTTCACTATATATCATCTGCACATGTGGTCGGTTTTTATTGCTCCAGGTGTATTTAAACCCATTTTCATTGGTTTGTTGTTGGCATGGTGACATGTTTGGCGCATCTCAATGGCCTCAGATGAGGAGGTCACAGCTTTAACATGCACGTTGGGGGTTCCTCCCAGACACAGATCAAAGTCTATCATGTGAGGGTTAATTCCGTTCAGTCTTACAGAGATAAACATTTCTATTGTACCTACTTAGTCTCAACACAGCAGGGGTGGCTCCCAAAAGGCTAAGCCATATGTTTGCTTCCTGCTGTGAGACAAACGTTTTCTTTCTATATGTTCAATGCCAGATATGACCTAATCAATTTTTAGAAGGTTGGGTTGGTGTGAGGCAGTCGAATGCTAATTAAGGCTAGTCAGTTGATTTGATGAGCTGCATGGGAACATAAACCAAAAGCATGATGTTTCCGAACATTAACATTGTTTTATCTTTTTAAAACCCAACACTAGTCACAATAAAAGCTCTCGTGAGATGCTTTCTGTTACTTTGTACTGAATTTTGCCATTAAAATTAAATGCTTGTTTACATTGGTACACTACTTATTCTGCTTTAAACACATTTTTGTCTCCAATTTCTTAGTTTGCATATTAAGCTTTTTTATTACTGCCTGTGTGTCGACATTAAACATTTGAAATTGGTTAGGGTTTATCACCCTAAATGTTAGTTATTATTAGGTATCATTTGGTATCACTGATAGCGAAAATAGTACCTGCACTAGTACTCAAATGTTTCCATCAATTCTCAGCCCACATTAGTCTCTTAATGGGCTGTTTCATTTAGTATCAAAGAGTTTAGGTTCAAAATGTTCACAGTGAAGAGAGACCTTCTTTTCAGCCTGCAGCATGATAGTTTCCCTCCTCCGTCTCCTTGCCTTTCATAACATGAGCAGCATCATTAATCATTCTTATGGGAATGTACTTAAGTGGCTGGTGGAGGTTTGTTCTCTGGAGGTGTTAATACTAACACGTTTACCCTCTAACCATACATCATGCTTGCACTGCCATCAGCTTACATGGGCACCTAGATGGAAGAGTGCAAGGCTCTGAGTGTATAATACAGATGAGCGTCATCTGACTCAGACTAGGCCTGTGATTTTCATAGCAGGTATTGTTGTTGAAAAAGAAAGCAAGCAGCAACAGAGAGAGAACCCCAGATTGAAATGAACCAATACCACCTTGTCCTTTTTTCATGGTTGCCTTGAAGTGTCAGCACACAACCCACCCCCACCCCCACCCCCCTCATCCAGTGGATTCAATGAGGCCAGATACACAGAAAATGTTATCGTTCACACCATGTGTAACCAGCCGGGCTAATTCAATTAAAATTCCATCCAAGGAAGAACGCTGAAATTGCGTAATGGTCGTGGGAGCACTGAATCTCGTAATGATCCTGTCAAGAGGCAAATGATCTTGCAGTGCGAACATTATGATGAATTCCTTGCAAAGCACAAGATGCTCGTTTCTTCACCCAGCCCCCCATCCACCCCCCACCCCCTTCACCACCTCTCCTTGCACGCAAAATTCCGTTGCCATAGTTAATAAAGCCATGATCTGTATTTGCCACCCCCTCACCTCCCCTCCCATTTCCTCCCCTTTCCTCTTTAATCTCGTTTAGTTACAATTGAAGAATACTCTGTGTTTTATCACATGCTTAACCCAGTGAAATTGGAATTCTATTTTAACTGAGGAGTGTGCTGTTATCTGTCAATGTGTGTTGCATCAAGAGCATGGCAGAACCACAAGTGGCGGTGGTATCTATAGGACCCCTAAATCTGGTGTGCAGTTCAGTTCCTCCTGGCGAGGCGAAGGTGACAGCCGTGACTGGTGGGGGATGCTACGAGATGGATTACTGTCACCGTTCTTAACTTACGGTGCACAGAAAAAGCTGTGTGAGTTTGAACGCAGGGAGTGGGTGTTAAGTACAGGTGCTGCCAACCTTCAGCCCACCATAGACATAAACAGTCACTCCGTACAAAGCCCTTCAAGGCAAGTGCAAGTCTGCAGCATAGTGGGTATTTAGTATAGATGTATCTGTGTTCTGTTAGGTTAGCTGTTAAAGCTTCTGCCTTGCTATGAATCAAGAAGCCACCTGATAACTTGTAACTCATGCAGATTAAGTTGAAACTGCTCAATATTTTTAGATTAAAAAAGGACCAAATGGCTATGTGTAATGCAAACATTGTCTTTTGCAGCAAGAATCAACAGAGAATTATCACCTAACTGCAGTATCCCTAAACTTTACAGAGCTTTTTTGCATCTGTAGCTTATTGTTCTGGTTTTTATTCCCCAAACGTTAGGTCCATGGTACTTATTTGATAAACCCACTGTGCACTACCTGCTCATCACAAAATATCCGACAAATAAAGTTAGCAACCAGATGGTGAACATAGTGGAGCTTTTAGCTGTCAATAAGCAAGATATGAATACTGAACTTCATTTTGCCTGATATATAGTAACACTATAACTGTTTGCTTACACATTGGCCAATGTACAATTTTTTTTTTTACAGTACAATTTTCACATACCATGTGTACATTGAAAGTTATTTGTCTGTAAAGGCTGTAAGTAATACCTTCCAAAGTACAGTCCGAACATAAATTCATAATTTTTAGGGTTCCACGTGAACGTTCCCCGCTGACACTTGCGGACATGAGCAGATGACAGAAGTTACGTCTCCCGGACCCTTGTGGACCCTCATGGCCATGCAGACAAGGAAACTATAAATGCCAATAATAATACTGCTGAAGTCTCAACTTCAACTTAATTTCAGAGTGTATTTTTGTAGAGAAAGAGTACTGTGGATTATGTCCCCCATTTCTCACAGAGTAAACATGCTACAAAGGGATCACTACACGGCAGGAGGCATCTTTACAGCAACTATTAAACCATTCAACAGATACGTGGCAAGTAGTGTTTGGTGAGTAAGTATTTTGTTTTTTTCATCAAATTGGACACCTCCAATTTCATTGGTTTTTCATTGGTTATTTCAATAAAGCTGCAAGTTATTATAATGAATTAATTTCTTGTCTGATTAACTTGTATTCTATTCTAGGTCTATTCTATTATAATTCAATTCTGTTTTGTGGAGTATCTGAAGTCACTCATTTTGAATGTAATCTGTTATTAATCTAGTTGGCAGACTAAACTGTGTAGTTTCAGTCAGCCAGTAAAACAAAAAGACCTGTATATTTTATACCATTTATCTATCACGTTTCATAAATCATTAAACCTGTTAGAAATCTATCATGAAGAGAAACCAGCAGATTCATGCCTTTGACAAGAAGACAGCATATCTATGGCTCACGATCATACTTACCCTTCTCAAATAATGTCTCAGTTTGCAGCCAAAATCCCATTAATTTATAGCTGCGACCACAAGTCTTCTACAGGCTCCATATTGGAGATGTCCTTTACAAAATCAAGCCAAGTTCTCCAAACCAGTACAGTGCATTTTATGGGCAGCTTTCACCACGTCTCTGCATCTGAGGCAGAGCGAGTGTTTGCCGGTTGATTTTTCTCTGCTCTGACTGGCTTGTTAATTTCTCCACAGGTAGAAACCATTGCGGACGGCGGTCCCCCTGTCAGGGCTAGAGGAAATCCATTCCCTGCTCCACTGACCTAAAGCTTCCTGATGTCTGATTAACACACATGGGTTAACAATCTATATGGAGCGTTGCAGAGCTTTTGAAGAGGTTGTCTATAGTATCTTCTGGACCTAATCTTCTGAACACAACCCAGCCACTCATGAATGATGGTTTCTAAGGCTGATGGTCTGCGTTCTTATTTGATATATTTTCCCCCTTGAGGCAAAATGCTTCAAATCGATGATGGGATGAACTTGACTCCCAAGTGCCACCTTTGAACTTCCCTTACTCCTGAGATGCACACACACAAACATGCATCGTTTCACACGCGGAGCCCCCCCGCTGTGAATGGGAAAGGTAGTCTGCCTGAGTCTCCTGTCTTCCCTTCCAGGTGATGGGTCACATCCCCCAGGATCCGGAGGAGTCTGTCCGATTAGCTCATCCACCCCTCACACCTCCACTCAAGGATGGAGAGATCAACTGAGTCTGCGCGTGTGGGCGATTGAGTGTGTGCAGAAATGCTTTCACATGCATGCATTTCATTATCAGCTCTGTGTGTGCACACACATGGTTTGTGGGCAGTCAGAGGGGTCAGGGTGAAGTTAAGACTCCCGACACAAGACACTGTCACTCATTTTAATCACCGCTCAACTAGCTGATGGTAATGACTGCAGTCCACAGTGGCTCCTACTACCTCTTTCTGTCTGCATTTACACACATGCAAAACACACCCAAAAACACACAACACAGCCCCCTTTGATCTTCAAATGTGTGTCTTTGGCTGCAATTTTTCCCCTGTGTCTTGCAGCTTCAGTGAACTGAAGTTGAAAGCCGCTGCTTTTCCTCAGAGAGAAGAATGAATCTCTTTAGGTCTATTGTGGTATTAAGCTTTGAGGGGGCACAACAAAGAAATCAAATAGATATGTACACATTTTTCAGTTGCTTATTTTTCTCCAATTATTTGAAAGTGTCTTGAAAGAGCAGTTCCTTAGACAATAAGTCATATAAATCTCTCCGTTATTTCTCTGCTGGGTAATTAGCTACAACGTGTAGCAGTCAACCAAGATAACATTGCATTCTATGTTCTTTAAAGATAACAAAACGGAACAGATGGAATGGAGAAAAAAATATTTACATTATGTTTCTTATTCAGAGGCGCGTACGTGAATCGACAAAACATTTACTTACAATACATTTCATGACAAATTTTTAATGCTGATTAGACGTATCAGACGATGCCAGATGCTTCCTAAATCCTTTAAACATTTGATGTAAGCTTTGCCTTCTAACCGTCAAATTCAGTTTCTCTGTCAGCCTTCCACGGCTGATCAACAGAGCAGTTCTGAACATGTATCTTTTCACTCCACCTCCATACAACTGTCACCCCCCCCCCCCCCCCCCCCCCCCCCCCCCCCCCCCCCCCCCCCCCCCCCCCCCCCCCCCCCCCCCCCCCCCCCCCCCCCCCCCCCCCCCCGTGCATTCGCTGCCGTCACTTTGATGTCAGAGGGACGCGGCCTGTCTTAATGACCCGGCGCTCATGAATTAATTAAACACATCTTGGGAACGTCTCAAACACAGCAGCTTGTGATCAAGTGCATTGTGGGATTGAGATAAGGCACACGGACATTGCCTGGCAATGGAACCGACACAAGGACATTTAATTAGCTCAATTAATTTACCATGGGGATAAGGCCATGGTGGAGGCGTTTGTGTGCATGTGTGTATGTCTGTGTATGTGTGTGTGTGTGGGGGGGAGAATAGGTGTAAGCATAACAGAGTCAGACAGCACACCTGGAGATTGAGGTTTAACTGCTGATACAATACTTATGTTGTTGCAGGGAGATAAGAGAAAGAGTTAATGAATGTGTGTTGGTGAGAACAGTGCTGCTCAGTGAGGCTGTGTTACTCCGGCTGCTGCATCACTTCATGTTGTATTACCCACAGCAAAGGATATTTCTAATTGACCTTTAGGTTTAATAAATGAAGATGCCGCATGGGACAATGTCATCTTCATTATAAACATTAAACCCCATGTGTGTGAATTGTGTTTTGTATCTCACTCATAGACCACAGCTTAGTATCTGGAATCTGGTCTGTACGTAACCATTTCCTGTTGTCTCCTGTGTGTATAAGAATCATAGAAACATTTGCTAGTGCACTAATACCTGCGGCATTACAGTGTACAAATAGTTCAATATTTTGGGAAATTAACAGCACCGAAAAACTAACAATTGAGAACCATGATCTCATCGTGAAAATGTTTATTGAGGTAAAAAATCAAGTGAGAAGTAGGGTCATTTTCTAATGGACTTCTAATACAAGCTGGTTTTTTTTTGCAACCAGTGGAGTCGCACCCTGCTGGAAATTGGATAAAGTGCAGGTTTAATGCACTTTCGCATTGGCTTGACTTTTCCGATCTGGTAACTTTATCCATTATCTTTACAGGCTTCAGTATTAATCTAGAGACAGGGACTAACAGGGATTAATTTAGCTACCATGGCTCTATCCAAACTTCCTTGTAAACCACAACTTGCCTATTGTTACAAGTCTTTATGACAGAAATTCATCATTTTACTGTTAGTATGTGAATATTCTTTGTTTCTTTCCTAAATTAATTAGTAAAAAATGGAGGTCACTTTGATTGTAAATTTCAGATACTGACCAACTTACCAAAGTGGGGAGGACTTCTTCTTTATTCCTAAAACAGCACATGACACAATCAAATAGAAAAATGCAAAGTTAGTACCAAGTTTTGTCTTTTGCAGAATTTTGACTTTAAAGGTGCTCTAAGCAATGTCACGTGTGTTATAGGCTACAACTATTGCTGCCACATACAGTAAACATCTCCTCACTATCCGTGAGCTGCCTGTCACCAGAACACACTGTAAAAAAAAAAACGCTGTCTCTGTAGACAACCAAGAACGGCGATAAAAAACAAACTGTGCCCACCTGCACCACGAAGCACATACAAACAGTGTTCCAGCGTTCCAGCCAATAACCAACAAGAAGGGTTTGGGGATGGGAGTGGGGGGTTAGTGCTCAAAAGCACAGAAGGAAGTGGGAGGGGGAGGGGCAAGCTAGGCTTGTTTAGCTTGAAAATACTTTGAACGTCAACAAGAAGTAACGTCAGCCAACACTGCTTAGAGCACCTACCTACATGTATTACAGCAGCTGCAGTCTTAGTGAACGGCGAGGCCTGTTCAGCTGGTTCTCATCCAGGCTGATGCTTACTCTACTCTGCAAACTACTGCTTGAATTACTGCATGATATGAACATGTTGTTGCTTTTGTTGTCTTCCAACCAGCCAAGCTACTGACATTACAGTGTGTATTCCCTAGTAGCTCCTCCAGTAGCGTGTGCAGAGAGTAAGCTACATAAAAAAGAATTCTCTACCAAAGACAGACATCTTGCTGTGTAATTCGCTTTCAGTGCAGTTGTTGAAAATGAATGCACATGTTAGCTTTACTAAAACATATAAAGTGCCTGGATGAGAAGAATAATAGTGTAAATTTTGTAATTTTATAATGTTCATCTGTATGATCGTGTCCTCTAGTCCTGTGTTGCATAGGCACATTGACCTAAATCCAATTTCACTGCAGTGAAACTGTCTTCACATTTTCTAGCAGTAGTTTTTAGAATGAAGAATATGCAAAAAAGTTCAGAAGGCTTGGAATCCAGTAGAGAACATGAAATGAGGGCAACGCAGAGAGGGAGAGCCAGGCAGCAAAGAGAAAAGAAGTTTACAGTGCACAGTTCACATACTGTAGGACTCCTTGTGCCTTTTTATTGCCTATGAATTTTTTATAGCCCCTGTTGCATGTTGCTCCCTCTCTCCCGCCTTTGTAGGCTGAGAAAAGTTCTTCTGGAGGTTTCAAAAAGCCAGCAGCCTTGACCTTCTCCTCTCTTCTCTGAATGAATGCAATTTGTATTGCAGGGAGAACAAGTGATGGCAGGGAGGTAGAGGAAGTGAAGGAAGGTTAGTGCGGGGCGAGGTGGAAGCAATTGTTGCAGCACAGATGGATGGAGAGGTGACCTTAATGTCAGGTAGTCATGGTAACCTGTCATGTTGTTGGGATAGAGTTTTGAGTGATGGGAAAGACACATTTCACCTTTGCAAAGTTTTTTGTCTTCCAGCTGAGGAGGAGTTTAGTCAAGTGATTGTTAATCATGCAAAAATACATCAAAAACACATACACAGCATGTTCACTACACAGGCAACTGATGAAGAAACAGAAAAATGTTTTAATTTGCCTCATTGCACATTCATAGGCATACACTGTCAAAAAAAAAAAAAAAAAAAATGAAATATCCCTATTACCCGGGGTTGAGTGAGGACAAGGTACCTAAAACAGACGAGTTGGAGTATGAGAGCAAAGAAGAGGCAGCAGGTGTGTGGCTGATAATGACCAGGTGGAAGTGGCTGGGCTCTGTTTCCGTCCATCGCTCCGCTCAGTCCTGTGGGCCAAAAAGGGAGAAAAAAGAAAGGAGCGTTAGAAGGAAGTGAAGGGAGCCGAGAGGCCAGGGAGGTGTTGTTTCTGTTGTCCCCCTCCATAATTTCCTTCCACCTGATCTCTTGTCAAAGCCAGATTCCTCAGTCAGATCGATGACTGGACTATCAGCGTATAAAGATGAGGACCAACCTGCAACATGATGCCACAGTGTGCTGCCATATTTGCTATAATGGTTAGTGTTAATTTACTTGCAGGATAGGATGCCCTGAATGTCACAGTTTATTACATATTCTGCATATCTGTGCTCCTCAGGCCCTTGTTATGCTCCATATTTACACCCATCTTACCACAGATGTTTTTGATGTGTCACAGCAGGAAAGCACAGGTGTAGCTAATAACATTAACGATGGCACTGTTCCATTTAAATGTGTCAGCAAGCCATGCCAGTGAGACAGCATGCACAATTTAACGGCTCTGTAACCAGAACACCCGAATGGATGGCAGCCATCATTGATGTTCTTAGTTACACCTGTGTTTGGCTAGACAACATGCTCACCGTTAGAAAGGTCTGTATTCCATGATTCCTCAAATGAGCATTGGATCATATTCTGTTATGACCTCACACTGCTTAAGTGGATGTGGCTAAAAAGTTCTGATGTGGCAAATGCTAGCTAACCTGGTATAGCGTGAACTTTAGTCCTTGGCAGCGGCTGGGGCTTGAATCCCCTCTCTTTCACCCCTTTCCTGTCCTTCTTAAGCCATCAAAAAGGCTATACAAAGCCCTAACAAATAATAAATAAACATTGAGTCCAGATAAGTATGATAATGCGTTAAAAAGGTCTTATAAAAAAAAAACAAGCCTATTGTTTTACACTTAACATTGATCGTTCGTTGTCCTTTTTCAACAGGAAATTCATGACATTATTAAAGTAAATGCTATTAATTGTACTTCATGTAAAAAGCTCCAAAAAGCAAACATGCATCCTCACAGCCCGTGAAAGCAACAATCTTTAAGTATTATTCATTGAGGGTTTAACAGTCAAAAACTATCTGCTTCATCATGACTGTGTCAGTGTAGTGTGTGTGATCAGATTTGATTGACAGTGACCTAAAAAAAAACCCAACTGTCATCAGCTTTCGGATTCAAATTTCTCCTGATTGGTGGATGGAAATCAGCTCAACCAATGACTAGAACACAGACAAGAATGTCAAACTCCCTCACTCATAATAAGAAAACTAATTGAGAAAATAAATTTTGAGGGCATTTTAACTGTTTGCAAGTGCTGGGTAGTAATAAATTAAAAAGAGACCCACACTGCTTGTTAATTCTTATAGCTCTACTTTTTATTCTATAAAGACATAACTGACAACGTTTCGATGTTCCAGGTGGTGTTCTTCAGGGGAGCTCAGGGTAATATATACTGTAGACTGTATGATGTTGAACTTTCATCTCTTAATTACACAACTAATGAACTTTGAGAACATATTGCCCCGCATTTGCTATTGTTTCTTTGAATTAAAGTTAAATGTGTGTGTATTTCAAACCCTATCTCAAATTTCTATCTCAAAATAGAAACACATATTTGAAGCAGTAAGATGCAACTTTACACTGAGGTAGACCCAAAAGACTTCATTGCCAAGAAATGTTTCAAATGTGTCAAAGTTGTCTGCTAGTAATGAGACTTGACAGCTAAAATAAATTTGGTCTTAAAACTGACATGCGTTTTGAGTGAATCTGTGGGGTCTTAAATTGGGGATGGGGCATGCTGCAGTTTCACTTTGTGAATCAGGCTAATAAGACAGGTACGTTTTGATGCCTAAGTTTTACTTTACCCAGCTCTGTACAGATGGGAAGGAAGATTTCCATCAATGAATGCATCTACTGCAGAGTTATACATTGCTAACAATAGCATTCTACACTCTCAATTAATTGTTATGGACAAAATCAACTTTCATGCGGTGTGTCTGTTGTGGCACTGAGTTGTGACTGTGTGACGTCACAGCATGTCTGAGTGGTTGAGGCTGCTGTGCCGCCACCTAAAGCAAAGCATTTACTGACCGGGTCCACTGCCTCAGCCACGGTCCATTTAACTGCACCACCTCCGCAATCGTGTTCAGGTCACTGCCTCTGTGGACGCAAACACATGTACACACACGCACACGCACACAAACACACACACTCTCACACACACACACACACACACACTGTGTGACCGCACACATTATGACATTTTGACACTGACAAGATTTGCGTCAATTAATTGTTGTTTCTAAAACGCTTTGAAAAATTGGTTTATGAAGTAATTTGTTGATAATCTTAGGTGAAAAGAGAGCCAGGCAGTTGCAGTTATGTTTAATAGTCCTGATGATGATGACTTTGGAGTTTAGCGAGGCAGTTACCGTATGTCACAATCTAAACAACAGTCAAATCTTGTGGCAAAAACAGCTTGCCAATGTAGTCTGAGTGTAACTGTGAGGCGAGAAGATAAACTAAAACTTGAATGTGACTGTAACTTTTGTCTGACTGACAACATTTTTGACATTCTCGACTTCTCCACTTCTTGACTTGACACCATCAAGTGTCATTTACCAAGTTTGAATCCAAGTCTCCTCCATGCTTAGTATACTGACAACAATGTCATGACCAAACTAGTAAGTGCATCCATTAGCCTGCCAGCATCAAGTACATTTATCAGAAAAGTTAGTGTTGCTGCATCTTGGAAACATTAGTTGCATTAAAAACAAAGTTGGTAGAGAGTGCAGGCTTTTGTGTCAGTGCAATGTTTTTTATTTTCCCAGGGTGGGACCTCATTGTTTTGGCGGTGTCACACTCTTTGACAACTCAGTGCTATCTGCCTTGATTGTTTTCCTGCTTGGCAGATATAATGTCTCTTCCTCCTCTATCCCCCACGCAATCTCTTTCTAGAAAGTTTGTTATGTATGCTTTACAAAGAATAAAATCCACTTGTAAGAATGATTTTGAAAAAGTTTTTTTTGCTTTATCTGCAGAAGAGAGAACAAGTTGGGGACTGAAGAGAGTGTGAAGAAAAACAACCCTGTGATGGTTGGTAAGGCGCAGGCAATTACAGACAACATGTCAGACACTGTGCATATAGAAGATATCACACAAACACTCACTCAACAATATATGCATATATGTTCGAGACTCTGGCAATGTGAGATAATCTTGAGTTTCTTTCTTTCTGGAAGAGGCAAAACATTTTAGCTAAAATCCGTTTAAGGCTCCCAGCTTGGCATGCTGATAAACATACTGTACAGAAAGTGCGCACACACACACACACACACACACACACACACTCACACACACACACACGCACACACACACACACACACACACACACACACACCCATTGCCCCTAACAAACTAGCTCCCACATGAAAACAGAGATGAGGCATAGCCAAGTTCAGTGCACTTGTAGCAATAGCACACAAAGGCTGGCTTCCTTATCACTCCAGGTTCGATCACATAAACATTTACACTCATACGCACAAAGGAGAGCATGTGAGGCAAGGTGGCAGCCACACTATTGGTTTTTGGAGGTGTTCCTGAGCTGCCGAAGGGAGGGGCTTTATTGCAAAGAGACAGATTCAGGTCGCTCACTCATTGCTGGGATGAATAAAGAAGAAGAAGGAGAGAATATGCTGCATGTTTGAGAGAAAGAAGAATGTGTAGAATGAGGCAAAGGACAACAAGAAGGAGTAACCGAGGAGGTAAAAGATAGGAACGCCATGCAGGAGAATGAAATGAATATGGTATGGTTTTAGAAGAAGAGAGAGAATGAAGAAAAAAACAAAACAGAGGAAGGAGAAGTAAATGACAGAAATGAAGTGTCAATAAAGTGAATAGATGAGAAAGGGGAGGAAAAAGATCAACATGGATGCTTTGCATGCAGGCCCAAAGATCGTGGAATTAAAGAAGAAGGAGGAAGGAGGGAGCGGGAGAAAATAGTGGGATACAAATGGAGGTGTAAGAGAGAGCAAGCCGCAACAGAAAAGGAGAAATGGAGGGAGATGGTAATTGACATGAAGATAAAGTGACAAGCAAAAAGATGAGTGTGCAGGGAGAAGAAGAATCAGAGAGAAAGACAGAGTTACCATTGAATGTAGGGGGAAAAAGCTTTGGAAGGCGATGCAGCGAGGAAGGAATAAGAACAAGCTGTCATACATTCGTTGTACACTACTATGTTGAATGATTGAACAAAATAGCCTGTGTGATAACAAGGGATTGTACTCTGCTTGCACATAATTCATGTAACTGTGGAGTGGCACATTTTGAGAAGCAGCCACACCCAAGTCAAGTTAATTTTTTTGCTTCTGTTTTAGACATTTCTGTTTTTATATTACAGTAATGATGTGACAACCTCTGTAAAATGAACCTAAAGAATACACTTTAGCGTTACTTGAGTTTTGATCTTTCCTCTTCTCTTTTGTCTTCTGAGATCTGAGTGAGCAGAGATGATGTGCAGAGGAAACAATACAGGCCAAAGTCTCTTTGTCTTTATTGCACTCCCACTCACTGATTATTTAAGTCAGAGAGCTTTTATGAGGATACCACAGGTGTGCCACACAGGGGGTCTTTGTTCAGTGTAAGTGCAGAACAAGACAGTTGGGCAGAAAAATCCAACACACTTTCTTATCCCAGCAAGAATAGAGAATGACTTAATAAGTCCCACGCCTTGTATCATTGCAAAGACCTCTGATATGCACGGTGATGGGCTAACTTCTGGTGAGGACTTGTAAGGGACGTGTTTTACAGAACAGCTCAAATGGGCAGGTCACTGCTCCTTACTGATAACACAATGGAGGTGATGTTTGAAACGCTGACACAGTGTTAATTTCCGCACCTGATTTAGTTTTTTGTCTCTAGTGTATGTATTTATATGAGACTGGGTTGCTAGTCCTTATGACTAAAGACATTTCAATCTAGATTTTGTCAGTGAATTTCTCACACAGTGCTCATGGCACTCTTCTCTGCAATAAAACAACAGACCCCCCTCAGCAAACATAAGGCGTTATTCCAAACTGGCCATTTAAACAATGCAGCTCCCTTACTGTTGCTTTCTTCTTCATGCAGTTATCTGTGCTCTGTACTGCAGAGCAGGAGGTGGAATAGTTTACTTATTCACTAAAATACAGTTCAGAGTTTAGTTTGTGACAGTCAGCTAGGTCTGTGCATGAAGCATAATTCATCTGCAGTTGTTCACGTTGTATAATGAAAAATTTCAGTTTTTGGGGTAATTTCCTAATTTCGATTTCCTCAGACGAGATTTTTCCAGAGTTCTTGCAAGAGCGTAATTTGAATTTCCTCAGCAAGTTACTCTGGCATCAAGTAATGTTGCTCATCGACTGTACCCTTGTAGCCGAGCTGCACCAATCCCATTGCTGCATCTGATATAGGCGGGCCACAGACAAGCTAAACAGATGAGAGAGTTTAAGCTACCAGTTAGCTCCGCTGGTAGCTAAGCGTTTGGGGCTCTGGATACATCATCCCACATGTTGTTGTGATTGGTCGTAGTGTTATCAACTTGCGTGCAGTGAGATTTTGAAATGCACGCTTGGTGCCCCCCCTCGAGGTGGCCAACTTTTATTATTTGATGCCAGGCTCTTAATCTTTCAGATTTGGGTCTGGATTTCCAGGCTAGTAATTTGCTACATTTCAAATGTCATCCAGAGGAAAAACAAGACACATGAAAAAGTCCTAAAAACTGTTTGAGAAAGTAACAGAAGAAAGGTGATCAACCAGCTGAGTGTCAGCTGTGTCTGCGGTCGTGCAGAGCTCATGGGAGCTGACACTCTGCACTTAGCTGACACTCCAGCTTTATTCAGTTACGTTACATTTTTTCCTTTTCATTAACAAAAAAAACCCCACTTACTATAGGCTTAATCAGTATTCCAACAAACCAGACAAAAGTTATTTATTTTTCCTAAAAGCTGCACGTCAGACTTCTGACTTTAGCATTTCTAAAATCCTGGTTCCAGCCGTATAACACACACACCCGGAGCAAGCAAATTAGTTGAAAGAAAAGATGTGTCCCGAAATGAAGTCATGCTGAGTTTAACAGACTAAATTGTATTAATTTGCATTACATCAGCATAGGTAGTTTATTGTAGAATGTGCATGAAAATACACAATCAATCTCATACACACACAGAGTACTATAATGCAGCTTCACAATCAATCGTCAAGTCTTTCAATGTAAAGAAGAGCGTAACAATGAAACTTGTAATTAATACGACAATTCATCTACTGAAGAATCTCATTTGTTTGAAAAAGAAACTTTAAAAAGTAATCTTTCCTCTTCCAAAACCTTTATTTAGGCTGATGGTGGTTAACATCACCTCTCCTGTCGCTGAATGGCACAGAGGCAGCTTTTGATCACAACAGGTGAACTCATGATGAAGTGTTGTTTAAATAGAAATTATTTTTCTATTTAAGTCCATGCCATCTGCCTCCGCGCAGCGCGTGCATGTGTTTTCCTGTGACAAGCAGACACACACATATTTTGTGACACATACTTCCACATGTCTTTGTTTGTGTGTGTTCCTGTCTGTTTGGATGAAGGTGTGACCTCTGGCTCCTTCGACAGAGAGGAGGGAGAATTAGAGAAAAAAGAGGGAGCAAGGGATGGAGAGATGGATAGAGGGCTTGATGAATAGAGTGGTGTAGAAGAAAGTGTCTTGGCAAAAGAGAAGAGGAATGAGGTCATTATCTCTGTCCTCACCTGTGGCCTCCAGTCCCCACACACGCACGCACGCACGCACGCACACACACACACACACAAAGACACACACACGCTGCACCTTGCACAATCCACATTTCATCAACAACAGCAACAACTCTGCTCCACCCTTCTTCTCACCCAATCTACCTATTTTCTGTCCGTTCTCTTTTTTTGACTCTACTTTGTCCTCTCTTTTTTTTAAATTATATTCTGATTTCTTCTTCTTCTTCTGCACCATCTCAATCCTGCACAATTCTGAGCTTTCAAAGTCCCTCCTCCCTGATCCATCTCTGTTGCCGTTTCTCCTTTTTTCAAAACGTGGAATCCAACCATCACATTCATCATAGGGATTTCTCTGCTCCTCACATCACTATTATAATCGCTCGTGCCAATTCTCTTCCCTGCCCTATTACTGTAACATTTTTTGCCTCCCTCCCTTCCACCCTGTCCCCCCTTTACAACACAGTAGGCTGTAATCATATCCACTAGACCATGATCACCCCTCTCCTCCTCTTCCTCTTCTTCCTCCTCTTTGTCATTTTTCCACCCACCTCGCCTTCCTCCCTCACTTTCGCAAGGCGGGTCACACCTCTTGAGGCGGCAGAGCAGAGAAATTGCCTGTTATCGAGGGTCGATTTTTCATGCGCTTGTAAATTGCTTTGTATTGACACTCTGTCAGAGCGGGGTCGTCACACCGACCTGGGCCACTCGCCACCCCACGGTCGCGATGCTGATCCTCGGGTGCTTTCACCGGGATTGAGGGGTCACGAGGGGTGCCGCCTGGTGTGTGTGTTTGTGTGTGTGGGTTGATGCGTGTTAGCTGTATTCTTTTGAGTGCATGTTGATTGTGTGTTGGAGTTGGCACCTAGAATTCATGATTTTGTTGGGATGGGTAGTGGCTCTCATTCTGGTTCAGTGAAGAGACCTCGGGGTGGTAATAACAATACTGATGGTAGCTGCCCTGTCCTTGTGCTGATGATTGTTGTGATGGTACATTTATCTTAGAAGTGTGTTGCACCAAGCTACTGCAAGTGATTGTAAGATACAATGTCCAAATGTATCATAACATTGCTCTATTTTATGAATATAGTATAATTTACTTTTTCACTTCTGTATGAGTCCTTCAACTTGGATAATGTTAGTATGCTGGTTAAAAAACGTTTGCGTGTTTCACTGACATTTGTCTTTTTCAAAGTGGTATTGACTGTATGGTGATCCATCAGAACTGAAAAGACATTACATCATTTACAAGACTTAACTGGCAAAGATCTGTTTCAAAATTTAGTTGATGACGGTGTTACTAAAAAGCCTTTTTCACAATGAACAGAATTTAACAAAAGGAACATTGCATACTGCTTCAAAATCCTCGGTCTTATTGCATCATTCTTCTCAGTGTTTTTCTGTGTTAATGTGTTGGCGTGTGTCTCAAGTTCTTTCCAACTCTTTCTTAGACATCTTATATCTTAAATTTTTCACCTCTTGCTTGTTATTCACGTTGTCTGGTCTTTCATCTTTCACACCTCCTATGCACTCTCTTGTCTCTAAGTTTTTCACCTCATTTTCTTGTTTGTTGTCACACAAACTCCTGAACCGTAACACTGACTTTTAACACGTTGGCTCTATGCTGACTTTCAAACTTGTTGTGAATTTTGCCTGCTAATAAGGGAACTAATGTATGTATTTTTTCTTTGAGTTCCGTGAAGTGTTTTCAGCAGTATTCGTGTTTGGAGCAAGCTCTTCGGTTGCTTCTCACAAGGCTCAATAGACATAGAATCAAAAAAGCGAGCAATGAATAAAACACTGTCTCTGTGCATAGCAGCTGTTCACACATGTAGACGCTGAGCAGGGCTAGTGGAGATGACTTAAAGGAATAGTCCAGTGAATCTATCTTTTTAAATATCAAATACTCACTGCCTGTACACCGTGCTCCAAATTGTTATGCAAATTGGAATTCAGTGTCATGAACATTAAATATTTAGTTTTTGAATCAAACTTATGGATGGTATTGGGTCTCTGGGCTCTTTGGATCACTGAAATCAATCTCAGACACCTATATAAGTGATAATTAGTTTGCCAGGTGAGCCCAATTAAAAGAAAACTACTTAAGAAAGACGTTCCACATTACTAAGTAGGCCACAGGTTTCTGGCAATTTGGGAAAGAGAAAGGATCTTTCTGCAGTGGGACAGCGTCAAATAATGCAATGCCTTGGACAAGGTATGAAAACATTAGATTTTTCAAAAAAACTCAAGCATGATCATTGTACTGTAAAGAGATTTGTGGCTGATTCGGGTCAGACGGGTTTGTGCAGATAAAGGCATAATGAGGAAGGTTACTGCCAGATAAATTCATTGGATTAAGAGAGCAGCTGCTAAACTGCCATTATAAAGCAAAAAACAGGTATTTGAAGCTTCTGGTGCCTTTGGAGTCCCGCGAACCTTAGGTGTAAGATCCTCCAGAGGTTTGCAGTTGTACTATTTGGCCACCTCTAACCAGTGCTCACTAGCAGAAACGGTTGTAATGGGCCCAGACCTACATGAAGAATCATTTTCAAACAGTCTTGTTTACTGATGAGTGCCGTGCAACCTTGGATAAAGCAGTGGATGGTTGGTGGATGACCACCATGTCCCAATCAGGCTGCCACGGCAGCAAGACCAGAATCATGGGGAGAGAGCTGGTAGGCCCTTTTAGGGTCCCTGAAGGTGTGAAATGACCTTGGCAAAGTATATAGAGTTTCTGACTGACCTCTTTTTGTGCACGGTATAAAAAGAGAAGAACCGTGCCTTCTGTAGAAAAATCATCTTCATGCATGACAATGAACCATGTCATGCTGCAAAGAATATGTCTGTCAATGGCTGCTATGGGCATAAAAGGAGAAAAAAACATGTTGTGGCCCCCATCTTCCCCTGACCTCAAGCATGTTGAGAACATATGGAGCACCCTCATGCAAAAGATCTATGAGGGTGGGAGGAAGTTTGCATCAAAACAGCAGCTCTAGGATGCTATTCTGACATCCTGCAAGCAGAAACTCTCCATAAACTCACGAGTTCAATGGATGAACGAATTGTGAAGGTGATGTCAAAGAAGGGGTCCTATGTTGACATGTAACTTGCTTTGTTCAGATGTGTTTGATTGAAATAGCTTTTGATTGCAGTACATGTGACCTCCTAATGCTGCAAGTTCAACAAATGACCAATTTCAGTTATTTACAACCTATAAAATGTTTTGCTCATCTGTTGTGCATAATAATTTAGAACAGTGCATTTTGAGTTTTTTATTTATTGAAAAAAATACTGTTTTCATTGGGTGATTTGTTCAATACAAATTTTGACTTATACCCTGACGGTTGATGAATTAAAAAATTATACGGACTTTCATTTGCATCCACTATTTAGGAAAATCAGTGTAAAATATAATTTGCACAATAGTTGTATATGCGTTGTAGGCTTGAAAAGGTGGCTGTCAATGGTTTGCAGCTTGCTGCTTTGTAAAGGATGGCAGCTGTAGATGGTCTGGAACACAAACTGAACTGTGACATATGTGTAAACAGTATATATACAGTGTGTATATATATATATATACATTTATATACATTTATACAGTGTGTATATCTATTTGATATATACAGTATATACAGCTTGTTAAATCCATATTGTATATCAGCCAATATATAAAAAAAAATACAATAAAAGCCTTTACACACTTCCTAAAGTACTCCTGCAGCATAATCCACTAAGCAGCTAAGGAATCCATCCTCCATATGTATAGGTACATCAGTACAAAAACAATCCTTAATACCTAAGTATATAATTACATATACTACTTCAAGCTAGCAAGCTTTGGTGCAATTGTGAAGTTATAGTGTGACACAAAAGTTATCTACAGTATATTGTGGGTAGTATAGTGGCAAGTTGACCAGCCAGGCTTGACCATCTCCTGCTGTATTGTGGCAAAAATAAGGAGAGAATGTCAGAAGGTTTTATGTGATATAGAGTCATTCCTTAAGATTTAAGTAAACCAAAGGGATCAGGTTTCTGGATGAGTGGGTTGCAGCAGACATACATTCATGTTTCTCTGCAGCCATTGGCTTCAATGTGGTGCCATGTCCCTGGCAAGCTGTCCTGATGTCTGTGTTTGACACCCACACTCTCGTTAGAGTGGCACATTCTAGACTGCACTGGCACAGATCTCAAGCCAAATTCTTTCCCTGTGAAAAGATGGAGCACAAGAAGATGGTTAAAAAACACACAAAGAGGAAAAAGTGGAAAGAAGGTGCCGAGGAGAGATACAGAACCATAAAAGGAATAGGAGAAAAAGGGTGAGAGAACTTATAAGAGCCTGGACAGGAAGGAGAAAGAGAGTCAGTGTGAGGAATCCAACAGTGGTGTTGAATGGAAAAAAGATAGAATGAGTCCAGATGTGGTGTGAAAACGGAAAAAGGAAAAGGCAGAGACTGATAAATTGGTTGAGAGAAATGAGGAATGCCTGAGAGACTTTCTGTCTTCCTTCTGTTCCCTCCAATGTAGAGCCAAGCCAGCCCTCCTGGCAGACATCTCCTCCTCCACCCCGTTCGCTCCACCTGCTTCTCCTCCCATTATCCGCCCGCTATCCTCCTTCTCTGTCCTGTATGGCACACAGCTGCTCATCCACTCCTCATGCATTGGGACTCATCTGCCAAGAGTGTGTCCTGAAAGATCCCTCCATTCTGCACGTAGCTTTAGTGCATTTAAGCTGCACCGTGCAAAACACTGCATTTGAAAATGCACCCTGTAATCTAACTCATAAATTGGGATTTTAGCTGATGTACTGGATTTCTGTAAGCATAAGCGTGGGAAGGGAGGTGCTATGGGGGCTGGAGACTCATCGAGGATATATATTTTTATCTTTATGAATTAGCTCTGAAAAATAATTGGCACACGGCGCACATTTCTTCACTTTAAATACTTCAACAAAAAAGTTGGCTATATGGAAAAAAGGATCAGTGTCCAGTAGTGAGAATGAGGCTGCATGTTATCCGTACATCCACAGGCGCATTAATGTGTAGAATTTATAATGGTTTTTACTTCTGTCAGCTTCTCCCCTGTTATTCCAGTGTTTTCTCATTTTGTTAAAACGGTCTTTCTACGTGCACATACCGTACTAGAAACTAACTCTCCATGGATATGTGGAAATAAGGAGATAAAAACAAGTGCTTAGCGTAGAGAAGTATCGACAACTGTTGATTCTGAGGCCAGACGGGTTGGGCTTCTTCAGTATCTGAAACACATAATGTCACATATCAATCATGTGGATCATACTGTCAATCCTGCTATAATATTCCCACAAATTTCAGATTTACAGAAATGGTATGGCAACTGTCAGTTTTTTTATCTAAACATGAATGTCCGCTTGTGTGTGGTAGTGTGTGGGGAATGTGTGGCGGAGCAAGTGAGAGAGTGACGGTGAAAACAGAATGATCGGTCTGAGCGGAGGAGGGTTTATTAGCCAAGATATCAAGTGAATTTACAGCAGTTTGCATTTTGTGCACTGTATCCGAAGAATTAACACTTATTTTCCAGCTTGTCTGTGACTGAAAATGCTGCCATGGGTATTTTTGCATAGCCATTCTTATCAGACACTAAAAAGAAGGAATTTAGTTCTGAGAGTTTAAAAACACCATATTACATAATACTTGAATAATGAAGCCATTCACATTTTTGAGAAATTCAAACTGTTATCGCTCACTGCCACTTGGGACTACAGAATTGCAAATGAGGCTTGTTGAGTCTTTAAATCTACAAAAGTTACATGTTTTTGTAATTCCCTTAACAGATAGGTTGCTGCGCTGAGATAAGGAACATTCTGCTACTTGGAGTTAGAGATTTGATATTCCATTACTGGTGGGAAAGCAAAAAAAGCTCATAAGCTGGAAAAATACTTGACAGTGTACAAGAGTGTGTGCATTCAGCTATTTGGGGCCACTGAGAGTAGAGGCTACTGCCAGAAAGGTAAAGTCAAATGGTTATGGATGCATCTTTATCCTGGTTGAGATGTGAATGTCATTTGTAAATGCAGTTTGCTGTGATTTGTTGAAAGAAGCACAGTGGACATGATTGGAGAATTGAAAAGTACTATAATTCTACTTTAAAATGTCAAACACATCATCTTCAGTAGTAAGCAAGCTCCATTCCCTGAATGTGTGTGCTAGCGTGAAAGAGAAAGAGAGAAAGGAGGTTGTTCAAAGTAGGTAAGTGATGTCATTATTCACCCTCCATAGTATATGTCTACTGTTCTGCAGCTTCCCATTACTTGTCAGTGTTAAATATACAAGAGTTTAATTTTTAACAGATAGACGTGAGTTAAGAGACAAAAAACACCAAGTCATGACAGACTGAATGTGAGATAGAGGAAAGGTTGAATAATAACCGAGATGGAGGGGAGAGGTAAAACCAGGACACAGCATTGACAGCCCCGGAGATTCAATTCAATTTCAATTCAATTTTATTTATGGTATCAGATCATAACAAGAGTTATTTCAAGACACTTTACAGATAGAGTAGGTCTAGACCACCCGCTATAATTTACAAAGACCCAACAATTCCACTAATTCCCCCAAGAGCAAGCATTTAGCAGTGGTAAGGAAAAACTCCCTGTTAGGGAGAAACCTCGGGTGGTGAGGAAATTTCCTTTTAGGGAGAAACCTTGGAAAGACCCAGGCTCTTGGCAGGCAGTGTCTGATGGTGTCGGTTGGGGGTGTGATGAACAGTGGCAATAATAGTCAAAATAAAGATAAAGGAACTATCACAAGAAATAGTAGTTATAGTAGTTCATGGTGTTGTTGGGCATTGCAGGGCATCACAGGGTGTAGCAGGATGTAGCAGGTCATTGCAGAGCATAGCAGGGTGTAGCAGGGCAAAGCAGGCTGAGCAGGACCAAAGCAACAATTGCAACCATGATTTAGGTGCTACCCTAATCCAAGAAAAAAAACTGCTGGGCGACAATCTGGATAATCTGTTTATGTTATCCATCTCCTAATGTCCGCTGCTGCCTCGGCGGCAACCATTGGCAATTTTAGATCCTTAAATTTCATCTCATCTTTCTTTTCTTTTTCTTTTTAAATCAATTTTAGTGCCTATAATGAGAGTTTGTGAACTTGTCTGTTAGTGACAGAGGAAAAACAATTACAGGTTCAAAGGGCTTGAAAAAGGTTTAATATCCTGTGTCGCTGTCACCAATGCTATGCACCTGGAACCCAGTTAAGGAAAGCCACAGAAACAGAAACATGGTTTTGACCAATCTGAGGTACTTGGGCCAGACTCCCTCCACTAAAGGTTAGAACATTGTGTTAAATTGGTCGTTATTACTGTGATTCATAAAGTGTCAGATTTAGTTTCATCATAGTGTTAAATAAAAAGTGATATAAATGTTAGCTGACGTTGTTTTTCTGTGGCTAGCTCAGAGATTACAGGCTAATGAAATATCTGATTCATCAGTGGGATTAACACTGTATCCATGTCACATTCTCATTAACGGCTGAGCCCCCCTAAAGGTCTGATCCTAGAATCACCCTGGCGGGGAGTAAGCAGATGGACCGCAGGCTCTGTCTGCCGATGTTCCTCTAATTCGGGCATCACTGTTTTGTTGTATTGATTTACAGCAACAATTTGCAAGCTGACAAATTATTTGTACAGTACATTTGTACATGTATGTACAGTGAGGAAAATAAGTATTTGAACACCCTGCTATTTTGCAAGTTCTCCCACTTAGAAATCATGGTGGGGTCTGAAATTGTCATCGTAAGTGCATGTCCACTGTAACTTGCAAAATAGCAGGGTGTTCAAATACTTATTTTCCTCAGTGTACATGCAGAGATACTCAGGTTACTAAAGGAGTTATCTACCTCCATTAACTGAGTCATGAGAACTCCAATTTGAACCGGGTTAAGGTGTTTGCATAGCGTTTGAGAAATCGGGGTATTGCCTTAACCCAAATGTAATTGTTTATTTAAATTGCATATAAACGCACTCAGTACTACCATGATGGACTGGAAAAGAAAGAAAATGGAAATACATTCCATTTACATTATACTTAGTTTTCAATTAGGTTTATATTGATCAGAGAAAGGCATGCTGATGTTTCATTGTGGTGCCTATTAAGGTGCTACAACTGGATGGAAAGAAAAGGTATGTCAACATTGGCAGTCTTCGGCCTGGTCTTTACCCACTGAGACATGTGTTCACATTTAAATCTTGGAAAACATTTTATGTGGGCCTCCCTTAATGTTCTAGCTTCATAAATAAGCATCAATGACATTTTGAAATCTTTTCACCATCCACAGTAGATGACTTAAAAGAAGGATGTCCGTTCTTGCCTTCATCAAACATACAGCACATGGTTTTTTAATCTTGTCTTTTCAGCCAGAGGTCTTGTACATAGAAAGGCATGTAGTGGTAATTAAACCAGAAAAGATCTTCTTGTGAGGTGAGAAAGCTAATAGCTGAGCAACGTGTTCTTGATTAAAATGATAAATCCATGTTGTATGCATACAGTAATGTAATCATGGTCTTGCTTTGATTATGAGAATACTTTGATACACTTTTTTTTAACATGCATAACAAAGGAGGCTTTGATAGTATGCACAATTTCACACATGGATGAACATACTCAAAGGCAACAGCCATAAAAGCAAAGTGGGCTCTGTTGGGGAAGAGATGCACCTTGTGAAACTGAATGATGTGCAAGTTATCAGCTATAGAAGCACACTACCAGGAACAGCGGGAGAGCCTCTGATAGTCTGTAAAGGTTGTTCATCACCTGATGGAGCCGGGTTCATTATCCTGTTTCCACAAATATGCTAAGTTCTGTGGGTGTCAAACATCCTGGCTAACCTTGCGCCCTAACCAGAGAAAATGTTCCCCTTTAGAATGATGAAAAATGTATTGACTCAAAACAGTTAAACTTCCAAAAATGTTACAACTGTGTGCCATCTCTTTCTGTTATCTACAGACACATACTGTAACATCACTAGTGTTATCGCTCCAGATGATATTGAAGGCAAGTAAGCAACATATTAAATATGTATTTATGCTGATTACTTCAGAAATTAATTGCATTACTGTACAAATGTGACAGGACAAATCTACAGAATGTACCCTGGGAATTTCCACTACAATTGCCATCCTCCCCACCAAGTTCTCATTTAACACCAGAAAAAAAGCTAACAAATGGGGGAGAAATCCATAATTCATTATGTGACTCACAAACATCAGCCCTGTGATTGCTGTGTAAATTTAATTTAATTTTTTTCCCTATGAATCACATTTACAGTGCACAATTGTCATTGTCATGTAATAATTGCAGATCAGTTGGAAATAATTTGACCCAGAAGTAATCACAACATGTCATCTATTTCAAAAAAGAATAAATTGTCCTTAAAAGTTTTAGTTCACAAAGTTTGATTTAAGAGGGTAAACATATGCAGTCTGTAAGCATTCCTGTAGCAGCCGGCAGCCAGTTGTATGTGCAGATAGCAGGAAGTTGAACATTTTGCCTTGATATGACCAGTTTATGCCTATTAGGAAGACTGGGCACAGTTGCATAGCATGGTTCTACCATACCCTAGTGTGTTTCATTTGTACAGAGACTGAAGGGAAATGAAAATTGAGCGTAAGTACGTAGGAGAACGGAGCCAGGCTAACTGTTGCAAGCTCTGATTTGTCTGCAGAGGTAGTGTAGCTTCATGGGGTTATCAATCCAATCAAACCACACAATTGTATGCTGGCTAATAAATTGTTCACAAGTCACCAAAATTACCCCTTTGTTTTGAGAAGAAAAAAACTCATGGAAAAGCTTACCACACTGTTTTTTGGCCAAATCATCAGATCCACTTTCTTAGGTTGTTACATTTAAGGAAAGAGCTTGTGCCCGAAATGCAGAGTGTTGAGACAAGGAGGCAGCAGGCAGAGTTAGAGGATTTATTAAACAAAAGGCTTACAACCAAGAGTGTCCTGGGGCAGGCAGTTTTATATCCAGAAACACATCAATGGAAGATCCAAACAAAATCTGAATCACACTGGGAGGAAACTCAAAAACACGTTGAAGCGACAATGTACGAAGAGATACAGGGGAATGATGCATAGAGAGATGACTAACCAACACCAGACACAGAAAGCACAAATACACAAGATAACGAGGGTAGAAACGAGGGACAGCTGACACAAGGGCTGATGAACAGGTGAAACACATCAGGGCAGGGCTGACAATCACAGAGGTGGGATACGGAAGGGAGCAAGTAAAACAAGACAAGACACAGGAAAAAACCGACAACAACTGAAGCCTGACACGTACATACGGATGGAACAGGTGAAACGCAACAGAGAATACAGGAACACAGGAGTCAGTGAACAAAAAGGAAACAGGGAATGAATAAATAAAATATAAAAGAAAATTCACAACAAAAAATCACAACCATTGACATAGGTAGTCAGAACCAAAGTTGAGGAAAAGTATTTTTCTCTGTTTTACTCTGTTCAAAGTTTGCATTTCTTTTCATTAGCTGAAGACTGTTTTCTCAATCAAATACATCTGGAATTCTAATCATACTACAAGCTTTTAGTTTTGTCCCACCTACAAAATTGCCCATTGACCAGTTTTTTTTTTTCAGTCAGCAATAACTTCTCTGAACTTCCAGCCCGCTGCTGCATGCCTTTGAGAAACACTCTCTGAAGGTTGTTTCCGGCGAGTGTCCTGGCAACACATTTTTGATCATGAATGAGTCAGATGTCTGGGTGTTGTAGTGTTTGGTTGAAAAATTGTGCTTTGGTCAAGCATTGCAGTTCGTCAGATGTACTGATGAGCAGAAAGTCACATGTTGATCACCTACTTTCACAAATGTTCTTGTACACCAGTCTGAGTGACAGGTCTATTCAATTCAATTCAATTCAATTTTATTTCTAGTATCAGTTCATAACAAGAGTTATCTCAAGACACTTTACAGATAGACCACACTCCAGAATTTACAAGGACCCAACAGTTCTAGTAGTCTCCTCCAGAGCAAGCAACAGTGCGATAGTGGCGAGGAAAAACTTCCATTTAGGCAGAAACCTCGGTCAGACCCAGGCTCTTGGTAGGCAGTGATTACGGGCCGGTTGGGGTTAAAATACAGCGTGGAAATAACAAAAATAGAAAAAATAGTAGTTTGTAGCAGTTCTTTGTTGTCTATAGGACAAAACACCCAAAAGAAGCAAGGAATCTAACACTGCCTATTACCAGTACTTACTTCATTCGTTCCAATCTAACCTGATGATTAATTTTTATCTTTTTCAGTATTGAAGAGAAAACAATAGATTGGCAATGAGTGGAATACAGTGATTGTTTTGGGTCTACAGATTTTTAGTGCTATGCACCTTTTAAGTTGTATGATGTGCAAGTTTGATTCACTTTTCCTTGATCAGCAGATAACACACATTTTACAGTTGAAACCAATCCCACGGGCTTGAGCTTTAGTTTTACTCCACAGCGCTGTGGAGGAAAGTCTTCCTAGTCCACACAGCCTTCCGGGATGAGAGAAAAACATGTAACAAATGCAACAAATGCAACAAATTTTATCAATTTGTTGCTCAAATTGGATAATTCCCTCTCATGCTTAACTGCATGAATTCAAACTCTAACTTAAACTCTTAAAACATATATAACACATATTTCTCCCTACGCTCTTATACATAAGACAAAGTAATACAATACTGCAAATCTATTCACTAGAGATGTGCAGTGAGTTCATTACATTACAATACGTTTTCAAAATATTATTTTTAAGGGAAAAATTATTATTATTATAGTTTTTGTTAGTTATTGTTGCAGCCTGTGATGTTACAGTGACTTCCGATTTCAATTCTGATTAAACAGATGCGTCCAAGAAAACAATTTACACATTACAACAATATAACTTTATTAGCTCAAACATTTCTTGAAAAAACACTATGTAACTTATGTACCTTAAAATAATGTTTACAAAACCATTTCAATGGTTCATCAACTTGTAACAAGGTGAACAGCACTTCTGCATTCGCTATAACCGCAATGTGCAAGTTTGCCAGATCGGGTTGCGGAGCTGTAGTTCCAATGAGACAGAATGGGACTTCTGCTTTCAATTTGTAGGGGCACCAAAGCAGGAAAAGTTACATAGTGTTGCTTTAAGTTTTGAATGGCCAAAAAACAAATTCAGTCACTAGTTGAAATTTGCAAAGAATGTACGAAGGCCACACACAAACTTAGTAAGGAAGCTGCGGCCACTAAACATTCATTTGCCAGACTGAAATGACGTAAAAAAAACTCCTCCTTGTTCTCTCTTGAAATACAAGCTATTTCAAAATAATAATAATCAACTCTTAATTTGAACTCCTCTCATGAGTGTTGGCCTGTAGACAAATATAACTCTTCCCCAGCTAATGGTAATGGCAGTAATACATATAAACTCAGAACTGGTTTGGCTGGTTGTCCTCCTAATACAATATTACAGTAGCTTTATATGTGATTGCCTGGCAAATGATCGTCTTAAAACAAATGCTGGAAACACACACACACACACACACACACACACACACACACACAAACAGAGCACCTAATGCTTTATTTATTTCTGTTTTCATTGCTTATGGATGTGGAAACAGGGGTGCAGAGGGAGCAAGAGAGAGGTGGCGGGGAACCATGTTTTTGAACAGGTTGGCGATGATCACAGAGTCTGGGGGGCCAGTGTTTATGACTTATTCATGGACCTTCTGGCCCCTCACGGCCCCTGGGAATACACCAAACAGATGCAAGGGGGAAAGGGAGAAGGATGGGGAGGAAGGAGGAGTGATATGGGACAGAGGAGAGAAACACAGCGTTAGGACAGTGGCAGAAGGATGCAGAGAGGGAGGGATAAGCTTATCATAAAAAGATAAACACAAAAGCAGGATGAAAGAGAGAAAATGGGGTGTGGAGGGGAACAGATGGAGAGAGTACTCACACTGGTGACCACATTCTAACCTTGGTATCAGTTCTGGGACACAGTCGAGGCAGCCAGAGGTGCTGAAAGAGGACTAACTGGGTGGCTGAGCAGGTGACAGACTGGATCATCATGCTAATTTCCATCTACATCTGCATCCAAGAGAAGAAGGGAAAGGGGGGTTGTTGCAGACTTGTATGAGCCAGTAAGATGTAGTCCGTATTGTACTCCCTCCTGAACTCCCTCCTGAACGTAAAGTGTATGAGAGAATGCAACCTGACAAGTAAACAGAAAGTCATCATCACCACATGCAAAAGCTTTGAATAAACCAAATAACAGGACATTTAACATTGGAAATACAATCTCATGACAGTGGACTTTATTGCAATTTATGGAGTGCACAGCTAAATGCAGATGTTTTATTTCAAAGATAAGCACTGACAATAAATGTGTCTGTCAACACTGTCTTGCCGTCACCTCATTACATCATGACCCATGAACCCTAAAATAGTTACAGCGTCTTAGTAACTCTTTCATACAGGCCCTGCTAAGAAATGGCAGTATTTGAAAAATTGATCAAAAATACTTTTGATTTTTTTTTTGTCTCAGCATAATGAAGAGACGACTTCATTATCAAAAACATAGATGAGATTTTTGAGGCCAAGTTGATTTCTCAACTCTCCGCAGAATTCAAGACCTTGTGATGTTTCTAGACTTTTTGTTCAAACGCTTGTTTACAAGTCTCCAATTTCAACAATACCTCAGGTTGTTTATCCAATCCATCATAAATCTCTGTCTTAATCAGAGTTGTGTTCAAAGCCAAGATATGGGAATGGCAAATCCTTCTTAACCCACCAGCGAAAAAGCAATTTTACAATGTGTCTTGTGTTGCTCGTAAAAAAGAAAGTGGCAAGAGAGTGGCAGATATCCACAAAGACACATTTCATTTCACCCTTAACATTTCCAAAGCATGTGGCAAAATTTAGAATGCCTGAGATCTGTTTTTCAGCGGTATAAGATGAAATCAGATGAAATTCTATTGACGGCCTTTGGTTTGAATCTTGCACTAGCATCTGCACAATTTAGGATAACGATGTTCCACTTTTGGCAAACTCTATTTTTGACCCTGAATTAAATCTGATTTCATAGCTTATGGCAGAGTGCTCCCTCTTTTGGACAGGTTCTGAATCATCCCCAGTTTCCCAGTTTTCTTCCTCCTGCATCAAGTGTTCATTGGTGATTGCTCGGTGAAAGATGTCTTAGAGCTCTCTCTCGAACACACACACACACACACACACACACACTATATTGCTGCCACAACACTACTATTCTAAATCATATAATTATAAAATTTGAAATGAAGCTTTTCCGTTGACGCTGAGTGTGGGGTGAAATCCCTCTCTACCCACGCTCCTCCTCACCTCCCCATCACTGCAGCAACTTTGATGCAAATCCTTAAAAGGGCAAAACTGGCGGGGAAAGCTGTTCATCACCATGGCAATGCGGATTGGGAGAAATCCATTTTTCATAGACGGCATTGCCGGTTGGGCTACTCAGAGTGCAATGCATGTGATATCAAGAGAAAGGAGAGCCAAGGGGGAAAACAAACAAACTCAAACAACCAGAAATCTGACGTAAAAGCTCCAAGACGAGGCTTGAAAAGACTGTACTTTCCACTGTTTCAGGACTGTCAGTTGGCCTGTTAAGCTTACAGTATGCTGCAGTTGATAATAGGAGAGTTGCTACTCACATATCTGGAGAAAACGCAAATACACACACACACACACACACACAGACACACACACGCATACACAAATACAGACTGTTGTTTTTACATGATCCCAAATCTGTTTGCTCAACTCCAAACTAAGAGTATAGACGTGAGAGTAGTATTGCTCTTCTCCTCTAACTCTTGGCAAGAAAGCAAATAAGCATATATCCCTAGCTGTGAAATTAGTTTATTTGTATCTGTTGTCAGATGGAAACACGTGAGTAGGGCATAAACCAGAAGCAAGAACGATATACCGTCTTAAATTGTTATCATGCACTTTGTTCAAATATTTAACACTTTTTAGTCCGTCACACAGTTAGACATACCCATTCAACCTCTTTTTGTGTACCCTCCGTACCACTTAAGTGTTTTCTCTTGGAATTAAGGCAAACATTAAATTGGTTTGCTTAACATTAACATTTTAAATAGTGAATTGGGGTTTGTGAGAAATTGAGGTTATCATTTATAAATAAGAACCTTGCTGACTACATCATTTTTCAGTATTTTTAGATTCATCATTTTCTTACAAACATTTAAGAAATATAAATGCAAGTAATTACTCATTAGAAAGGCAGAGGGGAAGTTGTCACGACAGCTTACTTAACTCTTGAAATAAAGTTGAAAACATTGCTAATTTATATCTGATCGAGCATTTTTTTTAAACATTTATAAAGTTGCGAGACTTGCGAGTGACAGATTAAAGAAGAATGGTTAAAATCAGTGGAGCAGATATCCTGACCTTTAGTCCCCAGTATGATTTAAACTTCAAAAACCCTGGATTCTACAATTCCCATAACGCATCTGTTGTTAGGCTTTCTCTGCGTGTACCTTCATCTTCGGCGCTCTATTCTTCAGTTTGCCATTTTGCGTTTTTGAAGAGACAGTTTTCGTATTTTAATCCAGCTCTGTGTAATCTTTGTGCAGGGCAGTGTGTTTAGATCAATTATGCTTTGACCGAGATATTGACAGATCTCAGCAGACCTCCCTAATGTGTTGCACGTCATCCAGACGATCTCGGCAGACTACCAATGCTCTGCTCAGGATAGAGCTCCATGCACTGCGGTCTACAATATCTGTAGTTCCATAGTTTATTATCTGTCCATAATAATACGTCTATATTTTTGCATCCATACTACAAACACACCCTTTCAACAGCCTTTCACAGGTTCACAAATGCTAAATTTCACAGGCCTGCCGATGTTGGGCACACTGCCAGGGCCAGAAGAGGCAAAGACGATCTACACAATCTCCCCCAACTCTCTTACAAACAATCAAACAGACTCAGATAGACGCAAATTACATGGACACGCAAGCTTGATCATGGTCACACCAGGTTGCTCGAATGTCCACACCCAAACACTTTTACGCACAAGTGCATACATTTACACATGAGCCCATCCCTGTAAACTGACAATCACAGATGTGTCTTTATTATTCATTGTTAGTTTGCCCTGTAACAATGCTGGGTCAAATTATGCTATGAATTAGGCAAGATTACTTAGAACTATTTAGAAGTCCATTAGCTGCCAAAAAGATAATTTCCCAGGCAACTTGGGAGCAAAGGCTCTTATGACCTATTTTATGTATATTGCATGCTGTATAGGAGCAGATGACAAAGATGTTTCCTTTTTTCCTGTATAGTTTTTGTTCACGTTCCTCTTTTACCTGAGTAGGCAGGTAATACATGTCATGAAAATGTATTTCAAACTTGAACTAAAGATCCCAGAGTTACCTCCATGTTTCTAAATGTTTTCCAGATTACATGACTCAATGTACTGATGCTGTAAATTATTAAAGTACATTAACAATCAAACTAAAGTACATTTATTTCAAACTTCAGGAGACAGAAAAGGGGCTTCACATCTCTTATGCATTTCCATTTATAAAAGCCTGCATAAGTACAACATAAGTACTATCTGATCCACAAATCAAGTGCTGGCTTCCGCTCAAAGTGTATTCACACTGAAATCAAAAGGAGAGTAAAAAATGTAATTGGTCTCTGTGCTCTAACTCTTTTTTCTTTCTCACAAGTTCCCTTTTTCTTTTTCTCTCCCCCTTTACATGCATTTCTCACAAACACACATGCACGCACCCACTACTAAATTTGTATTGCCACCCACTAGCAAACTGGCACCAGCTCTTCCCATGCGTGCTCACACATGCATACACACTTCTGTCGCAATCATTTGTATGCAAAGTTGGCTGGCTTTGATGGGTTGCTATGGTTGCTGTTACCAGGTTATGTGACAAGAAGCAGCAAGTTGCTTTACCTCTTATCTGTGCCAATGTAAAGGTGTCAGGATGGAGATGCATAGAGCTAAAGAGGCAATAACACAACACAACACAAGTCGGGAATAAATTCATCAAAGGTACGCAGTTGTGGACAGTTAAAAAGTCTACAGGGTAAAAAAAAAGTGTCAAAAACACATTAAAACCTCCAACCAACATCAGTTACAACAACCAAATTGTTAGGTTTGTGTTAGTTATAATGGTTGTGAAGGTAGCAATCATGCCAGCTCCTGTGGAAAAAGGACACACTAACAGCATTGTGAGAGGGGAAGACAACATTTGATAGCCAGCCAACATGAAGGGCTCAGCTCTGTAATTGCCTCCATGAGATTCGTTAGTATGCATGTGTGTGTGTGTGTGTGTGTGTGTACATTTGAACCAAAGTGAGTTTATGGGGATACTCTGCGTGTGTTTGTGTTTATGTCTGGAGCAGATAACACTGACAGCTTAAGGTCATGAAGAAAGGAAGGGCACAACTAAAGACAACATATCTTTGATCTCAACACAATGTGTGACTTTGTGCATGAACCGCCGTTGCCGTACATGGAGAAGATAGATGGCGGAGTCAGCATGTTGTGTGTGTGGGTAGGTTTATTCAGTTCGGCATGCATGTGTGGGCATGTTTAATGCATTAACATGTTTGAACTACATCTTTGTGTGTGTGTGTGTGAGAGAGAGAGAGAGAGGGGGAGAGAAGCTATTTTTTAAGCTTTTGGATGTGTGTGTGTAGTAACGTGAGCTTGCACATTGGTGTCAAGACATGGTGCAGACAATGCACCAAGTCACAAAGTTACAGGTTCCCATGAATGTCACTCAATTTCTTCTTCTTATTACCTTCTGCAGCAGTAATTAATTCCTATAATTTAGTTTGCCAAGGTTAACTCACCCAAAGTTTTTTTTTTTTTTTTAAGATTATTTGATCCAATGTAATTTTTTGAAACAGATCATTGAGGGGATAGGCGTCATTGTTAGTTTTTAAAATACTTCTCAATATTATATTAGGACTTTTAAACACACTTTACAGTAATCACATGATACCAATCAAAAACTGTGAATTGGTGTGGTTAATGGAAGGATATTAACACGGTGTCTCTGGACAGTCTCCTAATTGAGGGTTTGATTAATTGACTGAATCTATCCGTGAACTGTGTTGGCCCCCTCAGCTTCTCCGTCACTCCTTAATTGGCTATTGTTCTGTTATTACCAGTTCTCTAGGGCAGGACCATCTGCCAACTCCAACAGGTAAGTCGTGAAAGACTCATGTGTGTTTGTCTACATCTGTTTTAAGGTCTGTGTGTATTTTTCTGCATTTGTCATCTACATTGCAACAATATTGTCTGCTTTTTATGAATGTGCTTCTGAAAATTTTAATTTACAACATTCTATAAAATGCAGATGCTTTCCTGTGCGACTACATCTTCATATTTTTCCTCGCCATCAGAAAAAAAGGCAAGGGGGACTGTAGTCGGATAAAGGGAAAGGAAGAAAAGAGGAAGGAGCTCCAGAAGGAGGAGAGAGACCTGTATCATTCATCAGCAGTGCAACAGTGCATGAACCGTGCTGGCTACGGTATTATTTTAACTCTCCCTCTCATTTACCTTATTATCTCCTTATCTATGCCCATCATTACGGTGGGTGCAGCCTGTGTGATTAATAGTTTTTTTGATAAGGGATGCATGCTTTCTTTTGTTTAACATATGGGCTAGCCTTGTGTGTGCTGCTGCCCTCCAGCTTCTAATTTGACTGCATGACAATAATGTATATTAATAGTGTGATCTTTAACCTTGTTCAGCAATTATTTGGAGACTGTTTAAACGATTTATTTCTAATGAGTTATTCCCTTTAATAAGCTATTCTCTAGCAAACTACTGTTTACTTTGCATCCTTGTTCCTTGCTTATTAGATCTTTGTTTCCGGAGAATATATTTAGCTATTCTAGTGTTTGATTAATGCGCCTGACCAGGTGAGTAATACATTTTCTTAAAAAGGGGTAACATTACAGCAGATTAAAAGTCTAAGTGCTGCTTAGTTGGAGTGTTAAAAGCAATGAAAAATGTGACCAGAAGGATTCAAGCGCCTGGATCCAGTAACATAACCTGGAAGTGTCGGCCATCATGGTGCTAAATGTTCTGTCCTTGTCACCAGGACATGCCTGAGCGGTCTCTCCAATATCCTGCCCTGCAATTTTACTGTATACTTCATTCATGGAGCTAAACTTTACTGTACAATAGTGTATTGACTAAAAGAAAGACTTCCAACATTAACAAATTATCAATACATGTGGAAACTAATACCGAGTAGGTTGATCAATGTTTTTTTCATAACAGCGTTATTCCGATAACTGGTTAAAACACACTGGAATTGAAGGTGTACCCCAGGTATTCCCAGTTGATTCATCAACGGTGCAAGCCTTAATTCAAAGCATTTTTCAAGTAATTAAGTTAATACTAAGCCAATTAAAAAAGCTCCTGACCCTCTCAGGATGTCAGATAACTGACGCAACAAGGACCATGACAACCCATGGATGCCATTTTGATGAGCTTGGAACAAATTGGGGCTAACAGTGTCTATTTAGCAAACGCTTTACTTTGCCTCTTCCAATCTGAGTCAGTTTGGAACTGTAACGTGCATGCTGTGTTTCTGACAGGATACAGATGATGTGTTGGAGAGGGCCTGCGTTCACTAGCCTGACTGTAATGAGTGCTAGCCGCTAATTAGCTTGTTACTGGATGCCAGATATGGCTGGAGCTAAAGCCTTGTCACCGGAGCAGTGCAGCGAGGAGACGAGAGAGCTCTAATGAGCTCTCAGTGGTGTGTTTACTGTTAACCAAAGTCATGGCTCTACTCTCGCTGTGTCTCCTTCTCCATGCAGCGCTTGGGCACACTTACACACACTCTTTTCAACAGCCATGCACACACATATCTGTATATTACAATAGCTCAAGTGTGCAAATGCATACACACACACACACACACACACACACACACACACAAACGTACACACTCAAACACACACACACACACACACACACACACACACACAAAAACAGGCACATAAAAGCACCTTACTGATTCAATCCTCAGTGTGTGCGAGTGATGGGTTCCTAAATAATGTGGCTACACTGCAACTCTTCATTATATCTGTAACAAGCAATCTCCAGTCAGACATGATAGGCTTGATATATGCCACATTAGTTAGCTGTTGATGGCTACTCCACAGCATAGCAAAAGGAAAAGAGCGTTCTGCTTTTGGTCAATAGGAATCTAATCTTATGTCAGACGCATTTTTTTCCCCTCGTTTGTCCATTTAAAAGAGCTGTGTTTCTTAACAAGGGCTGATAGACAGAGACATGGCTTTGTTTACCTATTTCTTTAAGATTCATCACCACAAGGATTGAGGGATACAAGTGTCACCACCAGGCAGGCAATTACCTCTTGAGCACTCAAGAGAGTGTGTAACTACCGACTGCTCTGTGGGCCAATCATAACAAAAATGCAAAAACACATACACACACCATGTAGATCAGGTATGGACATGAGTCATTGTGTGGTTGGTTCTACCTTGGCAGCAGCAGCTAGAGGACGTTTGCACAGTGGTGACTGGAGTGCGAGCCTGTGATGTGGTTCCCCTACGGTGCATTAAGAATACAGACCTGACAGAGCAAAATCATTCAGGATGGCTAAGCTTAACATACATATACACACAAATGCACAAAACATACCACCATGACTATTGAAATACGACCTAGGGTCTTTTTGTGAATCTACCCAAGTCAAACTTTCGTTTAAAAGCATAGTTTGGACAGAAGCGCCACATTTAAGATTTATCGTATTCTCGTTTTTTGGTCAAATGGCCTTTTGAATGGGACTGCTAGGGTCACTTTTATGCTAGCCTCAAATTTTAAAACACTAAGAAGGCTCGACACAACCTGAAACTTTGCTCAAAATATCACCAGGGGTTATATACATGAACTCAAGCAGTGAGAACATTGTGTTCACAGAGATTAATAAAAAAAAGGTTTTAAGCAACTCACGTTAGCAGTTGTTTACGCTATCCGACAGTCACGCAGTAAAAAAATATTTGATCTCCGAATGCGAATGAAGGTGTACCCCAGGTACAAGAGAAAATGTCATTCTTATAAGAGGCTCCTTTTTCAATTAAAAGGTCAATATTGAGGACAAAACAACAAATCATCTGTGCATTTATATATAGAACAAAGCTTTAGGAGCTTTCCGTCTTTACTCTCCTCCCTCAACTATTTTTGACTAGCGATATGGACAGTGACCAAAAAAACAAAAGCTTCAGTGAGTTGTTCAAAACCTTTCTTCTTAGTAAACTCTGTGAACACAAACAATGTTCTCAATGCTTTAGTTCATGTGTAGAGCCCCTGGTCATACTTAGAGCAAATGTTCCTATTGTTGAGCATTTTTTGTGTTTTAAAAATAGCTATTTAGTGCCCCTAGTACTCCCATTCAAAAAGACATTAGAACGAAACACGAGAATACGGTAAATCCTAAAAGAGGTGCTTCCGTCCTAAATGTGCTTTTAAACAAAACGTTGACTCGGGCACAATCACAAAAAGGCTGTGGTTTGGCTGCAAAGGGCAGACAGTTTGCATGTGCAGTTACTGCCTCAGTCTTAGATGTAGATATTAATTAGGATTTCAGAACAAGGTACATTCAGAGTATGACAGACAATCGCACCTTGTAGACTATGTGTCAATTCTGCAGGTTTTTCCTCTGTCCAACAGTTTACATACATTCAATAGTGTAATTTCAGTTCACTGTAATGTCTTGGTCATTTTACACATTCAGCAAATTTAGAGCACTTGGTGTTTTTCTTAATTGGGGAAAAGGATGAAAGAAACCAAGTCACTAGATTGCTGCTGGAGAAACCTGGATTCATGTCATGAAAATGTAACTGGGTTCTAACAGGGTTTTAACATGCACTCAGTGAATGATCTATGGGCTTCCGACTGGGAAACTGTGGCTGTGAAATCAATGTGGCAGCATAACTTAGCAACATTGTATCCTGTCATGAATAATTAGAAACTAAGTGAGGGTTTCCTGCCTTAAAGAAATCGATTAACTTATTTTCAACACACTTATTTGCTCTCTTGTTGAGAGTCAGATGTAGGGCCGCATACCTAATGCCAACAGCAAGTTAGCTTAGCTTAGCATAAAGACCGAAAAGGCTAAAACAGCTGTTCAAAGTTAATCCTGTTTAGCTTGCCAATTAACACATATTTATCTAGTTTATGTAATCCGTACATAACCCAACGTTAATAACAAGTTGTGGTTTAATGTGGGTTGTGTGCCAGATGTTGGGGAGCTCTAACTTCCTGAAATCTCTGCTAGTTGTTCAGGTTTTAAGGCTATGCTAGCTTCATATTTACTTTAGTAAAGCCACCAGAGTGGAATCAATCTTCTCATCTAACTCTTAGCAATAAAAGCAAACACACATATTTCCCCAATTGTCTATTGCTTAAACCTGATTACTCCCAGTAACCTGGTTGCCTGGTTACCATAGCTTTGCATTTGAGATTTAGTATGTGAAGCTGAAATGGGATGTTTGGGGAGAAAATACATAGGCCTACATGGCGAGATTATGGTGCAATGGGTGAGACTGATCAAATCTTTACCACTTGAGTGTATAGATATTGTTATCAATGATAAAAAGAAACTTGAAAGCTGATAGAGTCATTATTCATCAAATGGGGACTAAGAAAGATTAGGAAATGCAGTTTCTTACAACACAGCATTTAAAATCATTCATCATGTTTCTCAGTCCATCATTGTCTCGTCAATACCTGCTTTGGATGTTAAAAGGCCAAAGTAGTTTCACCTCTGCCTCCTTTTCAAAGTCTTTCATGTTTTTGGCCTTTATTGATGCATGCTGGCCATCACATTTGTTACCTCCCTGCAGTGTCCCCGAATGAGTTGGGACAGATAACAGTCCTCAGTTATTCATGGGGCTGTCGGACACAGTGACTGGTGACTTCCACAGGTTGCCAAAGGAAATAACTTTCAGATGCAGGTGGCTTCAGGCAGGGAATGAAAAGCTGAGAAAATCCTAATTATTGTCTAAAAACAAGAGACAGTTTCCCTGTGACATACTGTAAATGGCATAACTTTTTAACATCATACATGATTTCGTTATGTTATCCTCAGTAACAACTTCTATACGTGTTTATTTTCAGTTATATAATTATATAATTTTGACATTGAGGAACTAATCCTGCAATTGCAGGTTAGAGAGCCTCTGGTGATTTAAACTGGTGAGAAAGGGCAGGGGCTGGGGCGGCGTCTGGGAGCTTTTGCTCCTTGCTGTTCTGTTCAATAGCTTTTCCCTGCATGGCTCCAGGTCTCTGCCTAGCCACACTTCCCATGGCTGTATGAATGACAGACCCTACGGTCTGCTGCAACTGTCTACACCTCAATGTGATGCCCAGATTACTTTGTGTATGACAGTGTGTGACTGAGGTAAATGTGATTATGTGTATGTGCGTCTTTCCCCTTAATATCAGTTGCTGCTTGTTGGCGTCTGTGTGCAGGTGGTGTGATGAAGCCTCACAGTGTGAGACTCAAAATATATGTTTTTGTTTTTCAATGCTTCAGTTCTCAAACATGTGTATTATGATCATCATCACCCACTCACACGTGAAATGCATCTCATGTAGATTAGATGCTGCTTCATGTGTTCATATTTTGCATGGCCATGTGTTTGTGGATTCCTCTCTAGCTCAGTGTGTATTCTGCTCTACAGCTGGCGGTGACCCCCTACGCTTCTAGCCAGGTGTGTTCGCGTGTATTTGTACTGTGTGTGTGTGTGTGTGTGTTAAAGAAACAGACAGACAGGAGTCTCCTATGTGCTCCATGCTGTCACTGAGGAAAGCTGATTATGGGTCGTGCCAGGGTGTCAGGAATACCCCCCACCAACATTATACAGAGTCACAGCTTTCCACTCATCTGTATAGTTGCAACTGCAAACCGTCTCCTCTGCTTCCTCATGCCATCTGGTGAACAGGCCAAGTGCTTCCTCCTCAGCTTGATATGAAATTAAATGGTTGTTGCCCTGACATTGTTAAACACGGTTTAACAGTGTTTGTTGGATATTTGTCTGAATGTCAACCTAACAGCATGACATGAAGCTAAAACTGAGTTGACTAAAATCAGGATTAGTGTGGCTCTAAGATTTGCAGGGTCAGTCAGTGCATCTACCACTTTAGTCTGAGACTGAAATATTTCACCAACTATCGGATGGATTGCCATGAAACTACATATTGAAAATGGTGATTCCCCTAGGATGATTGGTTGATAGTTTTGGTTTTGAGTGAAATATCTCAATGTTGTTGACGAGCAGATATCTGACATTTGCAGTGGAGTGAAATCAATCCAAATATTGGATGGATTGCTATGTTGTCATGCCCTGACTTCTCATTTAGTTTCAAGACCCAGACTCCTAATACTTTTGTTTTTTGACTAAACACCTGCAAAACTAAAAATGTTGCAATCAGAATAAACTGGACTTTGTGTTTAGTGCTAATTAGCAAATGATAGCATGCAATCAAGCTAAACTAAGATCATGGACATGGTAAATATTATAGGTTACCTGCTTAACATCAGCATGTTAACGTTGACATTGTGACCATGCTAGCATGCTGACTAGGCTAGGGCTGGTGTAAAAACGTTCAAACCGTTTGATATCAAGCCAAACACTGGAACACTATACCAAAAGTTACCACTTGGTGTCTGACTTGTCTTCGACCCTCCCGATTCAGACTGATAAGAAAGTTCATAATGAGATTTTAGCAACCAGACCACATAATGCATGATAATAATAATGTATATTTTTTAAATCCCGGAAGGGGAAAGTACAATTTACACTCTGTTGTTATTACACATTACACACAGGCCTGAATTACACACACTTGCTCAGTACCTATACATGCACTAAATGGTGAGATGTCAGAGGGAGGGGGCTGCCCATGGAAAGGCGCCCTGAGCAGTTGGGGGTTCATGCCTTGCTCAAGAGCACCTTGGCCATGCCCGGGAGGTGAACTGGCACCTTTCCAGCCACCAGTCCACCACCATACTTTGGTCCAATGTGGTGGCGGTAATGCACCTTTAAGCCATGACCTTTTTACCTGCAGTGAGCTTATAGAGAGGCGAAGTCTCTCCCCTTTTGGTGGACCTCATGGGACCTTAATTTGGCAAAAATATGCATGGTAGTGAACGGGGAGAGACGTAGGTGGGTAGGTGGGTTCTTATCAGCTGTAAGTCAAGCAAACACAGCACGTTTTTGAGCTTTAGAGAGCTGGGTTGACAGGTCATTCATAATCAAAAGACTGACAGTAACTGGAAAACTGTAACCTTAATCAAGGTGGAAATTTTGGATGCAATATTGTTCCAGAACTGACAAACATGAGAGCACTCCCAGAACACATGAAGAAATATACTTTGAGCTTTAATTGGGTAGAAAGGGCATAAAGGACTGTTACTTATTTTCATGGGATGCATTTTCACCGGGGTGAGATATGTCCTTTGTATGAAATTGTAGTGAATCTGCTGATGATCTGGATTGCGAGAAACTTCTGGAATGTTAGACCCTACTATATGCCAGTTGAGAGCGGGGTCTGGGCAGTCGCGTTCCCAGATCCTCTCAATAGGAAGGGCAGAGCGGCCAGATACCACCAAGAACTGATAAAGCCTGGATACCACACCACAGTTTTTAGGCTGGTGTACTGTATGGATTTCCTAAAGAAATCCTTCAAGTGTAAGAAAAATTTAATTCCACTATCTCATTGTGTTCCTCCAACATCACTAAATCTACGTAAAATACTGTAAATTGACAAAATGAAGTTAGTTTCATTTTGTTTTAGAAAAATAGCTCACTTGATTAAAAATGTGTGCATAACGGCTAAAATAAGCAATACACCATTCAAGTAAAGATTACGATTGTCTGTATTCCTCTTCAGTTTTTGCATAATGTGTCCAGTTCAAAGAAGGAACATTAAAGGTTTCTCCCATCATCATTGATATTTCTTCCCCTCATCGCTTGCTGCCATGTTTGTCATTAAATTGTTATAACAGCCACATCAGATGTAATTATATCAAACAGCAGAAAGTTGAAAGAAGCTAAAATAATATGAGCAAACTAATTGCCACTTTTATGAAGTCTGTATTTTTTCATAGCACTAATTGACTCCTCCTATTGAACATGTTTACCTTTGAGTAGACAGTGATTGAATCTGCAAGCCCCTTTGTTTCAAATCATATATGTGTTTTTATTAGTCCTCTAATGCTTTTCCAATGGAGCTTTGTATTTTTTTCTGGAGGGAACAAACAGATCTAAACTAAGCCAAAAACTATTCCACACGGTGACCACACACACAATCCCACATGGGCGCACAAATACACCCACTCACACATGCACGCACACACGTACACACACAGTCACATCAGTGACAGAGACACATATATGTGACTGCAGCAGCACTCTCATTAACAATACAACATGGCCCACTGTTAGCTGTGTTGCCAGGGACATTTGGTGATGGAGAAAGTGACCAGGCTTCCATGAGTATCCAGTCCACCCGGGGCTCTTCAGTACCCGCTAATTATTCTTCACACCTAATCTGAGAAGGAGAAGAAGGAGAGATAGATGAGAGAGGAAGAAGATAGTGAAGGAGAGAAAAGAGAGGGAGCAGAGATTGGCCACCAGTGGGACTTGTGCTTTCTTACAGGAACAATGAATCACATGTAGCCACCACCTGTCCTGTGTTGTCCCTTCTGTTGCTCTCAGCATTGCCGACAGAATGACTTTGTTTGTACAGTATCGAGCCAGCCGTGTTGGTATTGGCTAGAATGCCATTCACTGGGCATTAGACATTAATAACAGATTGGACAACCATTGGCAGAACAATGTCTGTATTTACTTTTTCTGTTATTATTGGAATTTTTGTAGACGAGCTCCATCTATTTACGTATGTAGAGTTCCCAAGCAACACTTTTTCACTCCTACTTATCTTTGTACTACTTTTGACTACAGTTGCTATTCATAATTGATGTATAATGATAAAATAACATCTTTATCAGTGGAAGGGCAAATGAGGGGACCTTTGTGTTTGACTGTGTTGTGGCCTTAATATGGTGGAGAGGTTAAAGTGCTTTTCCTGTCCCAAGTCACACTGGTTTCGGGTGATGGGCTGGACAAATGATGATTCACAAAGCTCTTTACAGTAATTCTATGTTCAGTTCACTAAGATTAAACAGATCCCAGTTTGGCTGTGTTCATAACATGGACAAAAGAAACCTTAAAGCTGCACTTAGGATACCAGTAGGCTTGATAAAATGGCCGTGTGTAATGTGAAAGGGGTCACTTGTAGCAATGCACCTAAAGAGAATCATCAATCTAACTGGCAAAATTATTTTTTACATTGAAGATCCCCTTACTGGTGAGTGCCATGATCAGCACCAATGTGAAATATGTTGTGTTCCCTTAATGATGCCACAACTTTTGCAGATGTGTCATGAATCTCACTGTTTTTCTTGAGAAGGCACGCCCTCCGCAGCAGCTGCGTGGATAGGCAGATGGTTGAAGTTAGTTATCAACCCCAAGTGGTTAGGATCAGGCCATTGGTCAGGGGATAGGACCTGAACAAATCAGGTGTTCAGTTGTGCAAGCATGAATGCCTGGCCAATCCTACAGCTTGAAAGCTACACAGTTTTTATATTAAAAAAAGCAGTGGGATTTATAATACTACCTTGCAGACAGCTGGTTGCTCAGCCATTCCTTTCCCTACACACCCTCGGCCCACCCACACAAGTGTTTTCACTTATTAGGCCTGATCAGTCCTCTTCTCAGGACTGTGTGCTTGATAACTCCCTCGCTCCCCTTTTGGTTTCCCTGCACCTGGGATAAGGGCAGCACAACAGTTTTACAAGTTTTATGAGGATCTCCACCCAGCAGTCTGTATCATTGGGTGGTTGATTAGGATTTCATAATTTTGTCATAGCTCACAAGTTTTTAATTTCTGATTTGTTTTCTGGCAAACTTGGCAGAATTGGGCACCCGTGATGCCTCTCCTACTATTCCTCTGTGTCTGTGTGTTGTCTTTGTCACTCCGCTCAACCTTGGACAACATCCTGAGGCATCAGGGAGACATGGCCAAGGTGAACATTCCTTTTGAAGACTCCCACCTCCCCAGCAACATGTGGACACATGTTTGCACTCCACTTCCACTCTGCACACTCTCCCGTCATCCCTTATTCCATTCCATCCTCAATCAAACCCCACACCTCTCATACCTCCACCCTCTGACTCTTGAGGAGGGCTCAAAGCACGACCGTAATTACAATCATCACACACCCTTTGCTCTGTCACAGGCCACCATAGCCTGAGTGCTTAAGTCCCCGCACACTCCAGTCTCCATTTATTTGCTGTTTGCCCTAGATTAATTTCCTCTTGCAACATATTAAAAACTCAATGACATGCTCACATCCACCCGTGCCTGATTCTGCCATAGCGGGCGGCATAATCGAGCAGGGATGTGGGGTTTAAGGTAGCTGGGGACAAGAGGGAGGTGGCTCAGGATGACTGGCTGTATCGCTCCAGTATTAATTAATTAAACTGGAGCGATGTCTTTGGACATTAGCTAACACTGATGCTGCTGCAAGCTGCTGCTGGCTATGGTCATTGTTCCTGAGCAGCTGATGTCTGTATGGTGCTGGCTGTGCAGTGCTGCACGGTGCTGGTGTAATTGGCAGTATGAGATACTGTATGTGGAGCTCTGGTGGTTACTCTCAACACAAATGTGAATGAATGTGATTAGATTTATGTGGAAAATTTGAACAACTTGACAAATTGATAGTAAATTGATCGCAGGGTAATGACTTGCTCCCTGAGCTCCGGCATAAATCAGATGTCATTTGGATTCCTAATGCAGCCAGATGGTGTGTGTTTAAGTCAGTATTTTGCCATCTGATTGTGATTGTAAGCGTGTGTGTGTTTTCCTGTATTTAACTGAAAGAAATAAAGTTATAGTACAGTAAGTTATACTTTGAAAGCATCTAGTGGTGCAGTATACTATGTTCTTTTAAGCAGAGGATTTAGTTAGGATAGCATGCTACATGAATTCTAATACATCCCCATCTCAAAATTTACAAAATATTGTGGCTTCTTGTCTTCATCTTTCTTTTTCTTATTCTTTTTTTCTTTCTTTTTTATCTAAAGAAGGAACTCAACTTGGCAAAGACTGTGGCTTTCTGAAGGCAGCAGTATACACTGCACATGAATCCAATCTAGCACAGAGCCCACTGCTCCATCCAGCAGAAGAGCCATTCTCTACTGTAAACAGACCTCCGCTTTTTTTATAAGGGGAAGAAAAACGCTGTGGTTTATGCTGACCCAGGTCTGATCAGAAATGATGTATAGCAGGCGCAAGTAGCAGAGAACTATAATCGCCTGCCCCAGGCTTTTAATACTCTTTCTCCCTTTCAATTCGGAGGTCAATTACAGGCAGGTTAAAGACATCATTTAACCGGTGTTTCCTGAAGTGCCTCTTGCTCCCTGTCAAAATAAGTTATGATGCATTGACAGGATTGATTTTAAATGGAGACCAACAGTGTGCCCGGAAAGCCTCGGCACAGGCATCTATTTTCATTATGCATCAAGTTGCGTCTCCAACAAATCTTTTTCTCTCCTTGGACCGAACATTGGTGATTTGTCATTGTGGCTTTTTTCCCCGTTTTCTTTCATACATTTTTTACAATCCGGAGGCTCATTGGTGGACTAGGCTTGAATTCAGCTGGCACAGAATCTTTGATTTAGATGAAGGTTTTCTGCCCAATTATCTGTCGGTTGTGAATGTGTGTGTGTGTGTGTGTGTGTGTGTGTGTGTGTTTGTGTGTGTGTGTGTGTGTGTGTGTGTGTGTGTATGTGTGTGTGTGTGTTTGTGTTTAAATTTGTCTCTGCATGTGTCTTTCTGTGTGTCCATGTGTGTGTTTATCTATGTCTATGTGCAAAAAGCATCCAAGCCATTAGAGGCCTGTCTGCATGTGGACCTTACTGTGCAGTGGTGGCAACAGATCTTATGCATCTTCACCGGGTTAGACATGATGACCTGGATGTGGTAGCCATGCATTTGTTCAGGTTTAATTTTATTATCTCCCCTCCTCTATTTCTATTTGCTGCTTCCTGTACACACAGGAAGCACAGTGTCACATCTTAAATTACTGCTTTGGTTTAATTAGTTTGAGGTCATATTTTTTTTAGCATGCTTAGTTAAATCCTGATGCAAAATACCCTGTTTAGCCCTGTCCCTAGCAGTTTTCTTCCACATTTATGATGTGTTAAAGAACAAACAAAGATATGAAACAACAGGAGTTATACAGGTTCACCCCAAAGCAGATATTATTTGATAATAAGTGCATGTTTGGGGTATTTAATTAAACTTATTACAGTTATAGACAGATAAAAGACCCTTAAGATTAACATCTTTGTGAGACTTTGGTACTGAAAGATGAGTTTTCCTGTTCTTTTTACAGGACAGATGGAACCGGGCCTCATTAAAAATGGCCAAGCGTGGCAGTCCATGCTGGGAGCTGTTCCGATGGCAACCATTGATCCTTGACACTAGTGATATAGAATAGGGTTTAATGAATTCACAGAACAAAGTGATTCAGTTTAGAGAACAAAAAAGAGGGAGAAACAGAGAGACAGTAAGAGAGAGAAAAAAAATGGAGAGAGAGATGACGGGAAAGAGTCGGTGAGGTTTATGGGAGCATAAAGGATGAGGCTATTAAAGAGAGGGATGAAATGGTATTGTTCCCCTTCCCTTTTGGGAGTTTTGTGTCTTTGTGAAGCTATGCCAGATCGCTGAGCCTGAACCATGTGCTGTGGGCGCGAGTGTGTGTGTGTGTGTGTGTGTGTGTGTGTGTGTGTGTGTGTGTGTGTGTGTGTGTGTGTGTGTGTGTGTGT